>NC_085841.1:288198401-288798401 GCF_035594765.1 Anolis carolinensis
CTCCCAGAAATCCTAACATCTGGTAAACTGGCTGGGATTTTGGGAGTTTTAGGCCAAACACCTGGGTACCCACAGGTTGAGAACTACTGCTCTAAGGTACTATAAGATCACTTTGTAATCATAAATGGGAAAGCTTGTGATATATGTGTCCTTTATAATATTCTACACATCTTCTAATCATGAATTGCTTGGGCTCTAGCTGAGCAAGTATCTGATTCTAAACCAACAAAATAACAGAGTGAGTGAAAAGGAGCAATCTCTATTTAGCTCTGTGCAAATACAAATTTGAGTGTGGGGGAAAATATAGCACCAGTAATCCTGCATTTTTGCATCCTGTAGATGGTATAGACCACTGCTTCTTAAACTGTTGGTCTTGACCCCAAGTAGGGTCCCCTTAGCTCAATATTAGGATCACGAAAAAATTGACAATAGTAAAGGGTTTTTGAATGCCACCCATTCACACAAATCTGTTAGCAACAATGTGCAGTGTTTACAGTGGACTCTGCAGAAAATGACTGAGCTGTATCCTACAAAAAAGAAAATCAGCAAGCTTCGCAAATGCTGCTGTATTATCAGTAAATGTTTGAATGTATACCTATTGTATATACCTATATACTTGGGGTCACATAAACATATCTCGAATGAAAAAAGTTTAAGAAACCCTGGTATAGACTGAGGCCATTTTCAGAAGAAGTTGGGTGAGTGTGTGAAAGTTTTCTGTGTTGTGAAGCAGCCTGGAATCCATTTAGAAAGGCAGCATGTAACAATTTTTTCCAGAGCATTTGTATTCTGTGTATTACTTCTATCTTTTTTCTATATAAACATGGCATCTAGGAAAGATATGAGGTGATCTCTTCTTTTTGCTGAACCACTATATCTTGGAACTACAGTAGAGTCTCACTTATCCAACACTCGCTTATCCAACACTCGCTTATCCAACATTCTGGATTATCCAACGCATTTTTGTAGTCAATGCTTTCAATACATCATGATATTTTGGTGCTAAATTCGTAAATTCGTGTATTGAACTACTTTTTCTGTCAAATTTGTTGTATAACATGATGTTTTGGTGCTTAATTTGTAAAATCATAACCTAATTTAATGTTTAATAGGCTTTTCCTTAATCTCTCCTTATTATCCAACATATTCGCTAATCCAACGTTCTGCTGGCCAGTTTACGTTGGATACGTGAGACTTACTGTAATGAGTTCTACATCAATAAAGTGGCTTGAGCTGAAACGGGCTGAGCATCGGCCAATCTGACATGGGCCATGTATCCCCATCCAGATCAAAAGGGGTTGCTCATCTCTAGGATGCTATTTTTCAAATACATTTGCTGATTCTCCTCTGCTCCCTCTTTTACTCTGAAAATAACAATAATAATAATAATAATAATAATAATAATAATAATAATAATAATAATAATAATAATTTATTTGTATTCTGCCCTATCTCCCCAAGGGAACTCAGGGCAGATTATACAATGACTCATTATATTTAATTCCCAAGACCATTCCCATTACATCTTACCTGGAGTGTTTCCAGAAGTGAATAAAGCTACCTCTTTTCCAGCCTGTAATTCACTCACCAAGTTCCTTCATTTTGAAAAAAACAAACAAAAACAAATTTAAAATCTCAGATTTTTAGTAGAAGATAGTTTAGTAGAAGACTGGTAGGAAATAGACCCCTTTTGAGTAGTAAATAATAAGAGCATATTTTCACTGAATTCCCCCCTGCTCTTGTTCCATGCTATTATTTTTTGGGTATATTTCAACAAATTGCTGAACATGTTGCATACAGTCAGTAGAACTGAGTAAATGGGGATTGTAAGCTCTTGGGCACATGCTTAGGGAATTAGACAGATTTCAGAAATATTTGGTGGAAATATTTCTGGTGGAAATAAACAATTTAGCCTCTATCCCCAGACCCCAGCATGTGTAAAAGGACATTTCTGGCTATAGACAATGACATTAGCTTTCGGCGCTGCTCAAAAATCTTTCATCTCTTCCAGTTCTGCAAGCTTGGCTGCTCTGTTCATTGGGCCTTTTCCTGCACTCAAGTAAAGTTATTATCCTTTTTTTATATACTGCACTTCGTGCCCTTATGAACCTGTTGAAAAGTAGTGAAAGAGAGTTGAAAAGTACCACTGGCTCCTAAAAGTAATGCTGACTATGAGGCAGAAAAGGGGAACTCCGGTTTTATTCAGTGCTAAAGATAACACCATACAGAATGATAGACTCCTCTGAATTGTTTGTTCCCCTTCAGCCATTGTTTCTTTGCCACTGAATGAGCCTCTTAGCCGCACTTGAGGGCCTGTCACAGGTAGGCAACCAACAGAGATAATTCCCAGCCCATGCTTGATTGCCCCCTTATAGACACTCACTCATGACTCTGAAAGGCCTCAGACACTGTTGAATAAACTCCTACTCGCTTCCATAAACTTTTTCTCCCACTGAATTTTCCGGGGATGTGAGCAGCTCCCAGCCGGACCTGAGGATGCTGCTGAATGCACCCCTGTTCTGAATCAAAGTTTGACAAGCCTCAGCCTCTTTATAAAAGCCACAGAAGAAAATGGGGCCATCCTTCTGGAGGAATTTGCTTTCTTCTGCAGGTGAAGTCAAAGCCTCTGTTCACTTTTGTTTTTGTACTCTTCTATGCTCAACCCCTGAAAATTTGCAAATTCACTTTCTGCAGCGTGTCCTTCCTGAAGTCTCTCCAGATGGAAAATGCTTTGCAATTCTAGTGGCTTTTTGGTGATCAGCCGAGACGAACCGCGCTAGCGTGAGGGTGATCACTGGAACAAACGCCTGCCTCTCTCTTTAACTTGTTCACTTTTGCTGTTGCAGCAAGAGTGTGTGACTGATACAATTCGTACTTCAACCGATTCCTAGTGGCAGATGTCTGAGACAGAAGACTAAAGCATTTTAAGTGGGCCATTCTGGATAGGTGTGAAGAGAAATGTTATGGCATGTGTTTGTTTGTTTTTTAAGATTGTCATTTCTAATATATAAGGAGGAAATAATGTTATATGCCACACAAACTGTCACTTTTCACATATATAGTTCTGTGTAAGGACAAAGAGGACTATTATAATAATAACAAATGAGAAAAAATAGACAAAAACTAAATAAGAAGAAAACTTCTCCACAGAATCTGAGAAATAAAAAGGGAAATTCAATTTAAGATTAGGAAGGGATACTGTTTACCCAATAGGACAACACATTATATGACCAGGAGAAAATTATAAGATTGTGGAGACAATACACTGAAGAACTATATGAAAAAGGTGAAATAGTTACTAGTCTAACAAGGGGGAATGATTTGAAAATGAATGCAAGGTTTTAGAAAATGAAGTATAAAAAGCTCTCAAAATCTTGACAAAATAAATCACTGCTAACAGATGTCATACTAACATTGCTAATCCAGGCTATAGATATAGAATCCATTCACGTTCTAACAAATATCTGGCAATAAACATATAAAATAAAACAATGGTCCAAAGATGAAAATATTCACTATAGAAGAGGAGCATCAGGTAGTGTTTTAACCATTGGACTATAGCACAGATCTCTCGTACAAACGAAGTGATACTCAAAAGTATATAAGGCAGACTTTTATCACATGTGGAACAAGAAATTCCAGACATCCGAGTTCAGAAAAAGAAAAGGAACTTGGAATCATATTGCAAATGTATGCTGGTTAATGGAACCTATCAAAGAATTTCAGAGGACTATCAACCTGTATTTCATAGATTTACAGCAAAACCTTTGATTGTGTTGATCATAAAAAATCATGGTTCATTCTAAAAGAAGTGGGTGCACTACAACATTTTTTTGTTCTGATACATAAATCATACTTTGGACTACTGTCAGGATACAAAATGGGGGAACAGAATGGTTTCCAATTAGCACGAGGATCAGATAAAACTGCATTTTATCACTCTGTTTAATTTAAACACAGAGCATAATATACATCAAGAAAAATTAGACTCAGGTGAAGGAAGCATGAAAATTGGGGAAAAGAACAAGTTAAGATATGCAGATGACACCATCTTATTGGCAGAAAAAAGTGAAGTTTTGAATGATAGAAGTCAAGGCAAAAGTAAGGTTATAGCTGAATATGAATGAAGAAAACAAAAAAAATGATCAGAGATTATTTACATAGCTCTAAAGTTGTTAATGAATACATTTAAATAACTAATGGTTTTTAGTACCTTGACAAGTCATTAATCAAAATGGAGACTGTAGTCAAGAAACTTGGAAGGGAAGCTATGAAAGAACTTGATAAGAACCTCAAGTGTAAAGTTATACAGTAGAGTCTCACTTATCCAAGCTAAACGGGCCGGCAGAAGCTTGGATAAGCGAATATCTTGGATAATAAGGAAGGATTAAGGAAAAGCCTATTAAACATCAAATTAGGTTATGATTTTACAAATTAAGCACCAAAACATCATGTTATACAACAAATTTGACAGAAAAAGTAGTTCAGTACGCAGTAATGCTATGTAGTAATTACTGTATTTACAAATTTAGCACCAAAATATCACGATATATTGAAAACATTGACTACAAAAATGGCTTGGATTATCCAGAGGCTTGGATAAGCGAGGCTTGGATTAGTGAGACTCTACTGTATCATTAAAATCGAACGCCAAAGTCAGACTTACAAGAGCTTAGGAGGTGATATGAATTAAAAACAAATAAATGTGGAATATTATTTCTGTGCCAGGCTATTGGACAATTCCATGGGTATACTCAGTAGATGAAAGATCTAATTTCTACATGAAATTAAAGGCACAAATGAAATAGGTTTCCCTTTATGCACATTGCCATACTGTTTTTCATTGCTTAAGAATGAGATAAGTCATATAGCACATGATTGTCTCTCCTTTAACATTGTGTTATTTTTCTCGCATACATATATCCAGCACCTGACACAACCATCACACCCTCCTTGTGGTAGGAATTGTCCCATTGGTAATAAGTGTGTGTGCGTGTCTGTGTGCATGTGCATGTATGTGCATGCCTTCAAGTTGCCTGTCAACTTATGGCAATCCCATGAATTTAATAGTTTTCTTGACAAGTAATAGAGGTGGTTTTGCATGTTCTTTCCTCTGAAATAGAACTTACAGCACCTGGTATTCATGGTACTCCATCCATGTTCTAATCAGGATTGACAATATTTAGCCCCGAATATCAGACAGGATCTGGTGCCTTTAGGGTATTTTAGACTGGTATTAAGATCACACATAGCATAATGTACAGAATATCCTAAGAGCCATGCACACACCTCCCCATCATATTGTCTCTGAGGTCTGTCCGCTTATTTATTATCCCTTTACAATGATATCCAGGGTCTTCCATTGGAAGACAGTGAGTCAGTGAAGCAGTGAGTCATCTCAATATTATAGTGTGAATCTGAAAGAAGCTGTCCAAGGTTATCCACTTTTTGGGCAATGGATTCAGCTTTATTCAAGTTCAGACCAAACCCCAAAGTGGGTCTGGAGCTCCTCTGTCATAAACACCATTGGTCTTTTGGCACATTATATCAAAGTCTGGAAATATACTTCAAGTACGGGTCCATGTCAAGCAGCTTCTTTTCCCAAGACACCTCTTCAGAGTAAGATTATAAGTTGAAACCTAAGATGAATGGAATTTTAGAGGACCCCAAACTGTTCCTTAGTATGTCCACTACAACCCCATTCCTATTTAGCTCATTTACCAGAAATTTGGACCTCTTTACGTAACAGCAAGAACAAGAAGGTTACACTCAAATAAGCTTTGGTCAATTGCAGAGGGTCCATTTTCCACAACAGACAGCACGTATGTCTGTTTCCAAAATCAGAAGTGACCAGAGATAGGTACCTTGGAGTAAAGTAAGATTTGGGAATACCATTTGTTTTATTTTCAAAATGTACCTCTTAAAGGCCTTGGGCCATAAGTCCCTGTTCAGGTGGCTTCTTGCCCTCAGTGGGAAGGAAAGCTACATTGCTACATTTACCAGGCCACTTCTTGTATGGCAAGAACAAATTGCTTACTATAGACAATTTCATCATGAGTTAGGAAGACTGCATATTTGAAGAGGAGATCATAAAAAAAGGCATTGGTCAGTAAAACCCATCAGTTGTATCTTGTTCAAATTACCACTGTTCCCTAATAACCCATATAAATATTTGGTTTTGTATTTTTGAAATAAATATAATTTTGCTATCCTATAAGAAAGAGTTCTTACAATCCACTATGCTATTTCAGTTGTGCTGCACCTTTGTGTTACACAGTAGTCAAACTATCACCATGAATAAAATCTTAATATGAGTTCTATCTTCTGGTTCATGAATATATCATCGAACTGCAGAATTGTTCACATGTATGAGCTCTGTTGCCTTGAAAATATCTACAAACTATTGTGCTTTCTGTGAAAAACCTATCATAGTCACTTTGGATGGAGCTTACACCAAAGATAGACTAGATAAACTCTACTCATTGCCTCACAATGCTTCGTCTTCTTCTTTTAATTAATCTTTAAAAGATAGGCTGCTGGTTAACTGAGAAGTCCCTTGCTTGATTGACAGTATCTGTCAGAGGCAATGAACTCCACTTGAACATTGCCTTTATGTTGCTGTGTAAAGTTGTTCAACTGTGACCCTTCCATCTGTTCCAGCTAATCTGAAAGTCATTTAGACCCGCTTTACCATTCATCCCAAACATAGCACATTCTCCTGTTAACACACATATGCAAACTTGGGCTGACAGCAATGTAAGGGATTTCCCCCCTCCTTCATAAAAGTCTCATTTGTGGCATCTATGTAAACATTAATTTGCCAAAGGGATTTTTTTAAAAGCCTGTTTAATACAGTTAGTGTCAACTCAATCATTTCTTTTAGTTATACATCTGCATGAATTGTCTGGTTCTGAGACCTTAAAGTGGTTAAAGTGATGTTCTGACACACATATGCAATGCATGGGACTGTTATAGATGGAAGATTTCTGCTGCTCCTCTCAGTTTCTAATAGTTATGTAATGTTTGATCTGTTTCTCAAACAGTAAGTTACCTTAGATTACTCAAATTACTCATCACACAAATTTGCAGAGCAGGTTTTCATATTCACTGGGTTGAAACTGAATATTCATTTAAGTTGATGAACATTTGAATTTGAATTATATGAATACATACAAATTGTTTAATTCAAAGTTCACAATAACCCTTTGTGTCAGTGCTAATTTACATTTCTAAGCACTGCTTTCATTAAAGCAGTAAACAGCTTGGGTGTTGCAGACCTCAGAAACTGCCTGCTCCCTCCAGTGCTATGGTGGCCTTTACTGCCGGCTAAAAGTGGCTCTAAACCCATGGTAATTTGTAAATTAGCCAAATCTCTGGATTTTGGCCAGGCCATCCTACCGATTACTACCCCCCCCCCCCCAGCCCCCTCAGACACACACACACACAAGGGCTTCTATTTCAGTGCAAGGCATGTATGTATTTCTTCATTTATTTCATCCATACATGCAAGAATTTTAAAAAACCAAGTGTTCTCCCCACTGAATGAGATTATAGTAACTCGCCTCAAGACGTGAGGAGAGGTGGGTAAGAAATAAAATTATTATATTATATCATATTATTATATTATTATAGTAGTTTATGCACACGTTTGATGATTTTTCTCTTTCTAGGGCCTTGGGTTTTGTAGTGTGTGTGTATGAATGATCAATTGTATTTTGTGAAATATTGATGTTTTATGTAAAATAATGTTTTGAGCATTCCCAAAAGGCTTTTTGTGCAAATAGAATGTTTTGTGTTAAAAATATTCCCTTGGTGAAATATTCACTCAAAGCAAAACATCTCACCACAGTTGTCATTATTTTCAACAATGTGTTTGACATTTTTGAAATATTCTATTTCTCATTGACCAATTTGAAAAATTGTCAGTATTATTTTTGTCTCAAATCAGGTGAAGAAAATATCTTTGATTGTAAGAAACACATGCAAAAAAGGAAGAGGAAGAGGAGGAAAATAATATACTTTGACACACACACACACACACACACACACACACACACACATATATATATATATATATATATATATATATATATATATATATATATATATCTCAACACATCAAAGACTAGTTTATGCAGTTGTGAGATTGTGTGCTCCTGTGAGGAAAAAAAATACTATGCTGACGGTGGCTATGCTGCTAGTAGGGTCTCTCCTACTAGACAGACCTTTTGCTGAGGAGCCAAACTAATATGCCAAATAGCTGAAGTAGCAGGAGGAGACACTGGTATAAGATTTCTCAGAGACAACAACAGTGGCACTGTAACTAACAGTTGTTAGTATATTGCTAAATGAGGCCCGGTAAACCATTCTGGAATGCCTTTTACCTTTGAAACATTATATCACACAATACAACAAGAGATTTTATTTATTTATTTATTTATTTATCTATTTATTAACTTTAATGATACCCTGCCTTTCTCCCAATGGGGACTCTAGGTGGCTAACAAGCACACAATCTGATCACAGTTTAAAACAAAGAAAATACAATTCAAAATTCAAAAACAATTATATAGTACTGTGTGAATATAAAATTAAAATACAGTGGAGATAAAATAAATACAGTAAAAATTACTTTTAAAACTCGTAATCCCCCCCCCCCACAGAATTCTACCCACAACCTCCCCAGCAGTATGCCCCTCACCCGCCCTCAAATGCCTGCTGGCACAGAAAGGCAAGCAGGAAGTCCAGCAGGCATGGGCTCATCCCACAGTTTGGGATGCAGCTACCAAAAAGGCCCTCTCCCTTGTTCTCACTAAATGAGCTTGAGCGAGTGGTGGGATAGAAGGAAGACCCTCCGCCGTTGATTGTAGATATCTGACAGGTTCATAGATAGTGTCAGAATATAAGACTCACAGGTTGGATGGGGTACAGCAGAGGGATACAGCAAGCTCATGGGCCCTTCTCATTTTCCCTTTCCTCTTGGCATAAAGCCGCAGCAGTCCACCACATCCTTATGCAGAAGGGATGGTGGAGGAAGGCACGCAGCAGCTGAGAGCCCTCTGGAGTGCTCTCAGCCACCGCGTGTCTCACCCTCCTCCCGGCATAAGGATGGTGTGAGCAGCCCTGTCCTTATGCCGGGAGGATGGCTTGAGGAAGGCACGCAGCAGTTGAGAGCTCTCCAGAGCACTTTCGGACATTACCTCTCTAGCCCTCCTCTTGGAAATTGAGGGAGAAGTATTGGGGGGGAGGATCGGGACAGTCACCACATGCCTTTTTTTCCTGTTGACATAAGGATGGGGTGAGTAGCCCCATCCTTATGCCAGGAGGACAACCTGAGAATGACCCGCCCCCTCCTGGCTCTGCCCTCTCCAGGCCCACTCCTCCTGGGTTCATCCCACCCAGCGTGTGCCTGGCTACCTTCTTTCCCTCCCAGCCAAGCCCACAATGCACCCCCAAGGCCAAAAGGTTTTCCCATGCCTGCTCTAGTGGGAAAGAAGAACATACACACACACTGCCTGCCACCAGGTTTCTCCCTTCTGCTTCAGTTCTGCTGTGAAGGCAGTTGTGCTAACCTGGTCCGAAGAAAGAAGGGGGAAACTCCTAAAATGAATATTCTGGTTTTAAAGTCAGAAATGATTTTTATACTAGCTGGAGTTCTGTGTGCAGCTATAGATTGGTAACCAGTAAGTTATGTTGTGTATCTTCTATGCATTCACTAATATCACATAGTCAAAATGGTCCTTCTATTGTCCCATTTGTAGATCCCTTCCCAAACCATCTTTATCGGGCAACAGCTACACTGAGAGATGGAGGTCTGTTCAGCTGGTAATCAGGGTGCAGGAGGAGGATGTCCTCATGCTCTCATAAACTAGCAAGGCCCTGACAATCAGAAGCAGGTCCCCCATCACAATTTCTTGTCACAACTTCACTTGTGAGCAGAATTAAACGGAATTCATCCTCCTCCTGTGCCCCAATTGCCAGCTGAAGAGTTTTAGGTACAATGGCAAATTTTTCAGGGAGTCAACCCAGGAGACTTTACTTGATCATGCATACACTGCTAAGTAGGTGATGTGGAATATGGGCATCATAAAAGTGGTTTCCTTACTAGTTCATATGCATTTGCTTTAGTATCAGAAAAAACATTATCCAGGGAAGCTTGGATGATGTATAGCTCTTCTGAAAGATTCAATTTTGGATCAATAGGAACATTTGTGTAGTTTGAAGCTGTTTGCCATCATAGTGGTTTGACTTTTGGCCACCACATGCATGAGAGACTTCCAAAAGCCTCAGTCATCAATTGCTCAGGTTTTGCAAACACATGTTTATGGCTTCCTTGACTGAGTCAAGTGTGATTTCTCTCTTTTTCTACCAACTTCTGCTTTAACAAGCAATATCATCTTTTAGTAGGTGGACATCACTGAACCTCTTTCAGGTATTCTTTAATTTGTGGAATAGAAAGCAGGATCACATAAATCCAACTTCCACAATTTTATATAATAAATGCATGGACCTATGCACCATTCTGGTGCAAGGCACTATGGTATCTAATAACCCTTTTTTTACAGAGCAAGCAATTATTCAGTTCTATCCTTCTTCTTCCTGACTGAAAAAGAAATAATGAACTCCCAGAATTAGAAATGTATGCTAGCCCTAAGTCTCAACTGAAATAAGAGTTTTACACTTGCAGCATGTGAAGTGCACCAATGTTTCCATGTTTCGACTGCTATTTCAGAATAAACTACGTGTGAATCACTTAACCTACAGCATACTTTTTTCTTCTTTATTCTCTGATAAAATTAACTAGCCTTACTGTTTAAAAGACCAATGTGTAAACTTGTACCATGAAAACTGTTAAGTACAGCCTTAAACAACCTATTAATATTTCTAATTTTCCAGTCCCAGGAATGATGTGTACAGTTCATATGACATCACTCCTGGGTGGCATGCTGAGTAGATAATCATTAGGATGGGAAACATTGAACTTCATCCTTTAAAAAGTATCAAAAGGCAACTTCATTAAACCTAAAGATTTATTGCATTGAGGTAACAGCTTATAGTATTTTGCAAAGATATATGAGAAATGGCAGGTTTTTCTTATCTTTTGTTATTGGAAGTGACCCTTATGGTTCTTAGGCCTCTGTGAGAGCTTAAGCAAGCTTAGATCAAGGAAGGATTTTGAAATTGAATTTATTCAGATTAGCAAAACCTTCCATGACAGGATTTACTCTCAACAAGCTGTTGCCAAGTTGGAGTATACAAAGGCCAACCCCTTTTTGCTGATGCACGATCAGTTCCTTAGAAAAAGGGAGGGAGAAAGGAAATTCCCTTCCCCTGTGGACATCAATAAAAAACATTTCACTGAAATTTAAATATACAGTACTGTAGGGAAAATATTTCCCATTTGCCTCATTTGAAAAATATTTTTAAACCACAATCCCAAAGAAGTGCTAGCACTACACTAAATGAAATTATAATATAAATCTAAGGAAGACAGAAATCGCAATGACTATATCAAAATCACAACTAGAAAATCATCAATTGAGATGGACCATCACAGGAATAACAAATATACAAAACCATTATACTAGAATAGAATAGTAGAGTTGGAAGAGACCTCATGGGCCATCCAGTCCAACCTCCTGCCAAGAAGCAGGAAATCGCATTCAAAGCACCCCTGACAGATGGCCATCCAGCCTCTGCTTAAAAGCCTCCAAGGAAGGAGCCTCCACCACAGCCCGGGGGAGAGAGTTCCACTGTCGAACAGCCCTCACAGTGAGGAAGTTCTTCCTGATGTTCAGGTGGAATCTCCTTTCCTGTAGTTTGAAGCCATTGTTCCGTGTCCTAGTCTGCAAGGCAGCAGAAAACAAGCTTGCTCCCTCCTCCCTATGACTTCCCCTCACATATTTGTACATGGCTATCATGTCTCCTCTCAGCCTTCTCTTCTGCAGGCTAAACATGCCAAGCTCTTTAAGCTACTACTGAGAAGTATTGTCATTCCAATATATTTCTAATGATTTGAGAAACATTGTATTGAAGAATTATTGTTGACAGAAAAAATAAACAATCTGTCAATAAACCAACATTTTGCCTAAAGAGGGAACAAGAATTTTTATTTTGCTCCATACTGTTGCTCTTTTGAAATGGGGAAACAGAGTAGCCTTTAAACTAAGATATTGAGAGTGGGATGGAATAATAAAGGCTATCCCTACTAATCGTTAACATTTTTCTTATTAATTAAAATTGGCAAATACCAGTTAACAATCTAAGGTTCCAATCCAAGTGTTAATGTAGCAGCTGCTTAAGCATTTGCAAAGTGTGCTTAAACACATGACAATTGTATCAATCAACTTTGACATCAGGGACAGAAAAAAGCCAAGCTATCTCTTCAACATCCTAAGCTTAGGGCCCATCCAGACAGGTCTTTAACCCGAGACCTGTCTTAGTTTTATCAGAGGTGTCCAAATGATGCCTCTGATAAACTCAAATTAAAAGCCCGTAAACCCTGCTTTGTCCCGAATCAATTAAATACCTGGTAAGACCCAGAGCTTTGATAAGATCCAGGTCTTTTCAAGTGTGGGCTCAGTGTGGATTGGGCCCGGGGATCATGGGATTCCTGGGCCCAATCTACACAGCCGTCTCAGGTTTTTTGGGCTCAGTGAGCCCGGAAAACAAAGAGGGCACCCATCCCTTCCCAACCCCCCTCCCAAAAATAAACCAAAATTAAAACACCTTACCCCACCACCATTAAAGTACTGCTGGAGTCCTCCTGGCGTGTAGAAATGACATGCCAGGAGAGGGGGAGGAGCTATTTTCCTCCTCACCCCCCCCCCCCCCCCCCCCCCCGTTCCTGGGACATAATCTCTATGCACCAGGAGGGCTTTTGAGTGTCTGGGTGCCCTCCTAGAAGGTACGGGAAGGCACCTAGACACCCCTCCCAGGAATGCACGGGTTTTGGGGGAGGTGTGGGGACTTAAACATGTGCCGAAGCAGGTTTCTTAAACCCACTTCAGAGCACATTTAAGTGAAGTCTGGAAGCACCCTAAGTCACTAATTTTCAATGGAGCAATTTGTATGCATGAATCCTCATCCAATATTGCTTTGTATAATTCTTCACATGTGTTATCCCAACTGGATCATGGTGAAGACTTCATTTCTAAATTAAATTACTAATGTGTGCATTTACTTACTTCCAAGTAAACCTGTGTTTGGTTACTATCTTAGTGAAACTGCATAAATTTGCATATCTTAATACTAAGGTTAGATTTTCAAGCTGCTCAGGATTCAGTTCCACACAGCAAATTTTGGAAACTTTTTCATCAGTAACCATGTTGGAAGATGGATTCTAGGATCTGTAGTCCAAAAAAGACTACAAGCTTCAGAATCTGCCTTCCAGCACGACTGATACAATTGTCATGTTTTTAACCAGACTGAAAATTCTAGTCCTCCATACCCAAATGTCCATGCATTGAGATCAGAAGCTGAACTTCACTCTTTGTGCTCCTATTCTCTGAAGTTATAGAGGGAGCTACGAGATGCAAGGCCTTTTCTCTCATGGTACATTGGTAATGGAATTCCACCAAGACATGTTTGCCTGATATATAGTAATCTTCTTTCACAGTATTTAGGCAACAGGTGCAACCCGTTATCCTTCCAAAATTTTGGTAAAAATTGGAAAAAGTACTCTTTGTAGGTTTTATTGCTATAATATGGTTTTTACCAGTGAAATTATTTATTCTATTCATATAATTTTAAAATTCCTTTTTCTCATCTACCATGAAGACTATGGGCAGAAATGGGCTTCTTACTATAGCACTATTTTTATATAAAAGTGACACTATGTTCAGTTTGAACAACTGTCACTGATTCTAGTTTTACATTTCCTAGATTTTACTCATAAAAACTTTGATTCTGAAATGAGGAAACCAATTTTTCTCCCTTTCATAGATTGTCTCACAGTAATGTGCCTTTCAGGATGTACAGATAGAATTTGAAAGTGTATATCCTCCAACACTTCACAAATGAAAATTAGAATACCTGTGGTCAAACACCAGCATGTGGTCAGGAAGACAGACATTATTAATGAGGAACAAGGAGGGGTTGCAGCACTTTGCTTTTACCAGTGTCTACTGAGGAGGACAAGCACCCACTCCTCTCTCCTCTGTTGAGTTAAATGAGTGGAAGTTACTCAGTTTGCAGCACTGAAATAAGCCAAGGGGAAAGGCAGAAAGTAAGATGGGGAAGAAATGGGAGATTTTCGAAACAGGCGAGAAAGTTGGACAAGATTATTAATTTGGACTATCTCTACTAAACTGGAACCGTTAGTGGGTATGAAAGTGGTATGATGCATGAAACAATCAACACTGAATTTTTTATGATTTATGCCAATACTAAGGTAAACCTATTATGAGTTTTATTGACAGAATTTGTTCCAGGGAGCTTTGCCTTTGAGGCTAAGTGTGAGTTGCCAAGGTCAACCAGTGGGTTTCCATGCCTGGATGGAATTCGAACTCTGGTCTCCCAGTGCAATAATCCAACACTCAAACCACTTTACTATACTGACCCGCTGAATTATTCGTGAGATTAAAAATGGACTAGAACAGGAAATAGCATGTGGGATCATGGGTGGGTATTTGAAGAATATCTTTAAGCAATACAAATATTTTTAGAGGAAATTTTTGGCAGAGTTGCTGAGGGGTTATGGACTTCCTTCACCCGCCCTAGATCACACCAAAGATTTCCATGACAATGCCAGTCCTACTGTAATTGGTAGGCTAATTTGTGCCTATGTTAGTTGAGAGAGTTGAAGACCCACTCCCAACCCAACCCTACCTTCAGAATAATAATAATAATAATAATAATAATAATAATAATAATAATAATAATAATAAGTTATTAATAATAATGGTAAATTACCATCAGACCACAGCACAGACAGCAGCAGAGACTCCAGCAACACTTGGAATGGTGGAACAGATTGAACCAGAAGAAAGTGTGGAGCTTTTGCAAGAATTTCATGAACCAGCACTTGAAACATCTGCTGAACCACCAGGAACCTTGACAGCAAGACAACAAGAGCTCAAGGATAAGATCATGGCTCATGCTGCAACAAATGCAATAAGAAAGCGGCTCCCAACTCTAAAAACAGTGCTCAAGAGACACCTGGCGCCTCTCATGAAAGATGTGAATGCAGTACTCTCCACTGTCCAAATAACATCAATTGAACAAACAAACCAGTATGCCTACAGTGCAGCAGTGATAGTAACAGAAGAGCTTGGGCTCCTACAACCAAGGCAGCCCCAAAGAAAATCGACTGGAAAACCAAAGTGGAAGGTCAGGCTAGAGTTGAAAATCAAAAAGCTTAGATCAGATGCAAGTAACCTGAAAAATATGAAAGAGAAGAAACTGAAGAATGACAAAATCAAGCAATACCTGATCCGAAAGTACTGGCTGAACACCAGAAAAATTGAAGAAGCTTTGGAAATTGTGAAAGAACAAATTACAGCAACAGCCAGAAAAATTGAAAGGTATGAAGCCAGAATCATCCAGTACAGACAAAATCAACTGTTTCAATCAGACCAAAGACGGTTCTATCAGAGCCTGAACCAAAAAACAGACACAGTAACCATAAAGCCAGAGAAAACTGCAACAACGAAGTTCTGGAAAGAGCTTTGGGAAAACAATAAGAACTACAACAAAAACGCTGGGTGGATAAAGGAGTTTGAAGGAAAATTCTCACAGAACAAAATGGAACAGATGGAAATAACAACTGAAATGATCAGCAAACGAGTGCAAAAAGTCAAGAACTGGACATCGCCTGGTAGTGATCAACTTCATGGATTTTGGCTCAAACATCTGATTAGTTTACATGGAAAAATGGCCCAACAATTCAATGAGATGCTTCAGAAAGGAAGTATCAGTGAATGGCTAACAACTGGAAGAACATACCTGATACAAAAGGATCCAGCAAAAGGAGCAGCACCAGGAAACTACAGGCCAATAACGTGTCTGCCCACTATGTTTAAACTACTGACTGGCATCATAGCTGACAGAATTCAAGACTATCTTGAAGAAAAAAAACATCTTGCCAGATGAACAGAAAGGCAACAAACGGAAAAGCAGGGGCACAAAAGACCAGTTATTGATTGACAAAATGATTCTGGAGAACTGTAAGAGCCGAAAAGCTAATCTTCACATGACGTGGATTGACTACAAAAAGGCCTTTGACTCACTCCCAGACAGCTGGATCATCAAGTGCCTGGACGCCATCAGGATTAGTAAAAACATTGGCACCTTCATTGAAAACATGATGGAGCACTGGAAAACTGAACTGTTTGTTGGAAATGAAAGTTATGGACTTGTCAACATCAGGAGAGGAATTTTCCAGGGAGACTCATTGTCCCCTCTGCTTTTCATTATTGCCATGATCCCTCTGTCAACAATCTTACAAAAAACAAATCTCGGCTACCAAATATCTAAGAATTCTCATAAAATTTCACATTTGATGTACATGGATGACCTGAAGCTATATGGGAAAACGGAAACTGAAATCCAATCTCTGACCAACACTGTCCGAATTTTTAGCACAGATATCAACATGGAGTTTGGTTTGGACAAATGTTCGACAGTGGCATTGAAGAAGGGAAAAATAATTGAAAGTGAGGGCATCAATATGCCCAATGGCCAAACAATAAGGTGTCACCAGCCAGAGGCCTATAAATATCTGGGCATATTACAGCTGGACAACATCAAGCATGAACATGTGAAGACTGTGGTCAGTAAAGAATACACACAAAGGGTCAGAAAAATTCTCAAAAGCAAGCTCAATGGAGCCAACACCATCAAGGCCATAAACACCTGGGCCATACCTGTCATAAGATATACTGCTGGCATTATAAATTGGACACAGGCGGAACTGGACAATTTGGACAGAAAAACAAGAAAACTCATGACCATTCATCATTCACTGCACCCTCGCAGTGATGTTGACCGGCTGTATCTGCCTAGAAGATCAGGGGGCAGAGGACTCTTGCAAGTAAAACAAGCAGTCAAAGAAGAAGAACATGCCCTGGCAGAATATGTAAAACAAAGTGAAGAACCTGCTTTGATTGAAGTCAAAAATCAGAAACTCCTCAAAGCACAGCAGACAAAAAACCAGTACAAGAAAACCGCACTACAAACTAGAGCTGACAGCTGGCACAACAAAACACTGCATGGAAAGTTCCTTGACAAAATTGAAGGAAAAGCTGATAAAGAGAAGACCTGGCTCTGGCTCACGAATGGGACCCTGAAGAAGGAGACAGAAGGCCTGATCCTTGCAGCCCAGGAGCAAGCCATCAGAACAAATGCAATCAAGGCCAAGATCGAAAAATCAGTTGATGACCTGTCAGGACCCAGGCTGCAGAGCACCAATAACCATACGCAGAGGCCAGAATCTATCTAATATCTTTATTAAAGAAATATATAAAGTCAATAAAAACAAGTGTGGAATATAGTTCAGAAGTAGACCTTTCAGGAAAGGTCAAATATAGTCCAGAAAAACAATGTCCAATATATGATATTAAAGTCCAAAGTTATAATCCACTTCACCGAAACACACACTATTTGGCAAGCAATAGTGTGGGGAACTGTCCATAGTCTTTGAGGCTTAAGGTAAATCCGAAGGAAAGGAAAACAAGGCTGGAATCCGAGAAGCAGGGTCCGTGGTTTAAAACGCAAGGCAAGGCAAAACTTGAGACTTGGCAAGGTCCAACTTGAAACAAGGCAATCGTGGAACAAGAACTGAGTCCATAGAAATCCGTGGAACAAGGCAGGGCTGGGAACTTGATTCAGGAGCTGGGAACTGGAGTACGAAGTCTACACACGATCTCACTCCACGAGCTGACGAATTGACTCCGCAAGGGTATCTTCGAGAGCAAACACCTAAATAGGATCTTTTTTCCCGCCAAAGAACACTTTCTCTGGGGAACAAGAACCGAAAGCCATTCTGTGTCCAGATGTTTGACTCCTTAAAGTTTCCCAAGGGAAACAGACTTAATCAGCTAATTGTCTGGCAGCTATCCTAGCGCTCCGGCGAGTCGCCTCGCGAGCGCCTCTTTGTTGATTATAATAATCCCGGCGAGAAAATGGGGGAGATTTCTGCTCAAGGCTTGTTTGGCTGGCTTCTGGAGGGCAAATATCCTGCAGGTGCAAGGGCTCCAACTCTGGCTGAAACGGTGGGAAATCCAAGTTTTCCTCTTCATCTGTCACAATAATACTAGGAACAGGACTACATGGCCCATGAGACATCACATGACCCAAAGTGCAGACTGTGCAAGGAAACCGATGAAACCATTGATCATATCCTCAGCTGCTGTAAGAAAATTGCACAGACAGACTACAAACAGAGGCACAACTATGTGGCCCAAATGATTCATTGGAACCTATGCCTCAAGTATCACCTCCCTGCAGTTAAGAACTGGTGGGATCACAAACCTGCAAAGGTTGTGGAAAATGAACACGCAAAGATACTGTGGGACTTCCGAATCCAGACTGACAAAGTTCTGGAACACAACACACCAGACATCACAGTTGTGGAAAAGAAAAAGGTTTGGATCATTGATGTTGCCATCCCAGGTGACAGTCGCATTGAAGAAAAACAACAGGAAAAACTCAGCCGCTATCAGGACCTCAAGATTGAACTTCAAAGACTCTGGCAGAAACCAGTGCAGGTGGTCCCGGTGGTGATGGGCACACTGGGTGCCGTGCCAAAAGATCTCAGCCGGCATTTGGAAACAATAGACATTGACAAAATTACGATCTGCCAACTGCAAAAGGCCACCTTACTCGGATCTGCACGCATCATCCAAAAATACATCACACAGTCCTAGACACTTGGGAAGTGTTCGACTTGTGATTTTGTGAAACGAAATCCAGCATATTTATCTTGTTTGCTGTGTTATACAACGTCGTTGTGTCAAGAAGAAGAAGAAGAAGAAGAAGAAGAAGAAGAAGAAGAAGAAGAAGAAGAAGAAGAAGAAAAAGAAGAAGCCCAGGAGCAAGCCATCAGAACAAATGCAATTAAGGCCAAGATCGAAAAATCAGCTGTTGACCCAAAATGCAGACTGTGCAAGGAAACTGACGAAACCATTGATCGTATCCTCAGCTGCTGCAAGAAAATTGCACAGACTACAAACAGAGGCACAACTATGTGGCCCAAATGATTCATTGGAACTTATGCCTCAAGTACCACCTCCCAGCAGCAAAGAACTGGTGGGATCACAAACTTGCAAAAGTATTGGAAAATGAGCACGCAAAGATACTATGGGACTTCCGAATCCAGACTGACAAAGTTCTGGAACACAACACACCAGACATCACAGTTGTGGAAAAGAAAAAGGTTTGGATCATTGATGTTGCCATCCCAGGTGACAGTCGCATTGACGAAAAACAACAGGAAAAACTCAGCCGCTATCAGGACCTCAAGATTGAACTTCAAAGACTCTGGCAGAAACCAGTACAGGTGGTCCCGGTGGTGATGGGCACATTGGGTGCCGTGCCAAAAGATCTCAGCCGGCATTTGGAAACAATAGACATTGACAAAATTATGATCTGCCAGCTGCAAAAGGCCACCCTGCTGGGATCTGCGCGCATCATCCGAAAATACATCACACAGTCCTAGACACTTGGGAAGTGTTCGACTTGTGATTTTGTGATATGAAATCCAGCATATCTATCTTGTTTGCTGTGTCATAATAAAATAATAAGAATAATAATATTTATACCCCGCTTTATCTCTCCTGAACGAGACTCAAAGCGGCTAGAATCAGAAACTGTGGTTGTGTCTGCACTATATGTTTTGAGGGCTCTAGTATGACCTCCTTTTTAATCTCATTTCTCCTTTTTTTTTTAAAGGAAAACATGCAGCCTGTGAAAATGCAAGAGTAGGTGGGTGAGAAATGGGGCCAGTACTGTCTCTTGGGTGTTTTATTACTGCTCACCGCTAGTTTAGAAACAGATAGACATATTCCTAAATAATTCTGAGAGTTTTCTTCATTTTCTATTGTTCCTCAGAATTATTTCCGTTTTTTACAACACTGTTTCTCACTGCTTCAATCAATCAAAGCTTAAAGTTTTGAGTAATACTGATTATGATTCTTTTAAACTGCTGGCTAGAAACATTTTTTAAAAAATTTAGATTCTTATTATTGAACATATAAAATTGAATGGTGTTTCAACAAGGGGAGAGGATATAATATCAATTAATTTGCAGCATTAAAAAGCAATTAGTGGTAAAGATTTAACTTTTAATTTGAGCCTAGAAGATTGTGTAAGCTTCTGTCACAAAGTGCTTAAGTCGCCTCATAAAAATCTACTAGATTGTTGTAATTAGTTTTGATAGTTCATAAAACACAGCGAGTACAGTAGTTTATCAGTATCCACTGGGATTTGATTTTAGGACCCCCTCAACCATGGTTGCAAAAATCTGTGGATATTCAATTCCCAATATATACAATGAAATAGTAAAAATGGCAAATAACTCAAATGAGTACTGAGGATCTGTTAAATGGTATGAGGCTATAGTAGGATATTACCTACACATCAGCGTAATGCCTGGCACATGGCAAAATCTAAGTTTGCTTTTCGGATTCTTCCCCAAATATTTTTAAGCCATGGTTGGTTGAATCTATGGCTGCAGAACCCATGTATATGCGGGCCCAACTGTATTGTGAGAAAAACAGAGGGCTTCCACTTCCATTGTCTTTGGTATTAAGAATTGCCATTTCTTTCAGCAGTTTGTGGATTCCCTAGATTCAAGTACATAATCATAAAATAAATCTCTCCATCAATAATTATTAAAATTCTTGCTTTTGAACTCGCAGTAAAGCAAATTAAAACTGAAAGACATTGCCCTCTTTAGCAGTACAAAATGGAAACCCCAGTTAATGCTAACTGAATGATAATTTTAAAACCTTAATTAAATTTTGAAGTACTACTTTTACAGAAAGAAGAAGCCAGGCAAACTAAAACCCAGTGTATGTTGTAGGACTTTGCCTCATTCCTCTTCCAGAATATATGTTTGGAAGGATTCCATGGCCTGGTTTGTTGAAATTGCAAATGCTTACTTTGTATACATTCTTAGCTACTATTCCATTGAATCTGATATTGGACTTGTTTCTCGTAAGAAAGGCTTCTGTTGTATGTATACTATCTTAAATGGTCTTTTTGTGACCCTGTCTGCACCCTTCAACAAATGAAGCAGCTTTTTTCTTCTTCTTCTAATGGACGCTTGTAAGGGGGGGAATCATCATCACCCATGCAGTGCACCAAGGCATACAAACTTCCTTGTGACCGTATTTAAAGAACCGAACACAAAGAAATAGTCGTTGGAGTTACAATAGGGGAAATCTAGTATGCATTTCCAAGGAATCACATTTTGAGGAGAATTACAGAATAATTACACATATGCTTAGATCATGAGCATTCAATGAAGCGGACAATATTTTAGGGATTTAAGATGTTGGTGTTGTGGTCGTCTCTAAGAAACCAGGATAATTCAGACATTCAAATGCAAAAATGCACCATTTGGAGAGTGTAATGCGGTCTGTTCTGGTCAGTGTTACAAATTCGGAAAGGATTCCCTGGCTGCAGACATTAGCCACTTAATACTTAAATCTGTTTCCAAATGTAAAGCATAGAACAAAAGTGCTTTGCATTAATGAAATGTATCCTAACACTGGTATAGTGACAAATTTCATTAATGTGTCACATTGGCGACATAAAATATAATTACAACAGCTATGTCTGTCACATAGTTTGATAAGATCTTTGAACAGTACCCAAAAGGGAGGAAAAAGTGAAAATGTTTTAGGAGTTTGTAAATAAATATACAATCCAATAATCCCAAGGACTGCAACCAGTAATAGTAATAGTTAATATTTTGAGTATGTGCACTGACTTTAATGTTTATAGAAACAAAATTTTAATAATGAAAAATAACCCAGAGGAAAGCCAAAACAGAAAATGCAATACAAGTAATATAAATCCATAAATACTCATACCATAATCACACAATCGATGCTATCTCATCTCTGATTTTTGCCTTTTGTTTCCCCTCTTATGGATGACTAGTGATATCATTACGTGGTCTGACAAGATCTGGTAGTACATGCACAATCATGACTCCTGAATTAGATCTTTTATCCCTGGGAAATGTGAGTTCAGCAGTGTTTATATGTACATTTCATCTCATTTGGTCAAAGCCAGCTTGGGTGGCAGCCCTGATAGTCTGCTATAACAATACATTGCATTATCTTACATTTTTGGCTACAAATTGTACAGCTGTGATAGGAGAAACTACCAGGCAACTTTTTGTCCCAGAAAAGAAAATAATAACATAGATGGATAGTCTGTGAATGACACGATGGTCAGATAATTTTAAACTTATATGGCTAATTTCGGTGTATAGTTGTGAATTTCTTTTAAAGTAGAATAGCACTTTAAAACTTTTTTGTTTAATATATTTGACTGCACTGAAGAAAATTAAATGTGCTTTACTCAAGAGTCTGAGAGAAAAGGAACAAGTTGGTGTTGCAACAAAATGTTGCCATGTACAAACTTCCAGGATCCCTGGGACATCATTCCATTCCTTGATCAGCCCATTTGTCTCCCTTGGTTGTTATGGGTCACCTTCTATGGCTACTTTCCTATCAGGATGAAGTTCAGGATTGCTGATGCCCTTGTTCTTCTTCCAACTTCTGAAATAAAAAATATCATTAGAACAGGTTTATTCCTCAGTAACTCTTACTGCATGATGCCATTTCGTAGGATTGTCTTATTGGTTGCATTATCTTCATTTTTTTCATTTCCCTTCAGCTTTTCACCTTACTTCTTGTTGTTTTAGTTTCTAATGGAGTGCCTCACTATCATTTAATAACCTGGCTTGGGAAATATAACTCTTCATTTTTTTCAGGTCTTGCAGCTGTTCAATAGTGGTTGTAATTAAATAATATTAATAATATTAATAATATTAATAAATTTTATTGCTACCTGTCTTTCCTCACAGCTTGAGGTGGGGCACAACACAATTAATACATATATTAAAATACATATATTAAATGCTTTTAAATGCTGACAGCTCATTAAGCTGTCGAAGGTCTTCCATCAAGTCATTCCACAGTCTTGGGATGCTGATGAAAAGATCATCTAGGTGGCGGTTGCCAGTCAGGTCTTGGCAGTCTGGAGTAAATGCCCCCCAGAGGACATAACTGTCCTTAGGGCCCTTTGCAGATTCATACTTTGCTGAGTAATATATATCTAGTTCAGTGTTTCTCAAACTCTGCTCATCCAAGTGTTTTGGACTTCAGCTTTCAGAAATCCCAGCCAACTTATCAGCTGTTAGGAATTGTGGCAGCTGAGGTCTAAAACATCTGGAGGAGCAGAGTTTGAGAAACACTTATCTATTCTAGACTATTGACATACTATGAAAACGTGTGATCTAGTAATAATTGAATTCGTATTTGTATGGTTTCTGCAGAGGATGAAAAGTATACCAATCATAAGTATTCAGACTTTTCAGCAGACTGATTCATGAATCTCCATCTAATATGTGAGCTAACAAGTGTATCCTATAATTGGGTTGCTGTGAGTTTTCCAGGTGGTATGGCCATATTCCAGAAGCATTCTCTCCTGATGCTTTGCCCACATCTATGGCAGGCATCTAAAGAGATTGTGAGGTCTTCATTTGATAGTGACAGAGTTGGCAGGATCAGAGGGAATTTGCAGAGACCACAGGTACAGCTGTCAGAATCTTGCCTTAGATCAGGCATCCTCAAGCTGCAGCTCTCCAGCTGTTTGGGCCTCCGACTCCCAGAATTCCTGGCCATTGAACAAGCTGGCAAGGATTTCTGGGAGTTGGAGGCCAAAACAGCTGGAGGGCCGCAGTTTGAGGATGCCTGCCTTAGATGATTCTCTCATACCTGGATATCTTTTAGAGCCCTAACATATGTTCTCCTAGAGCAGGGGTCCTCAAACTTTTAAAGCAGAGGGCCGGTCCACAATCCTTCAGACTGTTGAGGGGCCGAATTATCATTTGAAAAAAACAACGAATAAATTCCTATGCACACTGCACATGTCTTATTTGTAGTGCAAAACAACAACAATAACAATGAAAGACCAATACAGTATTTAAAAATGAAAATAATTTTAACCAACATAAACCTATCAGGATTTCAATAGGAAGTGTGGGCCTGCTTCTGGCCAATGAGATAGTCAGGTTAATTAGGATTGTTGTTGTTGTGTGTCTTCAAGACTTTGGGTGAGCCTAAGTCCAAAATTATTTATTTATTAATTTACTACATTTATTTACTACATTTATATCCCGCCCTTCTCACTCCGAAGGGAACTCAGAGCAGCTGTATGTACATACAATCTATATATATAAAAGAGTGATGGCATCACGGCAATTCACAAAACAACAAAAGTACAGGCCCCCCAACCTCAAAATTTGACAACACAACCCATCATCCACGCCTCAAGGTTGATACAACAAAAAGAAAACAAAAATAAAGTCCTAATTAGAGGGAGAGCAATAATTTTTTTTATCCAATTGCTGCCAGTTTAGAGGGCTAATCTCTGCCCACTTGGTTGCCTAGCAACCAAGGGACAGCCAGGTTTCAGTTAGGGGACAGGCAGATTTAGGCCTCACTTAGGCTTCTTCCACAGATTATCTAATTTGCACTGGATTATATGGCAGTGTAGACTCAAGGCCCTTCAACACAGCTATATAACCCATTTATAATCTTATATTATCTGCTTTGCACTGGATTATCTTAACTCCACACTACCATATAATCCACTTCAGTGTGCATTTTATACAGCTGTGAAGAAGGGGCCTCATATAATCCAGTTCTGAGCAGATAATATAAGATTAGAAATATACAGTAGAGTCTCACTTATCCAAAGTAAACAGGCCGGCAGGATAAGTGAATATGTTGGATAATAAGAAGGGATTCAGGAAAAGCCAATTAAACATCAAATTAGGTAATCGTTATACAAATTAAGCACCAAAACATCATATTATACAACAAATTTGACAGAAAAAGTAGTTCCATGCGCAGTAATGCTATGTAGTATTTACAGTAGAGTCTCACTTATCCAACACTCGCTTATCCAACGTTCTGGATTATCCAATGCATTTTTGTAGTCAATGCTTTCAATATATCGTGATATTTTGGTGCTAAATTCATAAATACAGTAATTACTATATAGCATTACTGTGTACTGAACTACTTTTTCTGACAAATTTGTTGTCTAACATGATGTTTTGGTGCTTAATTTGTAAAATCATAACTTAATTTGATGTTTAATAGGGTTATCCTTAATTCCTCATTATCCAACATATTCGCTTATCCAACGTTCTGCCGGCCCGTTTATGTTGGATAAGTGAGACTCTACTGTACTGTATTTACAAATTTACCACTAAAATATCACAATTAATTTAAAACACTGACTACAAAAACATTGATTATGAAAAGGCAGACTGCGTTGGATAATCCAGAACATTGTATAAGCGAATGTTGGATAAGTGAGATTCTTCTTTAATATGAAATAATTACTGGGATAGAATAATGCAGAACAATATAATCTCTAAAACCAGGACAGTAAATAAACAGGGGAATTCCACACAGGAAACAATCAGGGCCAGCTAACACCTCCCAACAAAAAATTCACTCAGGGAGGAAACAGCCAGGCTTTAAAGCTGCAAGGCCATTACATCCTAATCATTTTTCCTAATTGCAGCATTCATACTTGCCTCCAACAAACAAAAAAAAAACCAATCAGAAATATTGTATATTCACAACCTTTAGGAAATAATATCCCCTGATGGCGCAGCGTGTTAACGCACTGAGCTGCTGGACTTCTGGACCGAAAGGCCACAGGTTTGAATTGGGGGAGTGGAGAGAGCCCCCACTGTTAGCCCCAGCTTCTGCCAACCCAGAAGTTCGAAAACATGCAAATGTGAGTGCATCAATAGGTACTGCTCCGGCGGGAAGGTAACGCCGCTCCGTGTAGTCATCCCACATGACCTTGGAGGAGTCTACGGACAACGCCGGCTCTTCGGCTTAGAAATGGAGATGAGCACCAACCTCCAGAGTAAGACACGACTGGACTTAATGTCTGGGGAAAACCTTTACCCTTGACCTTAACTACCACCAATTCCTCAATACTTTATTTCCCATACCACCATACTTCGCCACAGCAACGCATGGCCGGGCACAGCTAGTATATTATATTATTAGCATAGCACAATATTAGCATTATATATTACTATATTGAACTATACCAGTATACTGTAATATTATATGTAATATATAACATATAATTAATATTATTACAGTATATGGTAATATTATTAGTATTATATTGTATAAAATGATATTATTATCAATATCATATGTATATACAACATATTATATTATTAAAATTGATATAAAAATATTATATTATAAATGAAGGTGGGGGCCAGGTAAATGACCTTGGAGGGCCGCATCCGGCCCCCGGGCCTTAGTTTGGGGATCCCTGTCCTAGAGTTTCTGAGCAGAATCATGTAGTGATTTTTTTCTGGCAGCATGGTCAAAAATTTGAATCTTTTCCATTTCACATGGAAAGATCTGTGCTTTCATTCTTTCAATACTTGGAATCTATCTTCACTCTGTGTCCCTTAGGTCATCCAAATTTCTAGGGATACCTTCTCAGTTGCTTCTATGTGGGTTTCTATGGCCTTACTTTTTCTTGAAAGTGTCAGTCTGATTTAATCAATAGTATTGTTTCATTTTCTGGCAAACTATAATGATTTAGGTTCTGATTAATAATAAAAAATAGAAAAAGAAAAATTGTGAATTGAACAAAAAATTGGGGTGGGAAGACAGTCCTCAAATTTTGAGCTTTGCAGAGAGTGAGCCATTCCTTTGGCCACTTTGCCTGCTGCTTTTCTTTGAATGTAGACTAATCCTAAATGCTCAACAAAGATTTTAAGTTATTCGGATGCTAGAAATTTGGGGACTGAAAGAAAATTTCATGAGGAGGAACAGAATTATGATTTGAAGGGTACTAATGTCTTCACTTTGTTCTCCTTCCCACCTTTAGCTGTCCCACTGAAAGGAATGAAGTTTTCATCTGATTTGCTAGAAATACAGTCGTCATCATTTCTCTTTTCCAGTCATCACATAGTAACACTAGCCCGGCCACACGGTGCTGTGGCAAGTTGCGGTGGTGTTGGAAATTGAAGTATTGAAGAATTGGCAGTAGTTAGTATATGTGAATTAGTAAAGTATGTGAATATGCAATATTTTTGGCTGTTAGTTGTTTTGTCTGTTGGAGGCAACTGTGAAGGCCACAGTTTTGCTGAATGTTTTGGATGTAATGGGTAGGCTTGATCGATCCACGAAAAATTTGATTCTAAACTCGTTGCAAAAGTAGAGGGGGGCAGCGTTTCGTTTTTGAAGGTATTTCCGAATTTTGCCCCCCAAAAATTTCGAAATTAACGAAAATTCGTTATTTTCTAAATTAATTCGTTAATGGCGGACGCGCATGCGCAATTCCCAAAAACAGCACAGAGGGAGAGGACTTTACAGGACTCTCCCACCCTCATTTTTTGAGTGATCTTCTTCAAACTTGGTACAGTGGTAGAACACATTTAACACTGATAGCTCACCAAAATTTGGAACGTTTCCCTTATCCTCTGATTTTTGGCGAATTTTCATAGCTTTTATAATAAACCATTTTTTAATAATTGCAGAAATCTGTTCCTGGTTTGAAAGTCTTATTTCCTGTTAAATTGGGTTGTCTTTACTGTGAAAGTCATTGTTCTACTTCAGAAACTTTGTTTTTGTGGCTGAAACTTTGTTAAATTGGTGTGTGTGTGATATATACTGTGTGTATATATATATAGTCCCTGCATATGTGTGTGTGTGTTTGTGTGTGTGTATATATAGGTAAAGGTAAAGGTATCCCTTGACGTTAAGTTCAGTCATGTCTGACTCTGGGGGTTGGTGCTCATCTCCATTTCTAAGCCCAAGAGCCAGTGTTGTCCATAGACACCTCCAAGGTCATGTGGCCGGCATGACTACATGGAGTGCCATTACCTTCCTGCCAGAGCGGTACCTATTGATCTACTCACATTGGCATGTTTTCAAGCTGCTAGGTTGGCAGAAGCTGGAGCTAACAGCGGGCACTCACTCTGCTCCCGGGATTTGAACCTGGGACCTTTCGGTCTGCAAGTTCAGCAGCTCAGTGCTTTAACACACTTCGCCATCGGGGCTCATGTATATATAATATACATACACATACACACAATGTGGAGAATATGTGGAAAGGTAGATAGATAGATAAGTTGGGAGCCACAGCGAAGGCACCTTCCTGGGAGCAAGGTCTAATAATAATAATAATAATAATAATAATAATAATAATAATAATAATAAAATCCCTTACAATATCCAAGATGGGTACCATTATTGGCAGAGAAAGCCAAGCTGTAGGAGTTGAAATCCAATCATTTATCCTCCCTATAGAATCAATTTTATATGCATTTTTAGCTACAGAAAAGCTAAAATCAGGACAGTAAAAGAACAACACCCAGAAAATGGGAATTCCAGACAGGAAACAATCAGGGCCAGCTAATACCTCCCAACAAAGGATTCCCCCAGGTAGGAAGCAGCCAGGCTTTGAAGCTGCAAGGCTATTCAATGCTAATCAAGGTGACCAATTGCAACATTCACACTTGCCTCCCACAGACAAGAGTTCTTTCTCCCACCCTGGACCTTCCACAGATATATAAACCCCACTTGCCTAGCTTCGCACAGACGTCAAAACCTCACCGCCGGGCCCCTCTCTGTCTCTCTCGGTCTCTCCATTCCCGGCTCCATCCGCCGCCTTCCCGCCTCACAGAGAGACACCAGGCCTGAGCTGAGGCGAGGCGGCGGCGGCCATTTCCCCCCTCCGTCTTCCTCCTCCTCCTCGGCCTCCTTCCCCCTCGCCCCCTCCCATTGGCTGAGCCCGTGACGCCCCTTTTGCTGAGGGGCAAAAGGAAAGGGCCTGAATGGTGGGAGTTTGGGTGATTTGCAAAAGCTTTTTTTTCCTAACGAAAAAAACGACGAAATAAGAAAAAACGGCCTCTCGCGATTCGAAACCGCGATATCCAGACGTGTGGACAATCAAGGCCGTATATTGCTTCAAAACAAACGAAAATAACGAATTAATAACGGGTAACGGGGAAATCGAATTATTTGAGCAAGCCTAGTAATGGGCTTTCAGCATCAAACCCTGGGTGCTTCCTCCCTGGGGGAATTTTTGTTGAGAAGGTGTTAGCTGGCCCTGATTGTTTCATGTCTGGAATTCCCCTGTTGTTAGAGTGGGCAATGGCACTCAGTTGTGTGGAAGGGACCCTAGAATCTCGTGGTAGGTAAATCACACTATCTGGTTTGAGCTGGGTTATCTGAGTCCAGACTGCCGTATAATCCAGTTCAATGGGCATTTTATTGAACTGTTGAAGGGAGTTTAGGCATTTCCCCCCCCCCCCCAATATATTATTTGCTTGGCTTGAGAGTAGCCCTATTACCCTTTGCTGTGAGGACCCTCCGTTATTAATGTTTTATTAGTATTAGTAGTAGTAGTAGTATTTTGTGGTCACCCCAAGGACCCCCCCCCCCAATTCCCCTCTGCATTGGTTCCATATTATTAGTAGTAATAGTATTGTTATTCTTGTTATTATTATTTTCTGTTGACCCCAAAGATCCCTCATTCCCCCCTGCATTGGCCCCATATTATTATTATTATTGTCTCCTCACTCCGAAGACCTCCCCAATTCCCCTTTCCCTCTCCATTGGCCCCATGTTGTTGTTGTTGTTGTTGTTATTATTATTATTTTCTCCTCACCCCAAACTCCCCCCCCTTTCCCCTTCCCTGTCCATTGGCCCCCATTTCCACTCTGTTCAAGGACACCCCTATTATTTTCTCAGCTCAAAAGAGATTTTCCAATTTCCTCTCCTCACCTCAGAACGCTTCGCTCCCTTCCCTCCCATCCAAGATTAGGATGTGGCAAAGTTTGTCAGCCTCCCCTGCTCTCCTGGGCCCTTCCCTCCTGCCCCCCCCCCCTTGAGGATCCTTCGAAGTGCTTTTTGGAGGATCCTTGGTGAGGGCAGGAGGGAAGGGCCCAGGAGAGCAGGGGAGGCTGACAAACTCTGCCACATCCTAAACTTGGATGGGAGGGAAGGGAGCAAAGGGTTCTGAGATGAGAAGGGGAAATTGGAAGGTCTCTTTCGAGGCGCTGTGGCTGTTGGCGCCATTTTGCATCTTCCGCCATTTTCTTTTATGTCATACAGCAGTTAGGCCTCTTCGCTCCCTTCCCTCCCATCCAAGTTTAGGATGCACCAGAGTTTTTCAGGCCCCTTGCTGTCCTGGGCCCTTCCTTCCCTCCCCCCCGCTGCCCGAGGATGTTTGCAGCCACAATTTGGAGGCCACCTTAGTGTGTTAGTGTCATCTGAGGATGTATTGCGAGGTCTGCTGTGGAGTCCTGTGAGGTGAGACTGGCAGTTTTGCCACCCTTGTTGTCTTCCCGGGCGGTCTTTCATGGAGGTCTTTCCTTGGAAGTCTGAAGAAATGCGGGGGGAAATTGTAAGCCCCGTACAGGATGTCGCCGCTGTTTCTTCCCTCTCTGTTTCCTCACGCTGTGTTGTGGGGATGGTGGGCAAGATGGCTGGCGTGGCGGGGAATGGCTCATGCACGAGTGGTGGTTGTGGTGGGGGGTGGAGCGTTCAAGGGCCTTGCGCGGAGTCCAGGTTGGCGCATGCGCACATCCTTTTTTCTCGGTATTGGGGTTTTTGGGGGCAAGTTTCCATTATTGATGTGTTGTTTTGTTGTACAAACCTTGGGGCAAGGATTTTGGGTTGTGTTGCCAAGTTTTGTGTGTTTGGGTCGTGTACTTGCATTGTTTTTATCTAGGTAAAAAGTCCATTTACCCTTTTATATATATAGATAGATTAAGGACTTGTAGACTGCCTCAGTTAAATATCCTGATCCTGATAAAATAACGCTTTCAACGTCTTAAGGAAACATCTAAAAGGAAAAAAAAAATGCTCCTGAGTGACTACTAACACTTCTCTTGTTTTTGCTTTCACTTCAAATGTAAGTAATCAGTTCAACACTATCCCAAAATCTATCTAATCAGAGAAAGAGTTCATGGATTACAGTGGATTACAGTGAGTAGAGCAAGTTTTTGGTTTCTTCCTTGATTCAGAAAACCAGAAAAGGTAAACTTCCAAAACAGACACATTCTGGCTACAGAATTTTAATTGAGTTCTTAAATATTGGTTGTAAATATTGTAAATCAACATAATTTGTGCTCTCTTATTTGTCCTGCAGATGGCTCCAGATACAAAGAGAGCTAGCTATGTTGAAAAGTTGTTTAGATATCCAGGGCCATACAGTTTATGAGGCTATAGAAGTCCCCGGATTCTTTAAGTATTGCTAATATATGACAGATAAAGACCAAAACAGTCTCACCCCCAACTATCTTTCTTTTTTGCAAATGGGATTCCCCCCCCCCCAAAGACTCAGAAGTTGGTATCAGTCTTATGCATGGATTCAGTTATATATTAAATAGCCAGATAAACAAAGGTTGTTGGTTTAATTGTTATAGTTTCCAGAAAAATATCCTATATATTTAGCCTGGTGACAGGAACTATGAAAAACATCCTCCCTGCCATTCACAGAATCATAGAGTTTGAAGAGACCACAAGGGTCATCCAGTCCAACCCCCTGCCATGCATGAACACACAATCAATACACCCCAGACAGATGGCAATCCATCTTAAAAGCCCCCAGAGAAAGAGATTTCACCATGCTTCAAACTAGTGTATTCTACTGCCAAACAGCTCTTACAATCAGAATGTTCTTCATAATGTTTAAGTGGAATCTTTTTTTTCTTACAATTTGAATCCATTGTTCTGTGTCCTTGTCTCCAGAGCAGCAGAATACAAGCTTGCTCCCTCCTCAATGTGACATTCTTTCCAATATTTAAAAATAGTTGTCATGTTCCTTCTCAGCATTCTTTTCTCCAAGCTAAACATACCCAGTTCCCTAAGCCATTTCTCTTAGGACTTGGTTTCTAAGCCTTTGATCATTTTGGTCACTCTTCTCTAAACACGGTCCAACTTGTCAATATCCTTCTTGAATTGTGGTTTCCAGAACTGGAGACAGTATTCCAGGTGAAGTTTGTGAGCATATAGCTTCCCATTGTTCCCATTCTGTGACATCAAAATCACAGAAATTGTGAAGAAATGTGTGTGGTTCATTTTGGTGAGTTCTTTTGCACACTCACTCTTTCCTTTTTTTGACATTGAAGTTATGCACATTACTTCTTTTCTTCAAATTTCGAGCTAAGCAACATCTCTGTGAAGTAGCTTAATGAGTAGTGACTGTCTCAATGAGACTTACAGGTAAACAAGGATTCTAAACATGGTCTCCTCCATCCAATAAGACAAATTCTTAAGAATAGTTAGTGGAATCTATGAAGAAATGCACATTCCTATGACACACTTCATCGCTGTGACCAGACCCAATGTCTCAAGGTGAACTGAATGGTTTTTTGAAAGAAAGCAACACAAACAGACATAAAGAAAGACAGAAATTATAGACCTTGTTTTATGCACACAACAAGAGGTACTTGTTAGCAAGGATCAAGGATTGGGACTTAGTCCTCAAAACTGTTTTCCATGCTTGCTATTTGGGCTGCCATGGTAAGGAGGGAAATATTTGTATGAGAAATTGTTTCTCACAAGTAAGGATGTAAATCTTTATTTCATTCTCACACATTGCTATTGATGGGAGCTGCAACGCCAAAATATTTGGAGTGCTTAACAAGTTCAATTCCTAATATACCCTAGATGCTCAAAGATGAAATATGAGTATGTCATTGTCTGTATGAAAATCCCATGTTTTCTTTTTAAAATATGTGACTTACTATAGAACCTTTCAGTGTTAGTAGGCCGGCATCCCATGATTGATGATCCTGTCAGAGCCCTAGGTGTTTTTCAAGTGTAGGCGAACAGAATTTTGGCGTCCCCCCCCCCCAAACCAATCACTGAAAAATAAAAGTGTTGGATAAGCAAAAATGTTGGATAATAAGGAAGGATAAAGGAAAAGCCTATTAAACATCAAATTACATTATGATTTTACAAATTAAGCACCAAAACATCATATTTTACAACAAATCAACAGAAAAAGCAGTTCAATACATGATAATGTTATGTAGGAATTACTGTATTTGCGAATTTAGCACTAAACATTGAACAGGGATATAGGGCAGTGTGGACTTAGATAACCCAGATAGCCCTCAGTATTAAAAAAAAACTCTAAAATCAGGACAATAAATAAAGAACAACACTCTGAAAACAGAAGAAATCCAGACAGTAAACAATCAGGGACAGCTAACTCCTCCCAAAAAAAGATTCTCCCAGGCAAGAAGAAGCAAGGCCTTGAAGCCACAGGGCCATTAAATGCTAATCAAGGTGATTAATTACAACATTCACACCTGCTTCAAAGAAAAGTTCTTTCTCCCACCCTGGACCTTCTACAGATATATAAACCCCACATACCTAGCTTCCAAGTTCCCACAGACCTCACAATCTCTGAAGGCCCCAAAGGTGGGCTCGCGTGGTGCGAAGGTGGGTCCACGCCGGCCGGGAGGCCCAGCGCGGCCTCTGGGAGGCCCAGCGTGGCCGCCGGAAGGCTCGAAAGAGAAGGAGGCGGAGAGTGGTGCCCTCCTCCCAGGACGATGGCGCCCCCGGGACGATGGCGCCACAGGCAAGTGCCTAGTTTGCCTTATGGTTGGACCGCCTCTGGATCCTGTTGAATTAATTTATTAGCATATGACTGCACCATACAGTAGTTCTTTACAACTATTACACCCATCCTTTAGAACCAGTGCACCACATACATATATGCATGCATATTATTTGGCTACACATAACTACCATACTTAATTAAATCTAATGCTAACCTTTTTAGCTAAATTTCACTGCTAAAATTGAGATGCACATTAGATTCGATGGTGCATTAGAATTGGGCACATAAAGCCACCTGTGTGAAAAGGCCCAGAGGAAGCTGGACAGGAAGTGGGGGAGACATGAAGGGGCTGTTCCCGGTGGAGGCAGCAGCTTCAGGGTTCTGTGGTGCCTGCAGAAGGAGGGGGGTGCCCAGCTGGTGAACCAGTCAGCACTCGGCATCCCCCCCCCCCCCAACTCAGTCCCATGCAGTTCCAACTGGCCCCATCCACAAGGCCTTCCCCCTTGGATTTGATGGCCTCATGAATGAGACCATTTACAAATTGTACAAGGATAAGTCTACCAGCCTCAGCCTGACAGAAGGGTGTGGCTTCCCATTCATGCTGCTTGCCTCCATGATGTGCTATGCCTGTGCTCTTGGGGACATTAGATTCAAATGCAAATCCTTTTTTGTAATGTGCACCTTCAACTATAGTGCATACTGTGATGTGTTCAACTATTTATTTCAAAAATAGTGACATCTCAGTGAACCCAGGGAAAGGTTAGGGGCTATTGCCTGGTCCTTATCATGTTTCCTAAAGGTTTTATTTGTCAGTACTGTATATTGTTATAATATTATAATTTATGTAAATGCAATCAATCGACTTCTACAACTTCTCACCTATTTTCATGTAAAGTGGTAATTTGTGGCTCACTTATGCTACTCCTTAGTATACACAAGGCCAGAGACAAAAAAGGAAGCTCCTTTTTGTTTCTTGTATAGCAAATGATAGGACTAGCACTGCAGTTCCACCTCACACAACAGAGTAGTATTTTCAATTTACCAGAGAATGGAAACCTAACTTAGCCCATCCAGCCAACTCAGCTCTGTCTCCAGCACTAAGTTAAAGCAATAATGCTGTATTTATTTATTTATTTATTTTCAATATTTCTACCCCGCCCTTCTCCCCGAGGGGACTCAGGGCAGCTTACACAACTGTACTGCTCATGTTGATTTTACTCAAAAAGTGTAGGCAAGCAGACTCAAATTTTGCTTCACATAGCAATTGATTCAACTCTGCCCCCCAATCAAAAAGGCAAACAGTTCTCATTGTTGCCATTGTAAACTGCCCTTACCAAATTTCTGTTAAGCTCAAAAATAAGCTAAAGGTAGTAGTGCAGCATGGATTTTTGAACTTCAATTAACTTACAAGGATCCAGAGATATAGACATGTAATACTTTATGAGAGTCAGAGTAATAATTGAAGGTTACATACTTTCTCAGTTAGAAAACATTTGTGCCAAAGGACACCAAGTCTACTCTGGTAATAATACAATCCAGCAAGTATTTTGTTATCCACTATTCAAATGCCAGTGGATGTCCAGATATAGTGATGTTTTTTTTAGTGTGGATTCAAATCAAGAATAAATGTTTAATTTTTAATGGCAGGTGCACACATTCAAGCTACATCACCTTATTCTGCTCTCATAGCCTACACTGCAGCAATAAAAAGGGCTAGTTTGGATCAGTCATCTGACTAATTAAGAAAAGAAATATGGAATCTACTTGGTATTTCAGAGTTGCTTTTCATGCCTTTTCTAGTGAAAAATTAAGCCATGAAATTTCTTTTTTGTCATCAGGAAGACACAGCAATGTCAAGCGTTCATGCCCATAAGCATGGAAAATTGATGAAATTACAGTCTACTCAGGCAAATAAAGAATGATAAGAATAGAACTCCCTACTTATGTCAGCATCCTGGTGGAAGCTCTTTTAAACAGGTGACCATCCTTTTCTGTTAATAGTCTCAATAAAGGTCAAAGGGAATGTCACACAAATAATCAAATTGCTGAAGGCGGCATGTGAATAATTAGTGGTTAGAAGTGTGATGTTGCTCCAGCTCTTGAGGCCTCAGTGCATTTTCATTTATCCATTTGTTTCACAAAAAATGAAAAATGGTTAATTATTTGTTACAGAGAGGTTAGACACATTCCTTCAGAGCAGAATTTTTATTACAAGTATATTATAGCATAGCAAACATAATTTTATTTTATTTATCAAATAAAATGTTATTTGTACAAAACAAGTTTTATAGAATCATAAAGTTGAAAGAGACCATAACAGCATTCCAGTCCACCCCCTGACATACAGGATCACAGAATCAAAGCACCCAAACAGATGACCATCCAGACTCTGTTTGAAAAACTCTAGAAAAGGAGATTCCACCATGCTCTGAAGCAGAATACTCCATTGTAGAAAATCTCTTACTATCAGAAGGTCTTCCTAATATTCATGTGGAATCTCTTTTCTTGTAGTTTGAATCCATTGCTCCATGTCCTAGTTTCTAGAGCAGTAGAAAACAAGCTGAATCCATCTTTAATATTTAAACATGACTGTTATGTCAGCTCTTAACGTTCTTTTCTTCAAGCAAAACATTTCCTGCTCCCTAAGTTCTCCTCATAGGCAACTTCCAAAGCTTTGATCATTTTGATCACCCTTTTCTGGGCACATTTCAGCTTGTCAATTTCCTTCTTGAACTGCAATGCCCAGAACTAGAGACAATATTCTAGGTGAGTTTTTCCAAGGTAGAGTAGACTCAAAGTATTAGATCTCTTGATCTAGACTCTATACTCCTCAAGATATTGCCATTTTTAAAATGCCCCATTACCCTATTGACTCATGTTCAGCTTGATTATTGCTCAGTTCATTTTCATATTGACCATAAATATGAATTGAATATTAATGTTTTTATGATCTTTGAATAACAATGAGCGGTTTATGGCTTTTAAATTAGGAAAATACATCTCTTTGAACTATATTGGCTACTTTAAATCAATTTGAAAGTTGCATTAGATTTGGAAGAGCGTTTTGGCATTTAGGCCACTACTTTGTCCTCCTGGAATTCTGCAGAGACCTATATGTTTCATCTCCAGGTTCATCTTTACGATCTTAGCTCTTTACTCCAAATGAAAGTTTTGATTGTCTGTCTACTTGTTTAAAATCTCTATATGGTAAGTAGTAATTCCCCCCTTTTATTTTACTACTCATACAATAACACCCCTTGATTTGTATTTGAAAGATGAAACACTACATGGGTTTTCATGTAGTGTTAAAATTCAAGTTAAGATTCTGCTAGGTATCATTCATAATTATTTTCACTTTGGTTTCTTTACAAGATCAGTCCATGGCATCCTTTACCAAAAAATGGGCAACCTAGCTCATTATTCAGTCTCTGATTGTAATTATGTCTGAATGGATGCTTTAGTGTCATATAATTTTTATTATGAAGAATGTCAGAAAACCATCAATGTCATGATTCCGTGGCAATCAAACCCATATGGGGCCCGGGCTGTGGCGCAGGCGGGAGAGCAAGCCAGCTGCAATTAACTGCAATGAATCACTCTGACCAGGAGGTCATGAGTTCGAGGCCCGCTCGGAGCCTATGTTTGTTTGTCTTTGTTCTATGTTAAAAAGGCATTGAATGTTTGCCTATATGTGTAATGTGATCTGCCCTGAGTCCCCTTCGGGGTGAGAAGGGCGGAATATAAATGCTGTAAATAAATAAATAAATAAATATAGCTTTGCAGCAAAGAAACTTGTTTGGAGAAGAGAAAGCTGTTATTACTGGAATAACTATTAAAAGTCCCCGAGAGTCAGAGCCAGCCCTAGGTATTTTTTAAGTGTAGGCGAACAGAATTTTGGCACACACCCCCCCCCCCCCAGAAAAAACAATCACTGAAAAATAAAAGCGTTGGATAAGCGAAAATGTTGGATAATAAGTAGGGATTAAGGAAAAGCCTATTAAACATCACATTACATTAAGATTTTACAAATTAAGCACCAAAACATCATGTTTTACAACAAATCAACAGAAAAAGCCGTCTCGACTGCGCCCCCATATGTTTGGCACCCGAAGCGACCGCTTAATTCGCCTCATTGTTGGACCGGCTCTGCTGAGAGTTTTGTGTCTATCAACACAAATATCTCACTAATTTTCTAAAGATTTAGAGCCCACCCTTTAATGACATTTAGTGAAAACTTTTTCAGCCAACTTTGTACCGATTTAATTAAAATTTAGTGAACAGTTTTACAATGTTCAAAACATCTAGAATCCTCCACCTTTTGTCTCATCCCTTCCCCCCCTCCCTCTCTCTCTCTCTCTCTCTGCTTCTGTTATTCAAAGCCTGTAGATTACTCCTTAAAAACTGACAGAAGAGAAAGCTAAATCTGTGAACAAGTTACTTTTCTACTTTGTTTCTATTTCCTTTTCAGCCCTTTCTTTCTTTTCCATGTCAGTTGTAAGCTCTTTGGGGCCATAGCTGTCCTTTTCTATAAATATATGGCATGTCTAATACAATGGCTCCATGATTTCACTTGTTGCCCCTCAGTGCTGCAATAATACAAATAATTCTTCTGGCTGTACTAAACCTACATGCTTCACACCCTCTTCCTTACGGTGTCCGCTTCCATTTGTCAGTGAGTGAATGCTCAGGTTTTATTTATGCAAGGGATACTTGATACACACAGTATCACTTTTTTATGTTCCAACCACGTCCACTATGATTTGTGACCTGCAGTTTGCAAGAACTGATTATCAAACAAATGAATGTTGGTCTTTTCTGTGCGTCAATTCTCGATGCCTACAGTTTGGGGTAGGGTGAGGGAATTACCCTTAGGCTTCTCGTCTTCTCTATGTGGTTTAGCATTGATGTACATTTCAAAGCTTCAGAATCTAGTAAAGTAAACCATGCAAATATGACAAATGTGTTAGCCCTGCCCCGTCCAAAATTATTTCCGTTGTAGTCTATGTTTGAAGGAAAAATTACTACAAGGGGAAGCCTCTGCTTTATAAGTGTTGATGCAATATGGAACTATGACTTCAAGGATTACAAATCACATGGAAAGCCCTCACAGATAGAAAGCATGCTTCCAGAAAGTCATTCTTAACATATACAAAACAAGAAGAAATTACAACTTAGAGACAGAGTTAGTGTGCTCACATACTAAGTATACACCTGAATAGGGATTGTGGACATTTTCTGACTAAATCTAGCAATGTATCTGGGATTTTTCTCCCTGATGCCTCTATTTTCTGGGATCTAGAATGTTTATTTTTATTCCATCATTTCTATCCTGCCCTTCTCCCCCGAGGGGACTCAGGGCAGCTCACAGATCTGTCAGAATTTGATGCCAATACACCACAGTACAATAAAATAAAAAATAAAACAATTAAAAGCAGTTAAACGAAATAACAATATACAATATACAAAATTTAAAACAATATAAAGTACTTGAACCATTCATCCGCAAAACCTTGTACATAAACCTTAATCCGGACTGAATCAAAGCCAGCAGAACTTATTCTTTAGATGCTTGCACGCACAGCCAGGTCTTCAATTTCCTTCTGAAACCCAAAAGGGATGGGGCCTGCAGGATGTCACATGGGGGGGGGGGGAATTCCACAGTTGAGGAGCCACCACTGAGAAGGCCCTGTCTCTCATCCCCACCAGCCATGCTTGCGAGGCAGGTGGGATGGAGAGCAGGGCCTCCCCAGATGATCTTTGAGTTCTCGTAGGCTTATAGGGGGAGATACGTTCGGACAGGAAAGTTGGATCAGAACCGTTTAGGGCTTTGTAGGCCAAGGCCAGCACTTTGACTTGGGCTCGGTAGCATATTGGCAGCCAGTGGAACTGACGCAACAGAGGAGTGGTATGCTCCCTGTACACTGCTCCAATTATAAACATGGCTGCCGCTTGTTGTACTAATTGAAGCTTCCGGGCCGTTTTCAAAGGCAGCGCAATGTAGAGCATGTTGCAGTAATCCAGGTGGGATATAACCAGAGCGTGGACCACCGTGGCCAAGTCAGACTTCCCAAGGTACGGGCGCAGCTGTCGCACAAGTCTTAATTGTGCAAATGCTCCCCTGGCCACCGCTGAGACCTGGAGTTCCAGGCTCAGTGATGAGTCTAGGAGAACACCCAGACGGTGAACCTGCATCTTCAGGGGGAGTGTGACCCCATCCAACACAGGCTGTAACCCTATACCCTCTTGCTCAATCATACTTGCATTCACAGTCTTGCTTATTCAAATGCACATAGCTTTCCAAGCCACACTGATCCCATTGAAAATTCACTTAGTTTAGTTTTCAAGAATAAGTGTCCAACTCTTCACAAAGCATTTCTGCAACACTATGGTGGGTTCATATAATTGGGCACATTGGCCACATACTTCCCAAGGCTAGTTATAATTTGATATACTACTTACAGATGCATTTCTTCCATGATTTGAATTGATGTATTCATATACAGAACAAGAAGAAATGACAACTTAATGTCATCAGGAAAGTTTATTTCAAATATAGAATCCTTAGTGAGTGTTCACATTCATGTGTCTATCTACAGGAATGTCAAGCATATAATTTGATACTACATGGAAAATAATTATGTCAGATTTAATATATATCCAATTGCCTATCTGTTTCAATGTAATTGCTAACAGTTATTTTGGCTATCAGCAACAGAGACATCTTTTAACTTCTTCAAACATCTTTTGTGAAATCTCCAGCTTGTCTGGGTTGCTTCTGTCTTTCAGTTCCCAAACCTCTCTAAAGAAAAGCAAAATTGGTTTCATTTAATGGGCAGTGTTAAAAGACTTTCCCAGTGAACTCAATGGAAAAGAAGGAATAGAAAAATCCAACTTTTTGCCCTCTCTGACAGAAATCATTCCAGTCTGACCACCTGATGGGCTCTTGGGGTTAATTAGAAAATCCCCATCAAGAGCTCAGAGGCCAATATCAGCTGTCAAAATCCCACATTCCCCCTCTTTCAAGTGCAAAACAACCTGTGTCTGAAGATGGGCCGAAGTATAAAAGGGCACACCACCACCACTGTGGGCTCTGACTTAGCTCTATTCATGGCCTCGCTACTATGAATACAGCAAAATCTCAAATGAAAGTTTTAATCTCCCCACTGCATTCATCCCAAAGAGAAAGGGGTTTCCCTTTTAACAATTTCCCCCCTTAAATCTTTTGTGTGGGTCTGCTTTGGTGTGTGATGGGGGAGGTTTTTACTCTGACCCAGCAAGGGCTTTCTGCCATAGAAAGCACTGCACCTAAACCTTTTATGCTGGAATCAGAGTAAAGGTCTCCTCAGACCAAAAGTAATAATGCAAAAGGACTTAAATGTAGACTGGACATGGCCAGAGTTGAAAACTAAATGCAAAAAGGCATCTGATTGCAGCAAACTTCCTCACTTGTATACTATTGCATTTTCCTTAACCTGCACTTTTCCTTAATCTGCACCTTACCTTATAGAAGACATGAGAATGCTTACATTTAGAGTGACTTTAAGGGAGCTTATTATAGTTGGGCAAAATGGGCAGCCTTGCGTCTCTTTGCAGAAGGGAAAACTATGACCTAAACACTAAATAAAACTTCAGAATTCATGATGTGGGCATGATACTGACCAGATCATTCCAATATTATATTTGTTCATGGATAACCTCACCTTCCTATTTCAAAGTAAGATCACTACAATTTATTTTTATCTCAGTCAATGAAACAAATTATCAGCTGCAAAAACAATAGGACATAATATCTTATGCAAGCAATAGAAATCAGGTTGCAAACATATAGCTCATATTATATCCAATAACCATTGGGAACGTTTGTATACAAATTTTCCTTTTTTTTATATCCAGACTTACAAAAGTGGCACATTACATGGAAAAGAAAAAATCATTAGCTTTTAGTAAAACACCCAACTTCGGTGAATTGGCCAGTATTCAATCTTATTAAGTATTTGGAACAAACTATTTGAATGGTAGCTGAAGCTCATGAACAAAAGGTTGGAACCAAATCATAAGTTGACCGCACCATGCTCCCACTGAAATAAATTTAATTGAAGTCACAACTAACTTTTCACATTGGTTTCAATGGGACTTAAAGAAAATGAATTTATTAGTTGAATATAACCTAGAATCTATGCTAATTAAAAGATGGTTGTCTGACTGTCAAGTGTTACAACTTGAATGAAACTTAGATCCCTGAATTATTGCATGCATGGTAAGGAAATCAAAAACATGAATACCTCAGGCAGCCAAATTTTTAAAATATATTAATTATTTTAAATATGTCTGTTTTTAAAACCACTGTCATTTGGTGAGACATTTCCCTAATTAATACATGGATTGTAGTTAATACAATTTGAAGACAGAGGGAGCAATATGAGCAATAAAGGTTATAGTACAGCCCCTGGTGGCACAGTGTGTTAAAGCGCTGCGCTGCTGAACTTGTGGACCAAAAGGTCCCAGGTTCAAATCGGAATGAGCGCCTGCTGTTAGCCCCAGCTCCTGCCAACCTAGCAGTTCGAAAACATGCAAATGTGAGTAGATCAATAGGTAGCCCCTGGTGGCACAGTGTGTTAAAGCGCTGCGCTGCTGAACTTGTGGACCAAAAGGTCCCAGGTTCAAATCGGAATGAGCGCCTGCTGTTAGCCCCAGCTCCTGCCAACCTAGCAGTTCGAAAACATGCAAATGTGAGTAGATCAATAGGTACCGGCAGGAAGGTAACAGCGCTCCATGCAGTCATGCCAGCCACATGACCTTGGAGGTGTCTATGGACAACGCCGGCTCTTCGGCTTAGAAATGGAGATGAGCACCAACCCCCAGAGTCGGTCACAACTGGACTTAACGTCAGGGGAAACCTTTACCTTTTTACAGTCTTTTTAGCCTACTGTGGGGCAGCTCCCTGCTATGAGAGTAGAGTGGTCAGACCTCTCTTTCTTGGAGATGTAAGGTTATACCGGGGAAAGGCACATATGTGTATGCCAGCATATTTATTTAGACAATGGGGACATAACATTTCCAACTGTGATACTTGCATAACTTCGTTTGGAAGCTTTTGTATACTCAGCTATGTTTAACTATACAGACCCCTATAATTTTGTGAACAAAAACTAGGGCTATTAAGAAATACTAGTCAGGATTGCTATATGTTACCTTGAGGCATTTCAGGACCTGGCAACTCCTTCTGTAAGAATTTTGTTAAGTAAACTGAATTTGCAATTATTTTCTGAATGAACTGTAGTTTTAATATACCAGTTGAGTATCTCCTCTTCAAAATGATTGGGACCAGAAGTAGTTTGGATTTGTATATTTTCAAAGTTTGCAATGCCTTTATTTGCATATATTTACATAATGAGGTACCCTAGAGATGAGACCCAAGGGTACAAATGAAATTCATTTGTTTCATAACAATAACAACAACAACAACAACAACAACAACAACTTTATTTTATACCCTGCCTCTGTCTCCCTGCAGGGACTCGGGGTGGCTAACATGGGGTAAGGCCCAAAAAACCACCATAAAACAGGATAAAATACATACAAATAAAACAAGCATCATCAACAAAGGTTTAAACAGAATAAAACATCATGTAAAACAATAATGTAGCAATAAAATAAAATAAATAAAATGTGTATATATGCCTTATACACATAGCCTAGAGCTAATTTTATATATAATTTTTTTGGTAACTGTGTGCATGGAACAAAAGTTGTTTACACTAAAGTATCAGGAAGCAAAGGTGTCACCAATGTGGACAATTTTAGAGTATTATGAAATTCTGTATGATGGGGGTTTCCCAAAGTGTTCAAAATGTCCAGACATTTTATATTTCTAATACATCAGCTGCTAAAGAACTAGATACGGAGAGTAGAGTTGTTTCCAAGTCCTGTCAGAAGGCAGCGGGTTTCCTATGGATAACATAACCCAACAACAACAACAAACATTATTGGAGACCAGGAAAAGATGGCAGACTGCAGAATTCCCCCTTGATAAGTTCCTGGGGCAAGAACTCACCACTTGTGGATTATCAGTGGTTCTGAGATATCTTGGTCCAGTGATAGCATTCTTCCATAGAAGTACAAAGTGGAGGTTTTCGTGGATATCCAGTTTCTATTTCTTTTTTTAGTGGAAAATAAATTTTGTTTTGTTTTTTAAAAAAAGAGGAAAAAATTAGCTCAAACAGTAAAAAAAGGGGGAAAGAAGGGAAAATAGGGAACATGAAAGGACATAGTATGAAAATTACAGAGCTATGTTCGTTATTTAGTTCTACACATGAGTCTATTGTATCATCGAAGATATGGGGGAGGAGGTATCGTTATTCTTTAGTATAGGAAGGAAGTGAAGTTTAAAAAAAACAAAGTTCCAACTATGTTATCTTCTCTAACAAGAGTAACAGATTATCCTTCAAAATCTGCGTTGATTTCTTTTATCTTCTTATATTGTCCCTTCTTCTATTCTCTTCCAGATTTGTATAATGAGTATTCCTTCTTATTATTTTATCAAACTTATTCAAACTCCATTTCATCCACTCTTGATGGCAGGCAACTATATACATATCTTAAAGTTCATTTCTTTTATTAGTAGATTAGTAACATACATGTAAATGTTTATTATAATTATCTATCGTTCACATAGAATTTACACATACTAAATCTTCTTATATAAATGTATATATCTATAGTATCAACCTTCTTGAAGTTATACACTTCTCTATTCTAATTCAAAAGTATTAATTTTCTAAAACATTTTTTTTGCTCTTACAATTTCTGTTCCTGCTAGCTTGCCAAGGCATTTGTTTTTGCCTTGGGAGCCAGAAGAAATAGGGATCAAGAAAAATACCCATTGCAGAGTGGCAGTTGTGTTACACCCACAGCAAAAAGGAATGCCTAACTACCATTTTAAAGGAAGTTTGTGAGACTCATCCCTGGCTGTTGGAAAATTACTCCCATTGACAGAAACTTCTGTGATGGAAGATGAGAGTAATCTAAATGTATCTATTATCTGAAAATGGAATGCAACTAGATGCAGACACAGTTAACTCCCTCACATTACTGAGAGACTTTAAAGAAGATTGTTAATAAATGCCAAGTCTAATACATTTTGTGGGGTAGGTTGTTTGTAACAGCTAATCGTATACAAACCTATCAAAGGGTTAAAGTATTGTTCGCCTTAGAAGCCAAAACAAAATAAATTTCCCAGGGCAAAGATAATGAAAATACAGATTTGAACTTCTTGGAATACAAACCTCTTTTTTAGGGGAAGTTGATCATAGCAACAACAGGCCAAAAAAAAAAAATTTAAGAAAAAAAGGAAGTGTCTTCTACTGCCACCTGGTGTTCAACTATAATAACTTAAATCAAAATGAGCACAACCACAGCCTCGTCAGAATTGGATTAACCCAAATTTTGGGTGTGTTGAGATTGCTGAGAAAATAATTAATAGTGGAAAGAAAATAAATATATCTCTCTTTTAAAATCTTACTGGGGAGTCAATTCAGGCAAACCAGAACTGGTTTCTGAATTCAGAATTCAAAAGCAGGCAGCCAAGTTAGATAATTTTTTTCTGGAAGCTTCAAATAAAAGCTTCAACAACGAGGTTAATAAGATCTGGCTTTAGGTTAAACAGAAAAAATTGCATTGAAAAGCAGTGGCAAACTTCGTAAGACGGCAAATTCGTGACTGAGCTATTCTGAGGGAGACTAGCTGTGGAAACGTTGATATCCATCAAAAGGGAAGGAGAGGAGGACCTTCTGGGTCGACTGTTTCTGGGAGCAGATCTGTCTGGAAGACTAAATACAACAGTTTTTGATAATGACTAACAAAGATTTGGAATTTAACTGACATAAACAAATTGATTAGGCTGATAGAGGAAGAATATTTGTCTATTTAAAAGATATTTGGAATTTACTGAATAAAACATTCCAAACATTTTTGGGGGGCTCATTACTTGTGATATTTATGAGTTTGTAGTATGTTATTAAATGCAGAAATGTGATTATATATAATATTTCTTAAAGGGGGTGGACTAGTTAGAATTAAAAATTAGCAGACAGAGTGAGAGGTCTGTAGACTAGTCTTTATGTATGTTAGTCTTGTTTTAGTATAAATGTTAAGTGTGTATGTCTCTATGTTAGTTTTATTTTTTGTGTTTATATATTTTTGAATTCTCAGGTATTCATTTTTAGTAATACAGTATTTAAAAAGTAGATTAGTTTTATGATGTTACTTTTAAAAATGTATAATTTTATAATGTGTTTACTCACTTCATTATAACTGTGTTATGGTTTATCTTTTGTATCAACAAAAATTGATAGCAAAAAACATTTTTGGTGTTTTGGTTTTTAGGCCTGTTCCTGAGGTTAGTTGGGAGTTCTGATTCAGAAAATTGCATTGGATGAGCTGAAAAAGTAGGCAAGGAGTATGCATCCCATAAAAAAAAACCTGTGATTGCCTCCTGCAGAATTCTTTAGCTTGTAGTTTAATGAGACTCAGGACCTCTCTGGCTGAGTATCCTGTGGCTGCCCCAGACTTCTGCAGGAGACAGCCACAGGATTGCTGGTGGGATGCATACTCCTTGCTTACTCTTTCAGCTCTAGTGTGATAAGGCAAGAAGATTGGTATATGGCTATGTTCTGTATCTCAAAAACTAGTGCTGATAGGAGAAAACTGGTGCCATTTTTGGAATCAACCAGTTAAACATACTCAGAAACAGGTCTAATATGAGAGGCACCAAAATGTGTGTTGGCGAAAATAACTGATTTGGCCATTGTGGGAAAAGAACGTTAGATTTAAAGCCTTTGATCTGATCCAGCATGGCTCTGATCTAGGAATCCAGCAGCAAATAATAGCGTCAATAGTTCCAGATGGACATATATAATATTTGTTATTCATGGGAGGCATGGTTGTCCCTCTGGACATACTAAGTTATTTTCTTGCTTTGTCTTTTTTGTTCATTTACAAAGCTGATGGTCCTGAATATATGAGAGTATTGAATATATTGTGCACTCTCATGGCAAACAAAATTTGTTTGCCCCAATGTGATCTCTTCTTAAAGAAGCACGCTTCTCTCTCTATGAGAACCCTATTCTTAATTACCAGGGTGAAAGGGAGGGGGTCAGTGTCATATGAATCGTATGGCTCCATTTGTTACTTTAAAAAACAACTTTAATGGGTGGGTATCTATAAAGCCAAGGGGTATTGTAGGGACTGGGGAGCAGGGGATTTTGCCATGAAGAGCATCTCCTCTGTGCATCTTTAGAAGTGTTATTTGGCCTTTTGGAGGGTTATTTCACTGTCAATGCCTGCCGATCGACTCAGAAAATGGAGGCAGATGCTATTCCAATCTCATTTAGAGTTGCCCGGTGCTTTCAAAGGGCTCTCCCAAGCCCCTGAAAGTGCCATTCGAAACCATGCTTTTGTACCAAGCTCTTCTTATTGATATGAAGGAGGCATGATTTTATGAGTGAGTGAGAGTACTCCCCTCCCTATCAGGACTCTCTTTGGGTGATTATTGTTTTGTTTCTTTCCTCCCCAGAGCAGTAACACCTACATTATATGAAGGGAGACACAAAGCATTCATACCCTTCAGTAGCCCATTCACTTAAAGGCAGCTGGACAGACTAAAGTGTTCAGCTTGCCCTCTTCGCTCTTGAATGAGTTTTGTGCAAAACCCGGACTTGGAGTCCTTTCCCTCACAGATAAAAAGCAATTAATGAGGGAATGATTGTTCAAAAAAAAGAAGGAAAGAAAAATGTGGCAGTGTTTGGTCTGCCTCGTTCATTTCCCTATTTTGGCTTCTAATTAAATGATACCGCTGAAGTCTTCCACCATAATAGCGAAAATGGCTGGTCTCCCCCCCCCTTCTTTCATGCCGGATTCTTTTCCTTTTTAAGCATGGCAAAAACGAAGTGCTGTTTTTGTAATTAATAGCCATGTGTGGCTTTTCTTCCATATTAAATGGCTAATAAGGGTTTGAATATAGGGCCTACTGTTAATCCAGGCACAATTGGAATTAATACTTCCCCTGATCAGATTCTAAATCAAATAGACATTGAGGAAAGCAGAAGGAAGGGCATTAATTTAGCATCACCTAATTCTGACAGGTCACTGAATTGATCCCTTTGAAAGGATGTTTTTTGTAGAATGAACAGAGTTCAAAAGGTCCTAACAAAGTGTTAAGGATCTCCATGCTCCAGGATCAGTGTGCTGAGGATGATCAAATTCTGTAGAAATGCTCTGTAGCTGTTCACTTCATGAAAGTCCATTAAAAAAATGACCATCCATTTCTCCTAGAGTTCTCATCCTCCTGTCTCTAGCTTTCAAGCACATTCCTTGTTTTATGTCTTTTACAACAAGGTCACTCTCTCTCCATGAAGGAAAGAGAGAGAGAGATTTACAGACATGCAAGCATTTACCATGGGATAAGTAAAGCATTGGAATCCTTGTTTTCCCCCTTAAGCTCCGCAAAGCCCCATTTTGAAATAAAATGGATGAATTTCCTACCCCGTCACATGGTTTCCCTCATTTCGCTTTCTTTTCTAATTATGTTTGCCTTCTCATCACATAGGAGACATATTTCTCTTCCCACTGTCTCCTCCACCGTTTTCTTTGAATGCTACCATTTGGATTAGCTACATTAATAATGGTTTGAGCCAGTTCTATCCTATACTCGCCACAGAATAAAACTCCTTGCAGAGTACATGGTTTAATAAAGACAAACTGTGAGTATCATAGCCTTTTTTGGGTTCACAGATTTTATATTCTTCTATATATGTTCTATTATTCATGTCATAATGTAATACTACCTTTAGCCACTATCTATGTCCCCTTAGGATCCACCTATTCAGAAAACTGATGGTGAATTTCTCACCTCAAAAGTTGAACCTTTGTTGATTATTGAAGTAAGTAGAGTGCCGGAATATACTTTTTTGTAAACTTTTTCGTAAACTTTCTGTACAATTTTTTTTGATTGCACGTATATATTTATGATATGTATTATTTGTAGACCCAACCGTCTGACAAAGACTCCTGTGAGTCGAAACCGGTTGCAGGTTTGAGTCAAGTTATATGAGAACTGGAGTCTACTCATATGTAATAAAGAACAGGACATTTACATACATGAAAAACTTGGCTTTATACTTCAAGAGAAGAACCGCTGGTTTCTACTTCTGTGCGATTGGAACAGTCCTGTTTTTTGGGATATATGTTATTGTAATATATACATTGAGTTTATTTGGTTATTTTCATATTACCACAAGCAGTGGATTTTGGTCTCCACAGGCCAAAAAGAACCCAGACAATTCTCTGACCTAACTCTTAGAATCTCTGATATGAAATGCAAAATGGAAGGGGAAAAGCCTCTCAGATGCACTCTGAGGCAGCAGGACTGAACCAACTCACCCAGGCCTTCAGGGGGGTTTTAAACTCCACCCCTAAATAAGTGCAAATGGAACAGTCCATCAAAGGGAAGCCAAACCAGGAAATGAGCAGAGGAGAGAAAAGTTAAGTAAGACTGTGCAAGCTTGCATCATGTGATGGGCTCTGCCGGTAGCCGTTTCTTAAATGTGTAGAAAAACCTGGTTTTATTGCATTGAATTTTTTTAATCGTATCAGAAGTGACTTGAGTACATGCTACAAGTTGTTTCTGGTGTGAGCGAATTGGTAGTCTACAGAGACGTTGCCAGGGGATGCCTGGATGTGTTAGTTGGGAGGCTTCTCTGATGTCCCCACAAGCTAGAGCTGACAGATGGGACCTCACTCCATCTCGCAGATTTGAACTAGCAACCTTCAGGTCAGCAAATTGTCTACATAGGTGGCTGATTCATGACACCTTTGCTTTCTGATGGTTGAATATGCACAACATTTGTTTCATACAAAAAATTATTTAAAATATTCTTTATAAAACTACCTTCAGGCCATGTGTATAAGGTATAGATGAAACAAATAAATTACATGTTTACACCTGAGGCTCAGCTCCAAAATACCTTATTATATACATGCAAGTATTCCAGAATCTGAAATACATATCACTTCTGGTCCCAACTATTTCAGATAAGTGATACTCAACCTGTACTACAGTGATATTTTGCCACAGTTCCATTTTGTCATCTACATGGGGGGCTTGATTTCACAATCCAGATTTCATAACCATACCTACAAATGGGAACTGCTTTAGCATGGGCAATACTAACTTTATAATTTAATGATATATCTTTAGAGTTCAGGATCTTGTCTAGTTCTTTCATAGCTGCCCTTCCAACTCCTAATCTTCAAAATGCACCTCCCTAAATTTTCAATCACAAGATACCATAGGATGACGCCATAGCCATAAAATTATAGAGCTGCAACTGTACAGCACGATAGAGCCCCAGAACTACAGATACAACCATGCTGTTGGATTTGTAATCCAAAAGTAACATGTTCCATCTTTGCAGTTTCTTGTCAGAACCTTGTCAGCCCTCAGAATCCTCCAGCCAGTAGCTATGTAACTCTTCCAAACTCTATGTTCCTGAAACGGTTACATGGTTTGGCACCATGTAATGCATAGTTTGCTTTATTATGAGAAAAGGAAACTACTGCATGGGAAAATTTAAGGCTGTGTTGATCAATAAAACTGGTGTCTGGTTTCCAAGGTTTGTTATATGATTGTTTAAATAATTTGGGCAAAATATAGCAAAATAGAATGTCACATAAAAAAGTATCCATGAAGTTGTTGGCTTCATGGATACTTGCTTTATGTAAAAGGCAAGTGTCAAACTGCATGTTATGCAATTATAGTACCATTCCAGCTTAATGAACTGGACGCAGTTTCTTTACCATTCACAAAACTATTCGCTCAACAAAACTCCATTCAGAGCTGTCCTACTAGCCTAAAAGAAGGAGGAAAGGAAAGTTTTCTTTCATCAATTCCTTGCCTCTGGAGTGCCCAGAGTAATATTCTATTTTCTTCTTCAAAAAGCAGTATGTAAAAAAAAATACAGGCTGCAGTGATTAGGTTTGTGCATTTCAGCTGAACCTCGATCACTTTCTGCTGGCTGAATTTCAAGTATGATCCACTGGGGGAAATATTCAAAATGTATTGTGGGAAATCTAGCTATGTTTGGGGGAAAAACATGTTTTTGGAGCATATTATTTTAAGTCTTAGAAGTTCAGAGCAGGTCATCAGCTTCACTGATTCAGAAAGGCAAGGTGGTAGCGGCAGCCCCAAAAAAAGGACAATAGAGGGGTTCAGGGACAAGAGGAGAAGGATGACTTCAGGTCAGGGGCAGAGTAGTTGGCTCGCCACCCCACCCTTTCTTAGTCTAGCAGCAGACCAAACAAGGGAAAAGGAGCTGGTGGCCTGTGTTCTAGGTGTCTTCTGGCCCAGAAACCACACAACACCCCAATTTAATGAAGTATTTGTGCACACTGACAAAAGTCCAAGAGACAATTTATCACATTACTTGTATGGTAGCCACACAAATGTCACAATACAGATTCAGTTATCACATACAGATCTTTTTGGTAATACTAATGCCTGTGTGCACAGATGTAAGCTCTCTTAACACACAATAAACATATACAATAGCTGGCCAGTGCATAATCCCATTAATTGGTCTTCACTTGGGGAGTAATACTAGGTCATTTAGCTCATTGTAAAATGTCCAATGTGAAAACATTGGGAATCCAACATTACAGAATGAGACTCTGTTGCACAAAATGGATTAATTTATAACCTCCAAGATTAAGGTCATATCAATATCATGCACAGCCTCTGTTGGCTTTACAGATTCCTGAATTTAATGTTCAGGCTCACTAAGACCCATTCATACTTGGCAGATTGATATAGGAACTGACAATTCCTTGCCACCCAAGTGTTTCTTAGTCTACAAAGCTCACATAAATATTGTTGAACATATCCCATTGTGGGATGGCTAGTTAGTTACGTCACTCATTCAGCTCCCCAAAACTCTAAGTAAAAGTCCACTTCTTTCAGTGATTAAAGGAGCAAGATGCATTTGAGTATGTTTGTTGTTTTTAATCTTTGTCCATTGAACATCCTTTTAGGTGGGCACAAGATTTATGTGTCGATCACAAACATTAAAAAAAAAACTAATATCCCGTTATGTCAGACTCAATGTCTGTCGAATGCAGTATTTTGTTTACCATAATGACCAGCCTAATGTCTGGGAGAATTCCACAAGCAGAATTAGAAGTGCAACACATAATATAATAATAATAAATAATAATAATAACTTTATTTTTATACCCCGCCCCATCTCCCCGAAGGGACTCGGGGCGGCTTACATGGGGCCTTGCCCGATAAAACAATCAAATATCAAAACACAGCAATAAAACAGTTATCCAATAAAAACATCAATTACAGTAAAAACAATTGTTAAAATCAACATAAAACATACAATATTAACACTGGAGACTAATTCATAGAACCCAGGCAACGTGCAACATGGGCCGAAATGGGCCGAAATGGGGAAGGTAATTTCACAGTTGAAATGGACAAAGTGCAATATAGCATTGGCAACACTTCAAGAATGGGGCTATTATAAAATGGGCAGATCGATCAGCCCGACACCAAATTAAGTATCAAAGGCCTTTTGAAAGAGCCAGATTTTTAAGCTCCTACGGAAGGAGAGGAGGGTAGGGGCCTGCCTGATCTCTCTAGGGAGCGAGTTCCAAAGCCGGGGGGCCACGACGGAGAAGGCCCTCTCTCGTCCCCACCAACCGCGACTGCGAGGGTGGTGGGAGCGAGAGAAGGGCCTCCCCCGACGAGCGAAGAGAACGTGCGGGTTCGTAGGGGGAGATGTACATAAAACAGGGCCATAAACTGAATCATCAAATGAAAAAATAATATATAATAGAAGCAAAATGGAAATATTGCTGGTAAACCTCTGGTCATCATAGACAAGGACAGTAAGCCCTCCATTTTCATAGGTGCTACAGCTGCAGAATACCCATAAAAGTAGAAAAAACTGTGAATTTCTTAAAAACTGACAATTTTTTAACCTGAGAGAACATCTTTCTAGGAATCTCTGGGTCCTCCAGCATGACATTATAGTCAGATTCAGTTGGAGGTCAGCCATAGAAGTGTACTGTAGGACCTAGAGATTCCTAGAGAGAACATAATAGTCAAATCCAAATAATCACATCTGAAAAAAAGTTAGGAGACGATCTGAGCATTCCCATACCATCAAAGGCACACCTGGTGAACACATGGAAGGGAGTCTTCTTTCTGGCTGCTCCCAAGTTGTGGAACTTCCTTCCTCAGGAAGTCGAGCTGACCCCCTTCCGATTGTCTTTCCATTGATGGGTGAATACCTTTTTATTTAAGGAGGCATTTGGTTTTTAATTTGTTGCAGCAGATGGGAGTGCTATGTATCTATATTACTGTGTTTTAAAATTGCTTTTAACTTCCATTTTAACACATTTAAAAATTTTCAGTGGAAAGTGTTGGCTTGCTTTTGGCTGATGAGATAGTCAAGTTAATTAGGATTCTTGTTGTTGCCTTCAAGTCTTTTCAGTCTTAGGGTGACCTTAATATTAAGTTTAGGGTGGGGGCTAAGTAAATGACCTCGGAGGTGGGCTTAGTTTGGGGACCCTTGGCTTAAAATCATAGAGTTAGGAGAGACCTCATGGGCCATCCAGTCCAACCCCCTTCTGCCATGCAGGAGCACACAATCAAAGCACTCCTAACAGGTTTGTAAGCCTTCTTTTAAAAACCTCTAGAGAAGGAGGCTTCACTCATCTGCAAGGCAGCATATTCTGCTGTTGAACAGCTTTGGTCATTCCGGTGGAATCTCTTTACCTGCAACTTGGGGCAATTCAGACTTTCTCATCCGCAGAGGAAAGCAATGGTAAATCCCATCTCAACAAATCATGCCAAGTAAACCCTGCTTTGGTCACCATAAGCAGAAACTATTGAAAGGCAAACAACAACAGCAACAACAACAACAACAACAGGTCTATATGTAGTCATACTCTGTATCCATGACTGTAGCACTGTTGCCACGGCCATGAATGCTCTTCCACAACCCACTTCAATAGCAACAGCTGCACTGAGAAAAGGAGATCTGCTCTGCTGGCAACAGGAACATAGCAGGATGGCATTTCCAGCACCCTCCTACCAATGATCTGTGGTGCAACAGTTAGAAGCAAGACCTCTGTTATAATTCATCACACCATAACTTGCTGGTGTGAGGAGGTAGAAAATGCCATCCTGCCATGTTCTGAGATCACCAACAGAAAAGGCATATATGGCTTTTGGCTGTCAATCAGATTTGGGGAGTCAGGTTGGGTGATGAGACACAGTTATGCATTTGTAACTATGCCTGTGATGGATAATATCAGTGTACATATTTAATACTTCATCATTTTAAACATCTAAATCTTAATTGAGTTTACTAATTCCTTCATTCTCTCTTTACAATCCTATATGAACCTAACTGTCTTGAATCTATCTCTGTCCTGACTCCTAACTTTGGCAGACTCATCTCTCTCACTTTGAGCCATTGACATCTGCCTAACCACTCCTTCAAACAATCAACCAGTACTACATACTGTCACTTGCTTCCAACACATCCTTTTCTTATTACATATCATATTCTATTTCTGTTACTTATACCTTATTACATATAATATATAACATGGTAAAAGGTCTGGGAGCCAAGCTCTAAGAGAAGCATCCTAAGAAGAAGAGAAGGCTGAGAGGGGACATGATGTTACCATGAGACTGCTCAGGCCCCTTCTACACTGCCATATAAAATCCAGATTATCTGATTTGAACCAGATTATATGACAGTGTAGACTCATATAATCTAGTTCAAAGCAAATTATGTGGATTTTCTGATTTGATAATCTGGATTATATAGTAGTGAGGAAGGGGCCTCAGATGAAATGGAGCAGGGTGGGTAAGAGCTCAATGGCCAGTTTAAGCCTATGACTAAAACAAACAAACAAATAATTAAGAAGTAAAATTTACCTGCCACTTAGTTTTTATGTTTAAACCACTATTTAGTGTCCCTCCAACCTGAACAATCAGTGAATTTGTAAGAAATTTTAGATTTATTCCATGGGAAACATCTTAGTATATCTTAGGACCTGCTCCATGAAAGTAAGAAAAAAATGTGAGACTGACACACACATTTAAAAGCAAACAATGTAAAACAATAGATGAGAATTTCTGGTGGAACCAAATTCAGACATACTTAGGCTTAAACACCTCAAACCCTTTCTTTAAAATGGCTTCAGGAGCCCCATAGAGGTAGTTCAGCTTCTGTGACTCCTCAAACAATATCTTTAAATGAAGTTAAAGCTTTTCTTACCCAAATCCCTGCAAAATAACCATGGTTCGGTTCCCAACACTACTATTATGCAAATATATTAATCAGCCAATGCTTCAGTGAGAATTAATTTATATTTGAATCAAATGAGGCCTAGACGCTTTATAATTGAACCCCTGGGCCAAGGCCTGTGCTAGGTAGCAACCCCATATTATTCATTTGACGAAATGTGAACTGACATAAATACTATGGCTAACTTTCAATCCGATTACTCCATTACCTCACATCAATGCTATCCCAGCCTTCAGATTCTGGCGTCCTTCCTTTCAGGGGCTTTGCTAACAACTGACAACTCCTCCCTGATAAACAAGCACCCACACTGCCACCTCATACCCCCTCTCTTAACCCATAATTCCTGCTCAATGGGCTCTGTGCGACAAGGTGCTTTATTTTGTTTGTAGGCATCAAGGGCTAAACAGTTGGGCGGGGATCTTCCCCTCCCATCCCAAGGGCTTTTTTGGTAGGACTCCAATTCAAAACTTCTTACCCACAGCTGCCAAACTGGTGTGAATCTTAACAAACATAAACTCGTGGATGTTTCACTTTTTAATTTTAAAACATTCAGATTAATGATGGGTCCTACTTCTATCAACTTCCCTTCTTTTTTTGGTCCTTTCAGGGGTGGCTTTTTAAAAAGAGAAAGATAATTATGAGCAATAGCCAATGAAACCCAAACCTTTATTTTACATAGCACCCTTGTACTAAACTCATGTTGACAACCACTACATTCCTTCAATTGCCTTGCACTAGGACTTCTGTTTTTAAGGGGGGAAAGACCCTCCCTTCTGTAACACCACAGGCATTTTTAAAAGATTGAAGTGTCCAATAGGTGTGAGAAAACACACACACACAGAACCCTGTGGCACTGAAGGTTAAATCCAATTTAATCCCAACTAGTGCAGACCTGATAGATCAACAAGTCTTTCATTAATGTAAACAAGCCACATTCATTCAATGAGTCTGTCCAATTCAGACCTATAGTTGGATTTTCCTCAGAGTCTTCTATTAAAGACTCTGGGGAAAATCCAACTATAGGATTTTCTCAAGCCAGCATTTAAACTCTAAACAAAACTTTGTTACTGTATCATTAACACTACATAAATGACAACTAAACTCAAACAATCAAATGTTTAGTTGAAAAAAGAAGGTATATGGAGAAGAAAACAACACTCAACAAATTTTTCATTTACTTGAAAAAGGGACAGTATGAAACCATTGGCTGGAACCTTCTTAGACAGTCCCAACTAGAGTAGATCCAGACAATCAATTGTTGAATGATAAGGCAACACATGAGTCAATAGCTATATTGTATTCACGACTAACAATAACATTTCGGACACTATTTTATCACACATATAGCTGAGGTTGAATCCAGGAGCCCTCTTCCATAGGCAAATTAGGTGGGTGGATTCTGCCACAATAAATGTCTGGTCAACAGGATGAAGATAGGTTCAGTGTGGTGCACTGAGACCAGAATCATCGCAACATATATGCAATTGAGAAATAAAATGGCCTCTACTAACCAAAGACAAATCAGAAAGTTTAATTCAAAGAAGACCAAAATTATCTTAATATTCACTAATTCACTCAGTATTGCTCATCACAAAAAGATATTGCTGAAAATGGTAACTAGATTATTCAGAAGAGTTGGAACAGCACAATTACCAGAAATTTAAGACATTAGGATTCATCTATATCTGGACCACAATATCCCTGTGACATGCTTGTCTAAAACAGACTTTAGTGCAATAGAGGAGATTGATCATATCCAAAAGCCAGACTAGATAATTTGGTGATATAATGCTACAAGGCATGCTTTAAAATATTATATTAACTTGCTGGTTTCTTAGGTTATTATACCTTAAGTATTACAGTAATTTTGCCCTTGAATTACAGTAGAGACTTATCCAAGCTTCACTTATCCAATGTTCTGTATTATCCAAGGCAGTCTGCCTTTTAGTAGTTATTGTTTTTGTAGTAAATGTTGCAATGTTTTGGTGCTAAATTCGTAAATACGGTAATTACTACATAACATTACTGTGTAATGAACTGCTTTTTCTGTCAATTTCTTGTAAAATATGATGTTTTGGTGCTTAATTTGTAAAATCATAATGTCATTTTATGTTTAATAGGCTTTTTTCTTAATCCCTCCTTATTATCCAAGATTTTCGCTTATCCAAGGTTCTGCCGGCCCGTTGTGTAAAAGTGATGCAGGAGTCAAGTCAAACGTTATAATGGCTTTTAAGAACTTGGCAGGTAACTACAGCTTACTACTTTTGTGCAGCTCTTGGAATGTTACTTTTTATAGCAAAAGAATTACTTGCTACTGTAATCACCCAATTGGTCATTATTTGTTATTGTTGACCAGAGATATAGTTTACTAGACAAATTGTAACTAACAGGTTAGTGCTGCTATTGTAGCATGGCAAAATACATGGGAATACTTTTATTCCCCCAGATGACCAACTAAGATATTGCACATTGAAAATTAAGAGAAAAATGCAAAAGAATATAATGAAGAAGAAATCCTTCCTTGATGCAATATGGGATAGCCACACATGCGGCCATTCCTCCTCATTCAACAATTGCTCAGACTGAGTGAAAAATATACATCCAGTAAATATGTAATTCTCAGATAGCCAGTTCCTATTCCACTGACAATTAGAGAATTGCAGTCATGGCCATTAAAATCAATAAAGTAACTCCATTATCATCTCTTATTGCAAAAAGTAACTAGTTATCAATGTAGCTCGTCATAAAAATAAATCACTTCTTATCTCTGTATTTGTGTAATTACTTTTCTAACTAATTTCTTCAGTGCTGAGTCTACCCTCAATGAAATTTATGTGAAAAGGAACAGCTTCTGATGGAATCCTATCCATACTCATAAGGCGACCACCTTTGTATTCATTTGGCCAATTTGAGGACTCTGTCTTTTGCATCATGTGTTTTCTATACTAAGCGATCCTTTACATATCCCTTACCTGAAGATGAGCTTGTAAAGAAGATATATTACACTGCCAATACAGCTAAAATATATTCTCTTACACAATGTTACAGAAATAATTCACCCATGCATTTCTCACCAATGGTTTGCCTTTAGCTAAAATGCTTGGCCTGGTAGTGGGTAGAGATATGGGTAGAGACAGTAGGTTTGCTACTTTCTTTGAGGTTGAATAGACTACTAAAATTGTAAAAAAAAAAAAAAGTCAGTAGTTTTGTGTGTGTGTATACAGTAGAGTCTCACTTATCCAGCCTTCACTTATCCAATGTTCTGTACTATCCAACGCAGTCTGCCTTTTAGTAGTCAATGTTTTTGTAATCAATGTTTTCAATACAGTGCAATGTTTTGGTGCTAAATTCGTAAATGCAGTAATTACTACATAATGTTACTGTGTATTGAACTGCTTTTTCTGTCTATTTGTTGTAAAACATGATGTTTTGGTGCTTAATTTGTAAAATCATAATGTAATTTGATGTTTAATGGGCTTTTCCTTAATCCCTCCTTATTATCCGACATTTTCGCTTATCCAACGTTCTGCCAGCCCATTTATGTTGGATAAGCGAGACTCTACTGTGTGTGTGTGTGTGTGTGTGTGTGTGTGTATAACATTAAGCAGGGCACAAGTGCCCTACAAGTTTCTGAAGGCTTCCCAGAGAGTCACTTACATTTGAGAAAGTGAAGCAAGGATCTTGGATGATAGAGTAGTCCATCTAATCCATTGCTTTCAGTGGTGAGTCAACACAAAAATGAATATAATGTGTCTCCTCTAGGAAGGACTAAAAGAGAATACAGGATACAAGATGGTGGTAGCCAGCCAACTAGCTAACTGAGCTTCCCCAACCAATCCCTTGTTTTAGACAATAGAGTGCCCTGAACAAACCTTCGATCCTTATGTTGAATGATGTTAACGCATTGCCATTGGTGAAACAGGATTCAATGCCATTGGCATCTAGTAAATGAAGGGGAAGAGATACCATCATATTTCATCATATTTTTTTAAATCTTAGGTAGTAAATGTCTTGGGTTTGCTCAAATAGGGAGGAAACTCATTGGAGACCCATTGGTTCTGCCGTTGTATGGCACGATAGCAGCTTTACAGTCAAATGAAAACCGGAATATTGGGACTTCTTTTCTATTTTGGTAGACTTATGCTAAGTTCTCGTTATTTCTATTTCTAGCACTTTCTGTAAGACCAGCATCTGCAGGCGTAAAAATCAGAAATAATCCCATACGATTTATTTCTAATTTCTAATGGTTTAAACATTTTAAAAATCACAAGTGACCAAAAAGTAGATGGGAAAACCTAAATGTTGTTAACACTGGTAGAATATAAGTGTGGTTTGGTGGGAACTAAACCCACTACTGCATTTCATTATCATAGGCCAGGAGAAGTGATTACTGAAAAAGTGGAAGTGCTAAACAGTATCAGAAAAAATATGCATCATTTTGTAAATAAATAAATGATTTGGGAAATTTGAAGCCTTGTCCTATGATATTATTTTGGTTTTGGTCCATGTGAAGAGTTAGATATATACATCTAAAGAAGAATGAAGTACATTACCCATACACACATATATATACATACAGGCATATATGCACCTATGTACACACACACAAGATGTTTGTTTGTTTGTTTTACATCACATCTTTCTCCTGGAACAAGACCCACAATATCTGCCAATCTTAGCAGTGGCCTTGCTGACTGGAAGATTGAGGGAGTTGTCACCTGAAAAGGTAACCTTTCAAAACTCTGGTAAGCAAGAACTTTGAAGGTGTGACTAGAAATGTTCAAAGTAGACAAGAGAAACACATTAAGAAGAGCAGTGGTAAATTAACCAGCCTTGGAGTTGGTTGAGCCAAAAAAAAACAAAAAACAAAACAGAGACAAAACACCAGTGAATTACTTTTGACCTGATCAGGTCTTTCAGCTCTGTATTTGAGAACATGGTCGTTCAGGGCTGGCCAGTCTGAATGGAAGGGGTGGAAGCCTGTAACTCTCGCCTTCAGCTTCCTTTGCCAAGTCTTGTCTCTGCTGCTCTAGCCAAGATCCCTTCTTTCTTTTGGGTGGGGTGGGAGGCAGAAAAAGAAAAAGAAAACCACCACACAGTTAACCACCTGTCAGGGCTAAGAACACAATAAGACAGCCCCCAAAAGAGCTTTTCATGCATGCGTAATATATTTGTTCAGCTATTCACTTAATGAAGCTGATAAATGTGGTGCAAAACAATGGTCAAGTTAATCTATTTAGTAAAATGTTTTGAGACTTTCAGGCGATGTTAAGGAGGGTAGTGTATGCGGGCCATTTTCATTTCAATGCACTCATCTCGCCCCCCTTGGGGGGGGGGGAGAAGAGGGGGTAGATTCAGACAACCTATGTGAATATAATTTCTTATAAATGTGTCTTTAATGGGTTTAATTCACCATTGCCAGCTGTTTTTCGGGCTGATTTGAAAGAGCAAAACAAACGTGCCAGGTTTGGAAAGCTAGTTAAAATTAGTTTCGGTCATTGGGGCCAAGCTATATTTCCTGCAAACCATCTGCTTGATTGGCACAATAGAAGGATTTTCAAGGAAAAAAAGACGAGGGAGAGTGGGAGGGAGGGGGGAAAGACTAGCAAAGCTTTGAACAACCCAATGGTTACTGTTCCTTGTGCTGAATTCAAAAGGTGAACGCCTTAGGTGTCTTAATATAGCATGTCCCATTCAGGCACTGAGCAAGGTCAATAAGCAGCAACAAGGACGCCTCGAAAGGTATTACACTCATACAGAGAATGTTCCTCTTCATCCCTCTCAGGGAAGAAAAAAATGGAAAGCTCTACTCTCTCAATCTCTCTCACACACACAAATTTGTCCCTGCTAGATTTTAAGCCATTCTTGGCCAAATGCATCGTACCAAACAAGGAGCATAACCTTAGCTGCAAATGTATCCAGATCCAAACATTATACAATCAGCCCTATCCTCTGTGGAGCCCCTGAAGGCGCAACCAGTTACACCCTTGTGCTGGCAGGACTACTGACTTGAAAGTTGGGTTGCTGACCTGAGATTGCTGGTTCCAATCTGGGAGAGAGGCCAATTCTCTTAACACCAGAAACAACTTGCAGTTTCTCAAGTCACTCCTCGCATGAAGAAAAAAAAAAACCTACCCACTGGGATTTGGCTCCATGAATACCCAAATCCATGAATGCTCAAGTTTCATTACATACAATAGCATAGTAATATGGTGTTCCTTATATAAAATGACAAAATCAAAGTTTGCTTTTTAGATTTTTTTTTTAATTCTAAGCTGGGGATAATTGAATCTGGGGATACGGAATATGTAGATATGGAAAGCCAACTACATTGGCAAACCCAACCAATCAACAAGTATTTCCATTGCAACGGAGAGCCACTTCAGCTTGGTGAAATAGATTCTATGTTTAAGCTGTGAGCCCATTTAGCCTTCGTATTGCTGAGAAGATAAAGTGGCCAGAAGGTGAGACATATCTGTATCCCCAGATCCAACCTTTCCCAGCTTAGATTTTTAAAAAATCCAAAAAGTAAACTTTGATTTAGTCATTTTATATAAGGGTTGACCCCATCATACTCAATATAAATAGTGATTTGACCCCACCATACTCATTATAAATAAGAAAGGGTTTCTGTTCCGTGATTTCAGTTGACTGACAGGTGTTCAGATCGTTGTGATTACTGACAATTATTTGCTAATATAGGAAGGACTTGTATAGCCATCCTCCTGTTGGTGATATATGTAGGTGTAGTCCAATTTACACTGGCATATATATGGTTAGAGCAAATGATGGAATTCAGCTCCACTATCTGTGATGTCCTCTGTACTCTAACCAGATTCCATGGATGTCAAAGTGTCCCTCCCCGTGGTTGTTCAACAGCCAGATGATGATGGAAGGGGGTGGCTAGCTAAACTTCTACAGCCAGTTAAAGAATAACAATTGGCATTTTCCTGGATATCATGTGGACCTCCAAGGACTTGGAGGATGACATCATTCTGAAATTATTAATAAAATAGTCAACAATGACTGATAGTGTAACAAATCTGAGCATGTGTCAGTCAACTTTTCAGACCTGTGTTAAGTAGTGAAATCTGACAGATCTGAGGTCAGCTGGTAGCTGAATCCACTCCATGCTTTAGTCTGAAATTTAACTTTGATCATATTGATGGTATATGCTGGCATAATTTACTTGAAGTGAGGTTGTGCAAGGAAGTATCCTATACCTTTCTATGTAATATTGTCAAACGCATTTTGCAAGAGCAGATAGAAGGCTTTCAGGTGTGGCTCCTTTCCCCTGGCCATTAAGCAGGCATGGGTTCATTGCTGTCCTTGAAAACCTAGCAAAAAAGTAATATCTTTATGCAGGAAGGGAAGGGACAGAACCTTCTCTTTATCTTTGTACAGAGCCAACAGAGCATGCCCAGCTACAGCATCACATCCAGTCAGTGGCCAGAACAGTGGACAAAACAGCCACACCTTAAAGCCTTCCTGACTGCTCTTGTGTGAGCAAAGAAGTCACAGACAAGAGGCACTATACTAGTGGAGACCTGCACATGTTTGCTGGATCTAAGCCTTATGGCAAGGGTCCCCAAACAAAGGCCCGCGGGCTGGATGTGGCCCTCCATAGTCATTTACCTAGCCCTCGCCTTCAACTTTAGACAGGGTTGTCCTAAGTCTGAAATGAAATAAAGGCACACAACAACAACAATCCTAACTAACTTGACTATCTCATCAGCCAAAAGCAGACCCATACTACTCATTTAAATGCTGGTAAGTGTATGTTGGTTAACATTGTTCTTCATTTTAAATATTATATTATCCTTTCATTGGGTTTCTTTTCACTACTAATAAGAAATGTGCAGTGTGCATAGGAATTTGTTCATTTTTTGCAAACTATATGCCACCCCCCCCCCCCCACCCCCAACAGTTTGAGGGACCGTGAGCCTGCCCTCTGCTTAAAAAGTTTGAGATTTGGAATCTAGCACTTTGGATTACTTGTGTGCAGTTTAGACTACAACCAAAAGCAGATTCGCCACTTCATTTGGCTCACCAGAGTCAGTCCACTGAAATACATATTTCTTCATGTAATGAGAGTTGTTCAGCAAACAGGATTTGAACTGTCTGGCATGTGAAGGCACTAGCCCTGGTATGAACTGACTCTCTATGTTACCAGAGGTATACATCACTATGGAGCTAGATAGTTAGTTCACAGATACTTGTAGGAAACCAATTTATTGTCTCACTGTGAAAACTATTACAAAACACAAAGCTAGGTGCATTAGTCCATGAGAACAAAACAAAAAAATTACAATCCCTTTATCAGGTCCATTTGCAATTCTATAGGTTTTGATTTCTTCAGAACCCTCCATGAGGTTGTGGGAAGAAGGAATAACTGAGCAGACATGGCAATCCAAAAATTAGATACGTTGTTTTAGCTGTGCCAAGATGGACAATGTATATTTGCCTGGTAGATGTGGAAACATCAGTTTATACCTGGCAATGTTTGTTGGTAGGCACTGGCAGAGAGCATTTGGGGAATGTCTGAAAATAGAAAGCTGGGAGCAGCTGAGAAGTTCTTCTCTTGTCTTAAGAGAAACACAAATTTTCCTGAGGTGCAAATTAAAAACAAAGTCCACGCTGGAGATTTAGGCTACAATCAATGCTGACAGAGTGTAAAGTTCAGTCAGTGGACTTACATGAAACCAGGACTGAAAGTGAGGGTGAATGCTATTCTAGGAACATTCTGGTTACCATTCCAGTCATGAGGAAGCTGAATGGAGCTGTACCCACATGCTATTGCACTGTGGACAAACAGAGAACCAGTTGCATTGGAGAGTATTGGATATTGCCTTACATAAGCACCTACATAGTACAACCAACAGTGTAATACCCACAAAGGATTATGGTCTAACTTTTAGGCACACAAGAGTTTAAAGCATTAATTGAGGCCAAAAGCAAATCTATAGAATATTTATGATCCTTCTCTGGTGACAAAAGATCTTTCTTTGGTCCACCAAGCACGTAAATGCTGTATTTTACAAAGGAAACAGAAAACAAGGCCAAATTAATCCAAAAGAACAATTCCAAATCCAGAGGCGGTCCACCAGTGAGGCCAATTAGGCGTCACCTAATTGACCTCACCGCCTGTGGCACATTATTACCAGTGGCGCCGTCGAGGCACCCCCGCGTTTGCCGGGAGTCCTGGCCTGCCTGGCCGCTCTGCACGGTGCCAGGCCAAAGTGTCTGCACGGCCGATTGGAAGGCCTGCGCACACGCACAGGCCCATTGCCCAAAAAGCATGGTCAATGGGCCTGTGCGCGTGCACAGTCTTTCCAATCGCCCCCACAGACGGGTGGCTGGGCGTGCACGCTCTCCAGGGGGCTGCCGCCGCTGCCAGTGTTTCAACGATTTGTTTGGGGGGGTGGGTGGCGCCAAAATTCGGGGGGGGGGGGTGCCAAAATTCTGTTCGCCTACTCCCCACAATTACCTCGAGAAGACGCTGTCCAAATCTAAAATCTATTGAGTTCCATTGAAGTCATGTATAATTCCTTTCATTAAAACAGGATGCTGGACTGCAGTTCTAAGCATCCTTGTGTACCAAGAAATGTGCTATATTAATTGTGTATGGTTTGATATTCATTTACAGTAGAGTCTCACTTATCCAACACTCGCTTATCCAACGTTCTGGATTATCCAACGCATTTTTGTAGTCAATGTTTTCAATACATCGTGATATTTTGGTGCTAAATTTGTAAATACAGTAAATACTACATAGCATTACTGCGTATTGAACTACTTTTTCTGTCAAATTTGTTGTATAACATGATGTTTTGGTGCTTAATTTGTAAAATCATAACCTAATTTGATGTTTAATAGGCGTTTCCTTAATGCCTCCTTATTATCCAACATATTCGCTTATCCAACGTTCTGCCGGCCCGTTTATGTTGGATAAGTGAGACTCTACTGTACTTGTAACAAAATGGTGCAATAGAATGTTTTTTTTATTCTTTCAGTCACCCCTTTCATCCTATTTGACAGAGAAGACTCCCTTGCTTACAAAAGTCAGCCATTATTTTAGTCCCCTTGACCATGGTCAGTCCTCACTGGGCTACAGTATTTTGGTTCCATAGCTCCTTGCCCCCAAGTAAGATTTTCTTTTTATTTTCACAAACCTTAAGGCTCCAAAGTTCTAATACCACCTTATTTTGTGGATCGAATCCAGTGATATACAACACCTAAGACAACAACTTATTCCCTGCTTCTTTCATGCAATTTGAAAGTAATTGAGGTTTTTCCCTTTATTGTCTTTATTTTTTGGCAATAAGATAGCACCCTTGGCTGGGAAAGAGAGTGAGAACCACAACCATCTTATTATTTGTACCAGAAAAAAATGTTGTGAAATGATTTCTGAATTTTGAGAAATTCAAAGTGACTACCATCATAGAAATACTTATTTTGCTACTTATGGTATACCTACACTGATAACCTTGGCCATGTTCCATTTTTAACATCATTTTTCTGAGGCCTTGGATGGACCAGCAACTGATAAATAATAGGAATAAATAAAAATGTACACTAGTTGAGTGTCTACAAAAACACACACATCTATAGAGTGGGAAGATCATTTTTCCATCCGTTTATTTTACTTGAGAGATAAAATGCTAAATATCCAGAATAAGGGGAAAGGTATATTCTTGGACTCAGAATCTAGCTGGAGTTGCCACTTCTATTAACTGGAACCTCAAAAAGTACTTTCTTCTGGCTCTGTAATATTCCCTACAAAGAAAGGTGGATCAAAACTAGATTAGAAATATGAAAACATGGCCATTCAATACAATCTCATTTTGAAATACATTTTCTTTTTAGGAATGATTGTGTGTGAGGATGATCTTCAGGGATGCTTTTTTAAAAGTGTTATGTGTTGACTTTGTTCTTGGAACAGAAAAGGAATGGAATCAGATATATAGTGATCCAATCCAGGATAATCAAAACTAAGGCCTACAGAATACAACCAAAGTAATTTCTTCCTATATAGAAAGAATATATGTATATATTGATGACCCTTATATCCATCCTTTCTCCTGATGTGGGACCCATGGAGGCTCACAACATAAACTGAAACAATGTATAATATATCTAAAACCTACATTAAAAGTAGAAAAATAATTAGGTAAATTGCCACATTAAAAACCACTACTCCTTTAAAACAATGTCAACGTTATTTTAAAACATAATATAAACACAGTTCAAAGAGGCATCTGTGCTAGTATCTTTTAACATTTTTAAAAGGCAAGATTGTAAAAGTTATGAATAAGGAAGAGGGGGAAGGGTTAATCTTCCGGTGTTAGCATTTCCTGGACCTGAATTCACTTGGGCCTCTACTGACAGTGGGCCCTTCCACACAACCATATAACCCAGAATATCAGGGCAGAAAATCCCACAGTATCTGCTTTGAACCAGGTTATCTATGTCCACACTGCCATATATTTCAGTTTAAAGCAGATATTATGGGATTTCCTGCCTGGATATTCTAGGTTATATGGTTGTGTGGACAGACCCAGAAGTGGACTGTGGGGCATCCCTAGACCACAGACTTAACAGATAAGTCAAAAATGGGCAATATATAGCCTGCTGTCCATGTGTACCCTCTGGATGCCATAGCAGACCCTGCCCAACCACCTGCTATTTCCAGCTGAGGCACCACCTACCAAACTGCTTTTGTGTTATGGTTAACACTACATCCTAAAGTACATCTGCCAAGTCATGACAAGAGCCTGTTTTCAGCAAGATGATAACTAAACAAAGAAGAACCCCAAATCTGCCCAACCAACCTATACCCAATATCTCACAGATGAAAATCAAAGGGGAATGTGATGAAGTAATATCCCAGTGGGATCAACATGGCAACAGGGAGGAAGAACACATTTTTCCCTGAGTCTCCTGGGAAGAGCAAGCCTTTCCCCCTTTCTCTCCTTTGCTTCTAAGGGCCCTTCCACTTCTTCTTCTTCATTCACACAGTTATCTCTGACTCTTTGTGACCTCATGGACCAGTCCACGCCAGAACCATCGCTGCCCCCCAGTTCCTTCAAGGTCAAGCCAGTCACTTCAAGGATACCATCCATCCATCTTGCCCTTGGTCGGCCTCTCTTCCTTTTTCCTTCTATTTTCCCCAGCATCATGATCTTTTCCAAGCTTTCCTGTCTTCTCATGATGTGGGCTAAAAACTTCATCTTTGCCTCTAATATTCTTCCCTCCAGTGAGCAGCTGGGCATTATTTCCTGGAGGATGGACTGGTTGGATCTTCTTGCGGTCCAAGGCATTCTCAGGATTTTCCTCCAGCACCAAAGTTCAAAAGCATCTATCTTCCTTTGCTCAGCCTTCCTAATGGTCCAGCTCTCACGTTCACTATTTATCGAGGTTGGCCATTGCTCTCCTCCCAAGAAGTAAATGTCTTCTGATTTCCTGGGTGCAGTCTGCATCTGCAGTGATCTTCACACCTAGGAATATAAAGTCTGTCACTGCCTCCACCTTTTCACTCTCTATTTGCCAGTTATCAATAGGTGTGGTTGCCATAATCTTGGTTTTGTTGATGTTTAACTGCAGCCTGGCTTTTGCACTTTCTTCTTTCACCTTGGTGATAAGGCTCCTCAGCTCCTCCTCACTTTCAGCCATCAGAGTGGTATCATCTGCATACCTAAGGTTGTTGATGTTTCTTCCAGCAATTTTAACTCCAGCCTTGGATTCGCATGATGTGTTCTGCGTACAAGTTGAATAGGGAAGGTGAAAGTATGCAGCCCTGCCGTACTCCTTTCCCAATCCTGAACCAGTCTGTTGTTCCATGGTCTGTTCTTACTGTGGCTACTTGGTCTTTATACAGATTTCTCAGAAGACAGACAAGGTGACTTGGTATCCCCATACCACCAAGAACATGCCACAGTTTATTATGATCCACTCAGTCGAAGGCTTTAGAATAGTCAATACAGCAGAAATATAACCCAGAATATCAAGACAGAAAATCCACAGTATCTGGTTTGAACTGGATTATCTGAGTCCACACTGCCACATAATCCAGTTTAATGTGGATTTTATACAGCTGTGTGGAAGGGGCCTAACTCAGACATCCTCCAACTGCATCTTTCAGCTGTTTGAGCCTCCAGGCCACAGTCTGAGGATGCCTGCTCCAAGTTAATGGAGTGCCAACTACAATAGAAGGTTGAACTTTCACACAGCTGTATAAAATCAGCATTGAACTGGATTATATGGCAGTGTGGACTCAGATAACCCAGTCCAAAGCAGATATTGTAGATTTTCTGCCTTGATATTCTGGGTTATATGGCTGTGTGGAAGGGCCCTCAGTCTGCTGCAAAGTAAGTTGAGCAAGGGGGGGACTGGAATGTTTTAAAAGGAGCTGGAAAAAGTGGGAAGACGGGATTAATAGACTGTCCCTGCCAAATCGGCTTGTAAAATTACCTTTTATAAAAACAAAGTTGGTCTGAATTACTGCAAGCCCTGAACATATTATAACCTTTGTTCGATACCTCCAGTCATTTCCACCGCCCTTCAAGTCCTCCAACCCAGAAAAAAGGGAATGGGGGGCGGGGAACTGCCACAAATGATTGTTAAGAGAGAAATGTGAAGATAAGAACATTAAAATGAATGGCAGGAAGTACCCCAAAAGAGCACCCCAGCCCCCGAGCACAGGTCAACTGGCATTCGTCACAGGTTTTAGAGGGAGAATCTCCTTCCCTGAAGCCACCAGCGCCTTTGAAAAGAGGCTTCCAAAGGCATCGCTTTTCCAAGGAAGAGATCCTTTGCGTCCGATGTCTTGGTTCCTTTGGCTTTGAGCCGGCCTCCCCCTTTCCAGTGGGCGCCCCGGGGCCCTGGGTCATGAGGCTTCAGGCCTTCTTCGGCAGGCTCCCCAAAAGTGGACCGAGGAGTGTGCCCACGTGTGTGCCTCAGCCTGAGCCTGACCCGAGGAGCAGAAAGGCCAACTCAAAAAGGAGCCAGGACAACCGGCTTCACCGGGGAAACGGGGAACATCCGGCCCGCAAGTCCGGCTTCCCTCTGGTTTAAGGCCACTTAAGCGCCGCCTGGCATTAAAGGCACAACAGCCTTTAATGAAGTTGCATTCTTTAAAATAAGGTGTTTGTTTTACTCATAAGTTCACGTATTTAAATATACACAGGTACATTTCTTATCAGGTTAAGCTTTAAAACGTTTAGGTTTGTACCTTTAACTTCAAAACTATATTGCTCTGTACTGCTCTCTTTCATAACAGTCCACTTTCAAAGGACTCAAGCCTCAACTGTCTTCTAACTCCTAACACTGGCTTCTGCACTCAGACTCAAGCCTCAACTGTCATCCTTTTAAAAGTATTCTAAACAGTCACTGAACCAATCACATGGTCTGCAGCCCCTTCCACTGCGTCAACTACATAGAGCTAAGAAAACTGCAAACCAAAGAAGACATAACACTTCTTATAAAACAGACAAAACATTAAATAGAGGAGGCTTGAGAAGGTTGCTTTATACCCCGCTTTAGAATGATTTTTAAAAGTGACACACAAATTTCCAAAACCTATAACCCCGCTTTGGTTCTCAAGTAACTGTAAAGGCAGTACAAGAGTGCAAGATCATGGCTCCAACCGGTAGGTTTCGTGCAGCTGGTGATGGGCATTGGCAAAGTGAATTTCAGAGGCTCCGTTTGTCTAAAGCCGTTTGTTCAATCTCCCCCCGAAATTTTCAGGTTTTTTAAAAAACTGGTTTTTACTTATGAATTTTAACTGATTATCCAAATCCCCATGAATGTCCACTAAGTTTTTCTGTCTTGAGTGTCCACTGAAGTTTATCGATGGAGCCTGGTTTCTAAATTATTTTGCGTTATGGAACTACTCTTCATGATTCACTAAAAAAAGTGTGTGTGTGTGTGTGTGTGTGTGTGTGTGTGTGTGTGTCCCGGGAATTTTTTTCTGGCCCTGGCCCTGCCTCCGGGTATTCCTTGTTTCTGAATATTCCTGAGAAAAGTTTTATTGGGTTGCCACTAGGCAATTCTAAGAGCGGTCTTGTTTCGAGGCAAAAGGGCTTTAAGACCGGGCTGCTGCCCGTTTAAGTTTTTTGATCCAGAAATTTTGCTGAACCGCCTTTTGCTGAACTTTCGCAGTGTGTGGCTCCAATCTGCTCATCTGGAGAAAGCACCGAAAGCGGGCTATTTCCCCGCATAGTGAATACAGAATTGGGCCAAAATGGGGACTTGGGTTCCAACTAACTCAGGGAGTCCTTCTCCCTCCTTTTCGGTAGCAGAAATAAGCGGCATTGAAGAGAACTTTTGGGGTGTGGAGACATTTGTTTCACGACCAGTCCTTGCTCCGAGTCCTTGGACGCCTTCTCTCGGGCCCTCCTTTCCGTCCCAGGTCTGCCTAACTCGCCTCCAGTTGAGCAGTCTCTTCGCCGGAGGAAGTGTGAGGCCGGCCTGGATTGTGGAGGGGAGGGAGTTCTGCCTCCTCCGCCTTTCGTCGAGCGAAGGGGAGAGAAGGCGGGCTTTCCCATTTCCCTTCCTTCGTTCAGGCTCAGCTTAATTCCGAGCAGCCCTGGCGTGGAGTCTCTCCCACACCCCTAGTAGGTAAGCCACCCCTCCCAGTTGATAAATCCACATCTTTGAGCTCTTTTTCAGTTGTTTATCCGGATTAAGAGCAATTCATATCGATCCTTGTTGGGAAGAAAGATCATCTCGTAGCTAATATTTAGGCTTTTACGGCTCCGAGTTCGGGTTAGGGAGCTGCCTCGATCTCGCTTATAAGGACTGTGGAGTTTCTTGGGAGTGGAGTTCAAAGGAGAAGAGAATAAACCCCTCCCTCCAGGAGAATCGCTGTCCTCCGGGTGTCAACGGGGTTGGGGGGTGGAAGGGCGGGGAGTGGGAGAATGGCAGGAGCAGGGCAAATGCTTGTGCGGGTTTCCAATGGACGAGTCAGGCTTCCTGGGCGCCAAAGAATCACCAAACCAAGAACAAGTCAGGACAGTAAAGAGAAAGATCCACGCAGAGGAAAAGTGTTCTTACCAGACATCAAGGGAACCACTGACTGCATAGGAAAGCGGATGAAGAAACACAACCTACAAACTATCTACAGACCCACTGAGAAAATCCAACCAATGCTACGTTCAGCAAAGGACAAGAGGGTTCCTCTCACCTTTGCAGAAGTCTATAGTATACCATGCAGCTGTGGACAAGTCTACATACATAGGGACTACAAACGCATTTGCCCAGACACGAATCAAAGAACATGAAAGGCACTGCAGACTAACGCAACCAGAGAGGTCAGCCATAGCAGAGCACTTAAGGAACCAACCTGGACACAGAATATTATTTGAGAACACAGAAAAGCTGGACCATTCCAACAACCACCAGGTCAGACTACACAGAGAAGCCATTGAAATCCACAAGGATGTGGACAATTTTGACAGAAAGGAGGAAACCATGAAAATGAACAAAATCTGGCTACCAGTATTTTTAAAAACCTCTGCAATCACGACAATAAATACAGAACAACAGTCAAAAAAGGGAATTCCTGACAGGAAACAATCAGGGCCAGGTAACACCTCCCAACAAGATTCCCCCAGGCAGGAATCAGCCAACCCTTGAAGCTGAAAGGCTATTCAATGCTAATCAAGGTGGCCAATTGCAACATTCACACCTGCCTCCAACAGACAAGAGTTTTTCCTCCCACCCTGGACATTCCACAGATATATAAACCCCACTTGCCTAGTTTCCAACAGACCTCACAACCTCTGAGGATGCCTGCCATAGATATGGGTAAAACGACAGGAGAGAATGCTTCTGGAACATGACCATACAGCCCAGAAAACTCACAGCAACCCAGCCTGGAAATCCTTCTATCGACACTGATCACTTAGGTCCCATACTACACTGACCCTTTAATGCAGTTTCAAACTGGTACTGAATAAAGGATTTTTACTGTGCAGATGATTACATAGGAAATCCTGGTTATAGTTTGAGGCCCAGATAATGCTTGATTACACAAACCACAGACACCAAGGCCTATTAAGGAGGACTTTCTTCCCAATAGTTTCCTGGGAGTTTCTTGACTAGCCTCCTGTCTTCTACCTTTTCAGGCTAGTTTCAAACTGCATTAAACGGTCAGTGTAGTTGGGGCCTGAGGTCTGAACTTGGTGGGCTGCAAAGAGCTATTCTGCAGTGCCTTTCCTGTTCCTTGATTCGTGTTTGGGCAGTGCTGCGTTTGTAGTCCCTATGTAGACATGTCCACAGCTGCATGGTATACGGTAGACTCCTGCAGAGGTGAGAGGATCCCTCTTGTCCTTCGCTGACTTGTTGGACTTTCTTAGTGGCTCTGTAGAGAGGATGTGCTTGTCTAGTGAACGCCTTCCAAGCCCAACGCAGGACAGTGTTGTCCCTCCCCCCCCCACACACACACACACTAATTCCTAGCTAATTCCCTTCGCCTTCTCTCTAACCACTTTTTGATTTGAATCAAGAGCGAACAGACCCCCTTTTCTCCGCTAATGTGATCTAAATAGCAGATGCATCGCCTCTTTCTATGCTTCCCTCCCCCCCCCCCCCCCAAGCTGTGATCTCAATGGTTAAAGCATCGACACGGAGATCATGAGCGCCCACAGACACGCAGGCCAACGCCTTCCGCACCCGTCCCCCGAAAAACACCCTCGAAAGAAAGAAAGAAAGCTGGTTAATAAGATTGGGGGGGGGGGGGGGGGTTGGGGTAGAAAAGGGAATAAGCTTTGTGTTTCCACGTTTAAGAAAGGGAAGAAAGAAAGAACAAGGAAGAAAAGAGGGGGAGGTTGAAACAGCTGAAGGTGACAGTCAGTTCATGCTTAATAGGATCAGGGCGGCCGGGCTGGGGCTGCACGCTTCTGGTGGCGAAAGGTTCAGCGCCCCATCCCTGAATAGGGGGCTCCGGGAAAACATACGGCGTTTTTAACACATCTGTTAGATATTCGCCACAGAGAGGGTTTTGTTTATGTAAAAAAGAGCCTCTGCAAGGACTTCTTCGCGGTTTTTAACCAGCCGTCGCCTCCTTTTCGACCCCTCCTCCGTTCTGGCTCAATGCAAATGGCTCGCTTTTGGTTTGGAAGCGAGGGGGCGCCTTGTGGGCCCGGGTTTGGGGCTTTTAACGTCTGGGGAAGAGCGGCAGAGAGCGGTGGTTAGTGGCCGCAGGTCTGAGGAAAGGCCCTTCTAAGGCCCAGAATGGAAAGGCTGAGGAGTTGCTCTTGAAAGGAAGAGAAAGAGAGGTCCACAGGCACGAGTGAACCGGCCTCAATGCGCTCTCTGCTCCGTGGCCTCACTTGTCGCCCCACAAAGAGGAATCTGAACGACCCATCTTGAAGGGCAGTTCGTTGCCCTTAACCTGATTGAGTCCTGCAAAATGGAAACCTATGGTGTGTAGCGAACACTGTAGAATTAATGCCATTTCATCCTATGTTAACTGCCACGACTCAAAGATGTAGAATCATAGGATTCGTGGTTTGGTGAGGCACCAGTACTCTTTGGCAGAGGAGGCTAAAGACCTTGTAAAACCACAGCCCCCACGATTTCACAGCATTGAGCCAGGGCAGTTAAAGGGGTGTCAAGCCGCATTAAATCTACAACGTGCAGGCCCCCGGGGCTCTCCCTTTAAATCCTGAGATACCTGATGAGATACTTCACATTGTGTTGTCGAAGGCTTTCATGGCCAGAATCACTGGGTTGCTGTGAGTTCTCCGGGCTGTATGGCCATGTTCCAGAAGCATTTTTCCTGACGTTTCCTGCGCATCTATGGCAGGCACCCTGAGAAGTTGTGAGGTCTGTTGGAAACTAGGCAATCTGTGGAAGGTCCGGGGTGGGAGAAAGAACTCTTGTCTGTTGGAGGCAAGTGTGAATGTTGCAATTGGCCACCTTGATTGCCACTTAAGAGATACTTCACATTCTCTGCTAGAAAGATTTCTAAGCAGTGCACCTCGGCCAACTGTACAGCCCAGAAACCTGTGGATAGGGGCCGAGGCAATTTGAGGGTGTCGTGCATCTGCATAGAGTAGCTATTCTTGCCGAAGAATGGCGACTTTATAAGGGATCACCTTCAGTAACATTTCAATACACGAATTCTACTGAAACAACACACGCTGAGTGTAAATCAGCTCTGCCTGGGACCCTGTCAAAAGGTCCGTTGGGAGGAAGGCTGTTAGAAAACTACCTGCCTTCATTCGTGAGTTCTGGTTGACACTGATTTTTTCGGAATCTGTTGACTAGGGTTTTTTTGAAAAGGAGTTTGTTTTTTTTCTTCGGTGCGTTCAATGTTTCGATGGTTTTGGTATTTAGGAGTTTCCCAAAGCGAGGTGTAAATCTCTGCACTTAGGATCGCTCTTACACAGAGATCCTGCGGCTGTTCTGGACCAATTTCACCCCCATTGGGCTAGGATCAGGATGTCGGGCGGGAGGGGGGCACCCACTGAAGACTGTTTCCTCGCCCCTTCCACCAACACACACCGGATAGGCCTTCGCTGTAGCATCCGAAGCAAAAGCTCATCCTCAGTCCAGAATCACTTTGACCCCAGGAAAAGGTAAAGGTAAAGGTTTCCCCTGACGTTAAGTCCAGTCATGTTTGACTCTGGGGATTCATCTCCATTTCATGACTGCATGGAACGCCGTTACCTTCCCGCCGGAGCGGTACCTATTGATCTACTCACATTTGCATGTTTTCGAACTGCTAGGTTGGCAGAAGCTGGAGCTAACAGTGGGCGCTCACTGCGCTCCCTGAGTTTGAACCTGGGACTTTTCGGTCTGCAAGTTCAGCAGCTCAGCGCTTTAACACACTGAGCCATCGGAGGCTCCGCGACCCCGGGAAAAGCCTCCCCTGAAGTCAGGCCGAAAAGAGGGGAGGGGAGAGGGTAGACCCTATCTGAACCCCTTTGTCGCCCGTCCCAGAGATGCCCCCTTCCTCCATTTGTATATGCCAGTCTCCCACAAGCTACGGGGTCAGTTCATAGATGAATATTTATTGATTCATTTCCTTCCAAACAGCGGGGACGATGAAAAAACGAGCGAGAAAGTCAATGAAAAGAGAAGAAAGAAACTTATTACTACTTTTCGCTTTTGGGGAGGCGCGATGTCAGTGGGGATGCTTTTCATCAAAATAGAATAAAATGGGCATTTAATGAGGCCGGGAGTGTGTGTGGTGTGTGTTTATGTGTGAGCCCTCCTTGAAGAGAACCGACGTGCAAAAGGCTGCCCTCCCCTTTCCGCCTTGGGAGGGGCGGCGCTGTGATTCTGGCCGGGGGCGCTCTCTCCTCCAATCACAGCTCGCGGCGGCGCCCCCGGACCAATGAGGGCGCCCGGGGCTCCCGAGGCCTGACCCCCTGAGCCGGGCGCCCCATTGTTGGAGCTGTCACTAGGGAGGACTATAAGACCCATCGCGCCCGGAGCCGGGCCCGAAAGGACGCTCTCTGTGGCTCTCGCTCTAGAGCTCTCTCTCTGTGTGTGTCTCTCTCTCTTTCAAGGCTTTCTAGGAAAGGAAGGGCAGGGGAGGCAGTCCCATCGCAATCCCCTCTCGGGTTTATACTGGGAGGAGGAAGTCCAACCCAATCTTACCTTCCAAAGCTCAGGAAGGTGGGCTTTCTTTCCCTCTCTCTTTCCCCCTCTTGGACCCCACTGTGACACCTGCTTCCTCCTCTCTTCTTGCCCTCTCTCTCGCCCTTTCCCCTTTCCTCTCCCATCACACTTGCCCCCCTTCCTTCCTTCCTTCCTTCCTTCCTTCCTTCCTTCCTTCCTTCCTTCCTTCCTTCCTTCCTTCCTTCCTTCCTTCCTTCTCTCTCCCTCTGCCCCTTCCTTAACCCCTCCGATGCCATGATGTTCCCCAGCCTGATCGCCCCTCCGGCGGTGTATCCCAGCCTGCTCCGCCCCACGCCCGCCCTCACCTTGCCCGCCTTCCCCAGCCACACCAGCTTCCTGGTGGAAGACCTGATCCGGATCAGCAGCAGCAGCAGCAGGCCGTCTCCTTCGCCTTTCCTGCCCCGAAGTAGCGCTCAGCCGCCGCCCAGCATCCCTTCTCCCCCTCCTCCTCCTCTTTCGGGGGTCGCCAGGACAGACCCCACGGCAACTTCTTCTTCCTCCTCTTCTTCTCCCACTTCTTCCTCATCCTCCTCCTCCGACGTGGGCTCTTCCCACACCGCCAGAAGGCCCGGCTCCTCCTCGCCGGGACCCGAAGCCACTTTCCTGAAGTTCGGGGTCAACGCCATCCTCGCCTCCACGCCCCGGACGGGTAAGAGCCGCCTCAGCGACACCAGACACGGGCAGGGCAAACCTCAGCCCTTCAGGTGTTTTGGACTTCAACTCCCACAATTCCTGGCCTCAGGCCCCTTCCTTTTCCCCCTCAGCCGCTAGCGGCTGAGGGGGAAAAGGAAAGGGCCTGAGGCCAGGAATTGTGGGAGTTGAAGTCCAAAACACCAGGAGGGCCGAAGTTTGCCTAAGCCTGGGTTAACCCATTGCGGCAGCAGTATAAAGATCCAATGGTTGGACTTTTGGTTGGCAGGGCTTGATCTGGACTTGATCTGGATGCGACTGGAACGCTTTCTGCCAAAGACCTTTCTGCGGAGAGAGTCTTTGGAATTGGCGTGGAGGCGGAGGGACCCTTTCTAACGCGCTTTTTTCCTCTCTCTCTCCGCCAGACTCTTCCCACGCGCTGATCCAGAGCGTCCCTCCGAAGGCCTTCTCCTTCCCCTACTTCGAAGGCTCTTTTCAACCTTTCATCCGGTCGTCTTATTTCCCAGGTAGGTCCAGGGGACAACTGTGGACACGCGGGTTCAAATCCCCACTCCGCCATGGAAACTCACTGGAGTTGCCTCTACTGGACACAGATGTGTTGTCGGAGGCTTTCATGGCCGGAATCACTGGGTTGCTGTGAGTTTTCCGGGCTGTATGGTCATGCTCCAAAAGCATTCTCTCCTGACGTTTTGCCCTCATCTGTGGCAGGTATCCCAGGAGGATGTGAGGTCTGTTGGAAACTAGGCAAGTGGGGTTTATATATCTGTGGAATGTTCAGCGTGGGAGAAAGAAATCTTGTCTGCCTGAGGCAAGTGTGAATGTTGCAAATGGCCAGCTTGATTAGCATTGAATAGCCCGGCAGCTTCAAAGCTTGGCTGTTTCCTGCCTGAGGGAATCCTTTGTTGGGAGGTGTTAACTGAGTTAAGAACACTCAGAAAACAGGGGAATTCCAGACAAGAAACAATCAGGGCCAGTTAACACCTCCCAACAAAGGACTCCTCCAGGCAGGAAGCAGCCAGGCTTTGAAGCTGCAATGCTTTTCAATGCTAACCAAGGTAATTAATTGTCTCAAACAGACAAGAGTTCTTTCTCCCAACCTGGACTTTCCACAGATATATAAACTCCACTTGCCCAGTTTCCAATAGACCTCACAACCTCTGAGGATGCCTGCCATAGATGTAGGCAAAGTGTAAGGAGAGAATGCTTCTGGAACATAGCCATACAGCCCGGAAAACTCACAGCAACTCAATACAGTTTGTTGTTTATTCGTTCAGTTGCTTCCGATTCATCCTGGCCTCATGGACCAGCCCACGTCAGAGCTCCCTGCCGGCTGTCGCCACACCCAGCTCCTTCAATGCAGTGTGACACCACTTAAATTGCCATGGCTCAATGCCATGGAAATTCAAGGAATTCTGGGAGTTGTGGTTTGGTGTAGAAAAAACAGGGCTCTTGCAGAAAAGGCCGAAGACCTTGTAAAACTACAACTCCCGTGGTTCCACCACATTAAGCCATGGCAATTACGGTGGTGTCAACTACATTACTTCTATAGTAGGGATGTTCCCTCGGTAACCTTAGCCGAGTCACCCTCTCTTGGCCTCCGAGGAAGGCTCCGGCAAACCCCGTTCAGAGCAAAGCTTGCAATGAAAACCTGGTGAGAGACGCCCAAGGATTGGGGAGGGGCAGCCCTTGCTCTCCCTCAACACCCGCTTCCCTTTGAAAGCGTGGAAAATGGAATGGAGGGGATCGGGGGTGACGTGGGAGGGAGGGACGTAGAGCGACATCCAAGAATCAGTCGCGCCAATTTGATGGCCGATTTAGCACCATGGCTGGGGCTGGCCCTTTCCCTCCACCTCTACACCCACTTCCCGCGTCTCCCTTGGCTTTCCGGGGGGACACATTGGCTGGGATTGTCCTGGTCCGAAAGGGAACCACCCCAACTGCGGCTTATTTGGAGCCTAACAGCTCAGATTCCCCAGCATTTTCCTCCTCCTCGCCCTCCTCTTCCTCCTCGTTGCTCCTGGGCGGCAGCCAATGTTTCAGCACCATGACCAATCTGGCCAGCTCCCTCCCTGCCTGCCTCCGGCCTCTTCCTCGCCGCTGACAGACACTTACCAGCCACGGGCTAATTTCCCATGAAGGGTCATTCGCTCTGCCCGCATTTGCACAAGACCCCATGCGGCGCGGCCTTGTCTGGCGGCTCCCGTGTGGCCGGAGCCCGGCCTCGCTGCCCTGCCTTGCCCTGCCCTCCCAAAATCCTTCCCTTTCCCGAAGGGATGGTGTTGGGGAATCTGAGCGGTTGGGCTCGAAATAACCCTCAATTGGGGCGTTTCCACCAAAATATAGCAGAGTATTAGGAGTAAACCCTTTAACCAGCAGAAACGTAGGTATGGTGAGCTGAGATAAGCTTCTAGTCCTTAGGATGGTTCAGGGTTGCAGAGTCAGAACTAGAGTTCAAAAATATTTATTGAAGTAAAATAAAAACATTCTTGATAGAAAAGGTCTTGGAGCTAACTAGCTTACTAAATCCCATCTTCTAAAGAGGTAAAAGGGTAAAAAGTCTATGCAGCTACATTTTGCCTAGAGCAGTGGTTCTCAACCTGTGGGTCCCCAGATGTTTTAACCTTCAACTCCCAGAAATCCTAACAGCTGGTAAACTGGCTGGGATTTCTGGGAGTTGTAGTCCAAAACACCTGGGGACGCACAGGTTGAGAACCACTGACCTAGAGAGAGGCAAAATCTCTCTCACAGGTAGAAAAAAACGTGGAAGACTGAAACATTGAGAAGGCAATAAAACTTTAAAAGGAAGTTCCCTTACAGAATTCCATTGCTACATCATCAAAGTGGGGGAAGGAGACAGTGGCTAGCAGGAAGAGTGAAGATAAAGCCCTTTTGGGAAACATGCATAGAAAAGTGAGGGAAGGAATCTCTCAGCTTAGCCCTATCTCTAGCCTAGCTACTCATTGAGGACTAGAAACTTGATGACACAAGAGACTTGTGCAGTTCAGGGATGAAACCCAACAAATGGTCTCCGGCCCTCTGCTTTCACTGGGGATAGGGGCACAGGACCTCCATGAAATGGAAAAACAAAACATGAATCACAAAATAGCTATTTTAAGACATAGGAGAACACCTTTTACGGTCTTTTAGGTCTTCCGAAGAACTCTAGGGTCAACTTCCACTGGAAACTGAACAAAGAATTGCACTGAAGGACTTCGAGACTTCTAAAGAGGTGGTCTGTCTAGAAATCTCTAGGCCAGGCACCCTCAAATTTTAGTCTTCCAGCTGTTTGGGCCTCCAACTCCCAGAAGCCCATAGCCAGCTTGGTCAATTATCAGGAATTTTGGGAGTTGGGGGCCCAAACAGCTGAATGGCAGCAATACCTGCTCTGGGTCCTCTGTGTCCATGATTGCAGGAAGTTGACCATAGTGCAACACTAGAGGACCTAGAGATTCCTAGAGAGAATATATTCAAACAAATCCAGAAACATGAAAAAACAAAGATTGTAGAGAGACAACTATATTCTATCAGAAAGGACATAGAAGCCAGTGGGTGGATGGTGGGGCTGTGGCAATGCAGACTTGGGGTACCCACCTTTATGCAGTCATATCCTGTCAACTCAGCTGCCAACTGTTCTTCTACACCAGTACATCATGTTCCAACACAGTGGCTACCTTGTTGAAGCATTAAAAGTATGAAAGTTTTTGTGGACTTACTTCATCCTATGTAAGATGGACCTCAAAGATGCACCCGAATGAATAGACTAAATCAAATATATGATTCTATGATTAAGAAGTACAGGGTGTTTGAAAAAGAACTCCCTATTCACCATTTAAATTAAATGGTGAATAGGGAGTTCTTTTTCAAACACCCTGTAATATATAATACATGACATCTAGGAATTGCTATGCTGTAAGGTTCTTTCAGCTAAACAGTTGTAGATGAGTACAATAAGTGTTTTTAGTGTACTAGCATTCAAAGAGATAGCCATGCTAATTTGTTTTTGCATGTACTGTACTTTTTTAAAATCCAGGTGTACCTCTAAGGTTCATCTTGCATCAGATGAAGTGAATTGAGCTAGCAAAAGTTTATGCTAGAAATTCTTTCCAAAGTTGTCTCAAAGGTGTCACTGGACCCTTTAGGTCTTTTAAAAAGCAACCATTTAACCCTTCCCTTCAAATTTCCTAAAGAAAAAAGGCAAATCAAATAGATATTGCTTCTTATTGAGATTATATTTGTAATCATCTTTTCTAACTGAATGTACAAAACCAGCGTGAATTTGCAGCTTTGCCAATGGTGTGCAAACAAGAGAGCCTGAAAGAGAGTTAGTTATAAGATAGCTTTCCTACCCTCCACAATCCTTTGTTGTAATCCCTCATTGTTGTTAAATAAATCTTAAAACTGCTAGGAAAAATATATCTAATGACTAGTCAGGAAGGGCTCATCAAATTAATGTCATCTCTTAATTTTAATGTCAAGAGAAGTTATGGTTTTGTGAGGAACAACTTTTCAAAAATATTGTTCCACCAAGAAGCTGTTCATATATTTTCTTCCAAAAGCCAAGAGCCCCTCCATTCATTCTCTTGATAATGGAATTTGCTTCCTTTCTCCTGCATTTGAATGGGGCAACAAAAACAACTTGAGCCTTATATATAGCTTTTCATGTCCATTTAATGAAAATGATTTGGGGAAAGAGAAGGCTGTGTCATCAGTATTCTCCCCAAGGAGCTTGGCATGCAGTTGTGTTTAGTTTGAAAGTGTAAATCTCTTTGTCCCAATAATATATGGCTTTAGCTGCTTGTCCTCAGTCTTTTTCTGTTAGTTCATTACTACACAATTACCATTCACGCTTCATTAGAATCTCTGTTTCTCTTTGGGAGTTTTTCTTTCCGCTTAAAGGGGAAACTCTGCCCTTTTTATCATTCCAGTCCCATTGGGAACCAGTCAATGTGCTAATTAGCTGTTACTTTTCATGTCTTCAGAGTGAATTCTTCAAGTTTTGTAAGGAAGAAGGGGAGAGGGAAAGAAAGATTCATATAAAAAAGATGAATACTGATTGATCAAAACCTGTATCTATAAAGGCCTTTTTCTCCCCTTCCAGACAGAAAAGTCCTTTGTTTATAATCTAGCATATAATAAAGTTCCTTGCATGAAAAAGCAGTGTTCTGAAAAATTAAACACTTGTAAAAAAGAGAGCTTCCTTTAAAAAGAATCCTATTTTCCTGGCTTTTTTTTTCAAGCTCTGCATCTCTGCATCTGGTGACAAAAACAGCCAGCTATGGTTAAATTCACTCAATGAACATAATCTGGTTATAATTTTTTTTTAAAAATGGTTAAGTTAAGCATAAACTTCCTTTCATGAAATTCAGAGTTTATTTAGGTGCCAGTCTGCCTGAGTCAGATAAAGGTAGAGAAAGGAAAAGATGAGAGAGAAAAGAAAAGAGAGAAAGAGAATTGGAACTAAAGATAGCCAACCAGACAAGCAAATCAAAGGGAGATTCGCCATCAACCTCAAAAGGAATGAATCGAATCAGTATGAATTGTGTTGGTAATCCCAATTAGAGTGGATTTACTGAATCAAGGGTTGCATTGTAAATTGATATGGATTAAATTGCAGTGATTCAGTAGGTCTACTGTAGAGATTTGGGACTAACAGTAAGATTTAGGCCTCAGTCTTTTAGAAGAGAACAGTTCTTGTCTCCAGCGCTTTGCTTTTCTCTCTCCTGTTTTTAGCTGATTCAGTCTAATGTGCCTATTCTTTTCCCCCCCTCACAGCCTCTTCTGTGGTGCCTATCCCTGGCACCTTCTCTTGGCCTTTGGCTGCTCGAGGGAAACCACGCAGGGGCATGCTTCGCAGGGCCGTTTTCTCAGATGTGCAGCGCAAGGCTCTGGAGAAAATGTTTCAGAAGCAGAAATATATCAGCAAGCCAGACAGAAAGAAATTGGCAGCCAAGCTGGGCCTAAAAGACTCCCAGGTAACCAGTCACTCTTTGGGCCAAGCATGGGGAATTTGCGGTGGAATGGGAGAACAAATGGGTAGTTAACCTTGACTTCCTAAATGCAACAAAGACTGTTTGTAAGGTGGACAATTTGGGCAAAGGAGGCATTCCTAATTTACAGCCTTAACCACAACCCAGTTAAGTCAGAATATGAAGATTTAAGGCAATGTAGTTCCTTTTGCAATGGCCAATGCAACTGGCATCCAAATTCTTACACTATTTAGAACAAAAGCTCCATTTATTTTAGTGGAATATGTTTCCAAGTTTTTTAAAAAGTTATCTTCAGCACTTTCAGTCTCCTATAAATCACACTGAATTTAACTAAATCTTCCAAGGGAATGCTTTCAGGATACAATGTTTGTACTCAGGATTGAAGTCTTGTGCTCCATTCTACCCACATTAAGTAAATGCCAAACACTGCTAAATCCTACAAGTATTTATTAATAAGGTCTCTTTGTTTTGAGGCTGAAATTTTTACCTTTAATGCAAGGGATTAAGAGACATTTCATAGCAACTGTTTTTGTGGAACATTGTTTTTGTCAATGATCAGAGCATTCCTACAGAGCTTTTTGTTGCTCCATTGCAAACCCTCAAAAATGTTGCTATCTGGTGGAAACTTGATGGTTGCTGCATGGTAAACATCTAAACTAGTTCAGGTAACAGCTCTGGCAACTGCAGAAGCCATTAGCTAGCTCAGAGCAACACTGGAATCTGTATTGAGGCCCTGATTTAGGTCATGGCATGGAAGTGCCTTCCTGTACATTGGGGCCAAAATCTGATCACTAGGCCCAATTTAGATTAGGCACACCTAGTCCTGAATCCTATGATCTATGTAGGTAAATCTCATTGATATAATGGATTTACACGAGTTCAATTTAATAATAGATTTCAGGATTGAAATAATGGGGTTTATAAACATTAACCTGATTACCTTTTAGGGTTGCCAGGTTGTATATGGAATAAGGCTCCTGTAAGTTTAATCCTGAAGAGTTCCTAAAACATGAAAAGCTAGAGTAAAACATGGCAATGCTGGACAAAGGCACCAGCCCTCCCTTACCTTACAGATTCTGGCTTTTCAGCCACAGCTGACCCCTCCCAATTGCACTTGCATTCCCAGTGAAGAGAAGAGGAGGGGCCACCCTTCTAAAATATCTTCAGGATTAATGTTACAGGAGTTCTTCTAGTATCCAGACTAGCAACTCAACTACCATTCAGCAGTTCAATCAGTAGAATTCGTGTACCTGGATTTAGCAGAGGGATTTTGACTGGAGACTTTTCACTCTCTCACACAAGAAAATAACGTCCCTGTCACACACACAATGCATGTAGGAGCAAATTTGAATATGGATATAAGGGGCCACTTTTAGACTGGAACTTGCAGTTGAGGCCACATAGCTTTGATCTGTGTGGCCACACGTTTTAATCCTACCATCTAGGAGCTGCTCAGTGTAGCAGTCAGCTCTTTTATTGTGCTTTGATTTTAATCAGATACAAGCATGAGTCACTTTCAATTGGGGCTGTAAAGTATTTTGGTGGAATATGTTATCCCAAGAGAAATGCTGTTTAAAAGTTTTTTTAAAGGTTTCTAAACCATTTATACTTTTTCTCACATGCTTGGAGCCATGCTGATGGGGGCAGGGATGGGTCCTGTAGGTTGTAATCCAAAATTGACTTTTCTAAACTCTGAATATTGGTACTGAACTACCCTCTTAATGTATTTTTGAAAATTCTAGGTAAAGATCTGGTTTCAGAACAGAAGGATGAAGTGGAGAAATTCGAAAGAGCGAGAACTCCTCTCATCTGGAGGCTGCCGGGAGCAAACATTACCCACAAAGTTCAATCCCCACCCAGACCTCAGTGATGTTGGGAAGAAAGGTTCTGGGGAGGAAGAGGAAGATTCTTCCTTACTATCCTGCTCAGCCAGTCCCAGGAACTCCTTGAATTATCATCAGGGCACAGACCTCCCACACTTGAGAGACAGGCTGGACCCCCGGATGCTCCCTTCTCCCACCCATTCCAGCAGCCCCAGCAAACCTTCAGACTTCTCGGACTCAGAGGAAGAGGAGGAGGAGAGGGAGGAGGAGGAAGAGGAGGAGATCACGGTCTCATAGAGAACCTTTCTCCTGGCAATTATAAAAAGGGGACATTGCAAAGATCTACATCTAATTGAAGAGATGGTGTCCTTCCATATCCACATGACTTGCATAGAAAATGTGCGGATCATCCTTTCATCCACAAGATTTTGATGACCACAGATCTACCCTGGTTAGAAAGCCTGGCTTTATAGTGCTCCTTTTGCTGAGCAGCCAGATTGCCTTGCACTTTTCAGATAGAAGTTACAGATTAAACAAGTAATAAACAAGTACAAGTTGAGTATCCCTTATCCAAAATGCTTGGGACCAGAAGTGTCCTGTGGCTCAGATTTTTAATTTGTTTGTTTTTTCAGTACTTAAATGTGATATATAATGAGATATCTTGGAGATGGGACCCAAGTCTAAACATGAAATTCATTTCATATACACCTTATTCACATAGTCGGAAGGTAATTTTATTCACAATATTTTAATAATTTTGTGCATGAAACAGAGTTTGCATACACTGAATCATCTGAAAGCTAATGTGTCACTATCTTAGACAGCTTGTGGACAATTTTGAATCTTGGAGTATTTCAAATTTAGGAATTCCAGCAAAGGGATACTTGACTTTTACTGAGACAACATTGCTTTAATGATAGAGTAATTATAGTCTGCTTCAGCTCTACATAACTCTAAAAGTATTATTTTCTGTGAAACACTTGGGTAATCTACCTTATGTTTCCCTGAGTGAGATGCTACAACTATTACACTCATGAAAGCTTCCTAGTTACAAATGAACCACACCAAGTCTGAAATGCTACCAGTAATATTCCCAGCATATTGCTAAGAATATTCTTACAAATGTGAGCTATATCACTTGGGTCTGGGACCCTAGTCTTTCATAACTGCCAAGAGAAACAATACTTTATAGCTTAGCTTTAGGTCTGTAATTTTTAAATGAATTTCATAAGCTTCATGTGCTTTCTAGCCATTACTATATTTTCCCCCAGTTTTTTGGCCATTTTGGGTTTGCAGAGGGTGTAAATGTGGACACATGGGAAATTGAGCCACCTCTTTGATTTTGACTAAACCTTGCTGTCTTTGCACAGCTTTTAATGAACTGTAAATTGTACATTTACACTGTAAGGCTATTTTATACCACGACTATTGTAAGTCTCCAGGTGGACAGACTTTTCTACATTTTGTTGGGATTTTGAGTGCATATATATGTGTGCTTTTTATTGTCTTTTTTAAACTTAAAAAGAAGCTTAGTTTTTAACTGTGTAATTTATAAAACATGGTCTATTTTATATTCTTACTGTGTACAGATTTTAAATATGTATATATATGAATGAAGCAAATGAAGCAAATGCCAAATTAAAGAAAAGGCTGTGAGGATAATAATGTTTGTTGGTCTGGCATGATTTTTATGCATTCACATCTGTGCATTAATTGTAGAAGTCTGCTTAATGTCAACATTATACATGAAGGTGATTTGGAAGGTGACTCCAGGTATATTCAGTAGTAATAAATTCCACTTTAATCTCCTGCATTTAAACATTTCAGGTAATTTAATACATACCTATGCATATGATGCTCCAGTTACTATGACTTGCATCTTCACACCACTGGATCTTTCAGAGCTTTATAAAGTTTGAAAACTAGACTCAACTAGCCAGTGTCTTTGCCAAGCCCATTTGCTTTTAGTAACATTTAGGATGTTAAATGCCTGGCTGCTATTCTAGTTCAGCTACTTCCTTATGTCACTGCCTTACTGTATAGCTATTAGCTAAGCAACATATTCCGGCCTAACCCCTCAAATCTGGATTTACCGGGCAGCAGTTTCTGTGAATGACAGGTCTGTTTGGGGCACAACACACTGATGTTTCCAATCCTCCCCCACAAGCAAGTGACAATCAGAAGCAGGATGTACAAAACAATTCCCCCTCATTCCTGGATTCACTGATGGGAGAAGTGAAAACATTAATCTGTTGTATCTCAATTGATGGTACACTATATTCTTGTCACTCACAACAGCTGCTGCCCAGTAAATGACGGTTGGAGACTTTTACCGTCCCTCTGTATTTCCTACACTATTGAATAAGTAGGGATGTATAACTAAGAGTTACATATTTGTGACAAGCTAGTTATATATTCATTCCTGTGATTGTGAATTCCAGCCCTTATGTTCAACTTACAGACCCAATTCGATCACCAATAAAGTTGTTGCAGAACTCTGATCTTGTTTATAGAAATATTAGGGTTTGAGAATGTTTACAGGTAAGAATATGATTATTTTAAGAATACACTATTCTGCACAATAGAATGACACTTACTCTCAAACAAATAAAAGGAAAAAAGAGAAAGGAGAAAGTCGGGGGGGGGGGGGTCTGGCAATGATTTTAAGATTAACAAATGTCAGCATAAAATATGTTGAAACCTGATCCTAATTAAATATGTGTAGCAGCAGTAGGGCTGTAGACCCACACTTCATTTCAGACCTCTAGTCATACCTGAGCTTAAAATTGTCATAGTGTGTTCAGAATACCTCTTAAAATCTGATGTTTTTATCATTATTGTTCTAACGTATCAGGAATACAGCTGCAATTATAAATTGGGCTAAATGTGAATCCTGTACTTTACAATAGAGTATATAGGATTATCTAATGCTGTTACCTTCTCTGTAAGCCACGCTATGAAATCTTAGCTTCACTACTGATTCTATCAAAAAGCAAGAGACCAGTGACAGAGCTGTTACCATTAATCACCCTTTAAGGCATACAGTAGAATCTCACTTATCTAACATAAACGGGCCGGCAGAACATTGGATAAGCAAAAATGCTGGATAATAAGGTGAGATTAAGGAAAAGCCTATTAAACATCAAATTACATTATGATTTTATAAATTAAGCATCAAAATATCAAGTTTTATAACAAATTGACAGAAAAAGCAGTTCAATACACATTAACGTTATGTAGTAATTACTGTATTTACTAATTTAGCACCAAAACATCTCAATATATTGAAAGCATTGACTACAAAAACATTGACTTCTAAAAGTCAGACTTTATTGGATAATACAGAACGTTGGATGAGCGAAGGTTGGATAAGCGAGACTACTGTATTTAGAAATCCGCCTTCCACACTGGTTTGTTTCAGCTGAAATAAATCAATAGATATTTATCACTTTTAAAAGCAATTATATAACTTTACACAAGGTGGCCAGAAGACAGGGGGCAGCTGGTAGCTTTGCTGGCTCCTATTCAACTTAGAGCAGCCACAGGAGGAATGGTGGTAAAATCTTAAGGTTTTTTTTCATGTCAGTAGTGACTTACAATTAGTCGCTTCTGATGTGAGAGAATTGGCCTCGCTTCTGGTGTGAGAGAATTGGCTGTCTGCAAGAACGTTGCCCAGGGGACGCCCGAATGTTTTTACCATCCTTGTGGGAGGCTTCTCTCATGTCCCCGCATAGAATCATAGAATCATAGAATAGTAGAGTTGGAAGAGACCTCATGGGCCATCCAGTCCAACCCCCTGCTAAGAAGCAGGAAATCGCATTCAAAGCACCCCCGACAGATGGCCATCCAGCCTCTGCTTAAAAGCCTCCAAAGAAGGAGCCTCCACCACAGCCCGGGGGAGAGAGTTCCACTGTCGAACAGCTCTCACAGTGAGGAAGTTCTTCCTGATGTTCAGGTGGAATCTCCTTTCCTGTAGTTTGAAGCCATTGTTCCACGTCCTAGTCTGCAGAGCAGCAGAAAACAAGCTTTCTCCCTCCTCCCTATGACTTCCCTTCACGTATTTGTACATGGCTATCATGTCTCCTGTCAGCCTTCTCTTCTGCAGGCTAAACATGCCCAGCTCTTTAAGCCGCTCCTCATAGGGCTTGTTCTCCAGACCCTTAATCATTTTAGTCGCCCTCCTCTGGACGCTTTCCAGCTTGTCAACATCTCCCTTCAACTACGGTGCCCAAAATTGGACACAGTATTCCAGGTGTGGTCTGACCAAGGCAGAATAGAGGGGGAGCATGACTTCCCTGGATCTAGACGCTATTCCCCTATTGATGCAGGCCAGAATCCCATTGGCTTTTTTAGCTGCCGCATCACATTGCTGGCTCATGTTTAACTTGTTGTCCACAAGGACTCCAAGGTCTTTTTCGCACACACTGCTGTCAAGCCAGGCGTCCCCCATTCTGTATCTTTGATTTCCATTTTTTCTGCCGAAGTGAAGTATCTTGCATTTGTCCCTGTTGAACTTCATTTTGTTAGTTTCGGCCCATCTCTCTAGTCTGTCAAGATCGTTTTGAATTCTGCTCCTTTCTTCTGGAGTGTTGGCTATCCCTCCCAGTTTGGTGTCATCTGCAAACTTGATGATCGTGCCTTCTAACCCTTCGTCTAAGTCGTTAATAAAGATGTTGAACAGAACCGGGCCCAGGATGGAGCCCTGTGGCACTCCACTTGTCACTTCTTTCCATGATGAAGACGACGTATTGGTGAGCACCCTTTGGGTTCGTTCGCTTAGCCAATTACAGATCCACCTAACCGTAGTTTTGTCTAGCCCACATTTTACTAGTTTGTTTGCCAGAAGGTCGTGGGGGACTTTGTCGAAGGCCTTACTGAAATCCAGGTACGCTACATCCACAGCATTCTCTGTATCGACCCAACTCGTAACTCTATTGAAAAAAGAGATCAGATTAGTCTGGCATGACTTGTTTTTGGTAAATTCGTGTTGACTATTAGCAATGACCGCATTTGTTTCTAAGTGTTCACAGACCACTTCCTTAATGATCTTTTCCAGAATCTTGCCTGGTATCGATGTGAGGCTGACCGGACGGTAATTGTTTGGGTCGTTCTTTTTTCCCTTCTTGAAGATAGGGACCACATTCGCCCTCCTCCAATCTGCTGGGACTTCTCCTGTTCTCCAAGAACTCTTGAAGATAATTGCCAGTGGTTCTGAAATAACTTCCGCTAGTTCCTTCAATACTCTTGGATGTAGCTGATCTGGCCCTGGCAACTTGAATTCGTTTAGAGAGGCCAGGTGTTCCTGGACAACTTGTTTCCCTATTTGGGGTTGGATTTCTCCCAATCCTTCATCCATTCCATGTTGCTGAGGTTGAAGATGGCTTTCTTTTTGTGAGAAGACCGAGGCAAAGAAGGCATTAAGTAGTTCTGCCTTTTCCCTGTCCCTTGTCACCATCACCCCATTTTCTCCTTGCAGTGGCCCTATCGCCTCCTTGTTCTTCCTTTTTCTACCAACGTAAGCAAAAAAGCCTTTTTTTGTTGTTTTTTTAGCCTGAGCTCATTTTGCACTTTAGCCTTGCGAACCTTTTCCCTACAGGAGTTGGCTATACGTTTGAATTCTTCTTTGGTGATTTCTCCCCTTTTCCACTTCTTGTACAAGAGCTGGAGCTGATTGAGGGAGCTCATCTGTGCTCCCCCTGGGTTGGATTCAAACCAGCAACCTTCAGGTCAGCAACCCAACCTTCAAGTAATCAGTCCTGCTGAGGGAGACATGGATTTAAAAAGAGAATTTTCAGAAATACTTCTAATGATTATAAGTCCCATATGTTGTGATTGACCGCTATTTGAGCTAATTTGCAAAAAGGCCTTTGTGAGGCTTATGTCTGAGTGGGGCCTATGTTTGAGAAAAAATGCTGATGTTTGGAGAAAGAGTTGTTCCAGAAAGGAAGTAACTTTTCAAGGATAACCATACATCAGGACTGAACTAGTTAGCCAACACTCTCTAGTGTTCCCAGCGATTTTGAGCTTATGCTTGCAACAAGAAGTAGATAAGCAGGTGCTGTGATCAGGGTCAATTAACATGAAAGCACCATTATCTAAAGTATCACATATTGTTACAACTAAAAAACTGAATGGAATTGCATGATGGTTAAGATGCTTATGATGTATCCAATATCAGACAAATGGGGTAAATGATCTTTGTAAGCCAATAAGAATATGTTTTCTATTTTCTGTAAAAGTGATAAAAAGCCTTGCAACCATTTTGAAGGTGCGACAAATCCTTTGACTGCATTGGTGTATGCATTTTTTTTTGTCATTGCTATGGCCAAGCAATACATAGGGTTTTTTTGCAGTTTGAAGATCCAACTTTTGTGGTGTCCTTCCTCGCCCTCTCCACTGGAAGGGGTCTCCTGCTTTTGACTGTGCATTAAAAAGGAGTACTTTTGCATCTTTGCCCCTTCACCGCCAGCACAAGGGTTTAACCCATTGCGCACAGGGGGCTTCTAAAATCTTAAGTGGATCGCCCTTGAATATAGCTCTAGATCATCTTGCAGATATTGGGACAAAGCAACAAGGATCTAAAGAAACATTTCATTTAAGGGGATAAAAATTCTTGGTGCAATGTCCCATTTTGGCCTTCCAGGTTTTATTACCCAGATTTTTGGTTTTTCCAGAGATTACTGGAGTTCCCATTGGCTTTTAGTCAGTGTATTCAGTGCTGCTTCCCTCTCCTAATTGCGAGAGGCCATTAATTTAAAGAGGAATGGCAGCCTTTTTGGCTTTGCTTTGTTTCCTTCTACTGAAAATGAAACTGACTTAAGGAGGCTTCAGAGATTTACAGAATGCAAATGTAGAAGTATTGGGTAAGTTTCAGTTCTTACATTTTTGGCGTGGGCCACACCCGCACATCAAATATCTTGTAGTAAGTATGAATTTAATGAATTTGATACAGCTTACGATGACTAGCAAAAAAATTGCACACCCCTGATACATACATAATAAACTTACCTTTAGCATGACGATTGCAGGAAACATGGAGTATATCGCAGGATAACTGGCTCTTAGAGGGAAAGAATGACATATATTGGCTTGTATTCTGAAAGCACATTTACACAAGCAGGAAACTCCATTTTCAAAAATGACATCTACATCTATAGTATTTTAATTACTAGTTTATTAACATTCAGTTTTATGAGAATAATTAAATAAGTTGATCCATAAAAGACAAAATATTGCAAGAAAAAAACACCTCTCATAAAATATCTGATAATATATTATTTGTTTACTTCTTATTTATGATAAAAGTGGATACTATTTGGTTATCTAAGTGTAGTCTGGTTTCCATTGGCTTGAGTGTACTGCCATCTGGTGGTCAATTGGTGATAGCTGAAAATACTTGTTCTCTAAAGCTTGTATTTTCAGAATTTTGAAACATTGAAGAATTGGTAGATTAGGCATGGGCAAACTTTTACCCTTCCTCCAGGTGTTTTCAACTCCAACTCCCACAATTTCTAACAGCCAGCCAGTAGTCTGTTAGGAATTGTGGGAGCTGGAGTCCAAAAAACCTAGAAGGAGGGCCAAAATTTGCCCATGCAATAGCTCACTCAGCTAAATTACAGAATGATAGAAGATGGATAATATGTATTTGGATTTGCAACACAGAAACCAAATCTGAAAGTTTATTACATTCACATGAAAGCAAAATATATAAACTATTGTTAAAATATGAAATGGAGGTAGAACTAGGGAAGGATTGTATGGTTGAATGGGCACAAAACGTAGGTACACAAACCCAATTAGAACAATGGGAGAAGGTTTAGACAAAGTGTGTGATATTTACATTATGTAATTGTTTTAAATAAAATGTTTATAAGATGATGCATAGGTGGTACCTGGCCCCAGAGAAGTGTCCAGTAAATGTTGGAAATACAAGAAAAATGTTGGGACATTCTTTCACAGATGATGAAAGAGACACAGAAGTATTGGTCTCAAATACACATGATACCAGAAGATATTATAAAGGTAAAATGTACAATGAAACCAGAACTATATTTGCTGTGGATGTTGGATGATCAATCAGAAAGGAAAAATTGAAGATTATTATTATACATCATCATTGCATCCAGAATCATCTATGCCCAGAAATGGAAAGGACCAGATATCACAACACACAAAGAATGGCTAATGAAGATACGTGAATTAGTTGAGATGGACAAATTGATGATATTGATTAAGGAGATTGACTAAATTTAAGAAAGACTGGGATTCATACCACCTTTGAAAAGATAATAAGAGAAAAAGGGGAAGGAAAGAAGGCACAGGCCAGCAAAATATATACAAGGCTAATAGAGGCTGATGGATGTACAATACGGGATTTGTAAAGTATGTGGGAAATGGAGTTACAAATCACGGAACAAGAGATGAGAAATGTGGTAGAGACAATAGGGATGAAAAGAAATACCAAAGTACGAGAAATGAGGAGGAAAATATTGCACAAATGGTACCGTACACCCTGCCAATTAGCATATTACTATAAAAAGGGGAGTAGTCAGTGCTGGCGTGGATGTCATCAGAAAGGGCGGTTTATGCACATGATGTGGGAATGTGAACATGTACCATATTTTTGGCAGACTATACAAAATGAGTCAAATCAAATACTAGGAAATGAGTGGGTCATAACAAAGGAAATAGCGGTATTAGGGAAAAGAGAGGAAACGGGAAATAAAAGGGAAATAAAAGAAGCAATAATTGAATGTGCACAAGCAGTAATAGTATTAGGGTGGAAAGATAAATCAAAATGGACAGTAAATAAATGGTACCAATATATGGTAGAGCAAATGGAATTTGAAATTATGAATGTGAAATTAAATGTTGTAAAAACTAATGAAAATAGAACGAGAGAAATGGAAGAAAGATGGACAAGGGTAAAAAACTATGTCATGAATCAATCCGGAGATCAAGCCATAAGAAATAAGATACAAATGTTATATAGTATATAGAATGGAAATGTATAAAGATAAAGATATAAGGATTGTTTCAAAAAGAAATGAATATGTAAATGAAAACAATCCTCGTGTTGGTGGTGGGAACTGTAAATGTTTTGTATGTGTACGGTATGTATTTGTGTGTGTGTGTGTGTTTTAAAAATAAAAATTCATATATAAAAAGAAAGAAAGAAAGACTGGAACTCAGTTATTACATTTTTACAGAAAAGATGGGGGAAATGTTCAGTGACTGGTTTTTTAATTTAGAAGAGTGAGATTAAAAGTAGAAGGGCAGAAATAGTGACACTTAAAGGGAATAACAAATAGGGAGTTAAAATCATCAGGCAATGAGTGTGAGGTTTGTAGATTAATTTTAGTTGACATCCATTTAGAATGTTTAGTTTTTATGTTGTAGATGAAGGTGTTGCAGTTTAATTTTATATATAACGAAAATATATATGATATAAGTGGACTAAAAGGGACATTCAGCTCTTCAGATGCTTAGTTTAAAAGAAAGTCTGAAGCTGCACAACACATAGGAAAATGAAGTGGAAACTGTACTCAGAGGACTCGGGAGAAATCAGTCACTAGGAACAGATGGAATATCAACAGAACTGCCTCAAGCTACAGACAGAATCTATACTAGTTCTAATTAAAATCTGTCAACAAATATAGAAAACAAAAGAATGGCCCACAGATTGGAAGTGCTCAATATGTATTCCAGTCCCTAAGAAAGGCAACACTGGCGATTGCAGAAACCATAGAACCACTGCATTAATTTTCCATGTAAGCAAAGTGATGCTAAGATTCTACAGCAAAAGCTTCCATATACATTGAGAAATTCCAGATGTCCAAGCTGGGTTCAAGAAAGGAAGGGGCACTAAGGATCATATTATAATCATACATTGGACAATGCAGCACACCAAATAATTTCAAAAGAAATCCAGCCTTTGCTTTGTAGTTTAAAAAAAAATACTTGATTGTGTAGAATCTGGAAAAAACATGGATTGCAATTATGAAAGGACATCAGATTGGGGAAGCCTTCTGTAAAAGGAAAAATACATATCCTTGCACCACAACTGAGTGGCATCAAGTGAGCAATGCATATCCTCTTCAACTACCTATGAAGATCTTTGCTGTTGGATCAGAACAGCACATATCAGCATTGTCTTGAGATTTTACATGGTAGTCTACATTATGTAACTTTAGCTACATTGCAGCGGAGCAAAACAAAAACAAAAACGAACAAATCTTGGTTAGTATCAGGTAGTGTTCCAATGTGCTCCTGGTACATCTGATACGCACTGAGTGTTCCTGTTGTTCTCCAGTATTTCTTTGCCATGATCCAGATGTGGACACTCCACATTGCACATAGGAACATAGCACACCTGGCTCTCCAATATTGTGCAATAAATGCCCATACGTAGTACATAGTAATATCACAGCAACCCATGGGTAAATATGGATAGTATGAAACTGCTCAGTCCATTTATAGAGATCTACTCACTGTATATATAAGAAGAGTGTGGAATGTACGACACTATTACTACTGCCATTTCTATAATAAACTAGATGTGCCCTGCCACATGTTGCTGTGGCTTATGGGAATCATTTGTTGACCAGGTGGAATAGCAGTGAATAGCCTTGCAGCCTCAAAGCCTGGCTGTTTTCTTCTTATGCGAATCCTTGTTTGGTGAGCTGGAATACAATGGAATAGGCTTGCTGTTTTGAAGGCTGGATACTTGCGTTCTAGGGGAATGGTTTTTTGGCCAATTTGAATTCAACTGAATAGCCTCGCTGCTTCAAAGCCTGGCTGCTTTCTATATAGGGGCATCCTTCCTTGGGCAGGTTGAATGGGATGGAGTAGCCTCGTGGCTTCAAAACCCGAGGGTTTTCTATCTAGGGGAAATCTTGGTTGGCCAGGCTGAACAACAATGAATAGTCTCAGTGCAGCAAGTATGAATTCTGCAAGTAGTCACCTTGATTAGCATTGAATGGCCTTGCAGCTTCAAAGCCTAGCTGGTTCTTGCCTGGGGAATCCTTTGTTGGGAGGTGTTAGCTGGTCCTGGTTGATTCCTTTCTGGAATTCCCATTTTCAGAGTGTTGTTCTTTATTTACTGTCCTGATTTTAGAGATTATATTGTTATGTATTATTATACCACAGTAATTATTATATATTATATTTATAATCTTATATTATCTGCTTAGAACTGGATTATATGAGGCCTGTTCTACACAACTGTATAAAATAATCCACACTGAACTGAATTATATGGCAGTGTGGACTCAAGATAATCCAGTTCAAAGCAGATACTGTGGATTATCCTGCCTTGGCATTCTGTGTTATATAGGCCATATAATCCAGTTCAAATCAGATAATCTGTATTTTATAGGCAGTGTGGAAGAGGCCTGAGTGAAGAGGCCCTGAACTCCATTGTGGCTGAGTGGGTTGCTAGGAGATGAAGTGGGCGGAGGCTACCCTTCTAATTGGGAGCAAGGGGAAAAAACAGTTCTTCCTCTTCCTAATTTGGATTTTATTTTTCTAGTTTTTTTTGTTTGAAAGACATATTTTGGATGACTATGTATTTTGTGTGATTTGGTTCAGCGTTTTTTTGTTTGTTTACTCCATAGTAAAACACACATTATATATATAAAAATTATCTCTCATATGAGTGATGCAATGATGTTCCAAATCTTGTGTAGCCCAGGATTGCAAAAATGGCAGTAAGACCAACAAATCTGAATAAATAAGCATCAAATTTATTTAATCATGAATAATTTAAGACTGGTACAATCATTAGCTTTATTCTCCATGACGTAGGATGGGACAGGACAGGACAGGGGATTAATGGTAAGGGCAAGCAGAGGCAAGGAATGGTCTCAAATAGACCTTTTGCAAATTCCAATCCTAAATGGTAACAGAAAATTAAATAGGGAGGTGGGAAAAACATCGTACTGTACACAAAATACTCAGTCCCTAGTTTTTTTCCTCTTTTAAAAATGGCTAGAAAAAATTCATCAAAATGCAGCACTTGTAATCAAATATTTACATTTTATGTTACAATGAAAAAATGTACATCTTAGAGAACTTTCCCCCCACAAATGGTTCCACTGGAAACAACTAGATCAAAAACAGCAACCTTTCATTTAATATCCACATTTTTTTGTTTTTGTTTTTCTTAAAAGAGAATTGTCACATTTAGACAAGGTTCAAGACACATATCAAAAGTTTAAGCATTGACAATGCAATATTGTAGGGGTTTTCTTTTCTTGCAAAATATACCAAAAAAGCAGAGAGACTAGCCATACCCTCCCTGTCTCTGCACCATTATACTAAAAACCAAGAAGAAAAACTCACATTATATGATTTATGACTGGTACAATTCTTGACCACTGTGGAGGAAAGGAAAATATTGTATGCTTCCAATTCATAACAAAATGGGTATGTTGCATAGAGTTTTGTACTAAAATCAACTACAGGAAATCATGCTGATTTGGGCAAGGGGGAATGGTGAAACTGGAAGCAATCTGGGTAATTTTTGTTGTCATTCCAATGGGGAGGGGTGTCAATTCATTTACACAGAAAAGATGAGCTAGTTAAGGAATGTGCATAACGGACAACCCTGCTTCCCGAAATTTCAGAAAGGGCACTACAAGTGTATAAAAGAACGTGAATATTTCAGGTTAATTTTTCAGTGATCCAATCCATGCTGTTAGAGAGCAAGAAGGAAGAGAATTGTTTTCATGAATATCGCAACGGGATCTCACTCAATCAAGACAAATTTGTGACACATACTTATGAAAGAGATACAAAATTGTAGATGGGCTTCTTGGTAATCAAATACATAGAATTAAGTTCCAAGTATAGAGTTTTGAGACATACAATGAATTTTGCAACTTAGCCTCTTGGGTTCAAATACAATGAAAACATTGTTGATGTAGATTTATACATAACAGCTACACTCCTCAAGCCACTTGCCATGTTGGTTAGAATTCTCGAGTGTTTCTGTCTACAATGGTTTTGATCTGGGCTTACCTTTAAGCAGACCAACAAGAATAAAATGGGATTTAACATTTAGGGTGATGTTTGTGGTTCTTATTAGTTTGACAGCAAATTCAGGCCACCTATAAGATTGCAAAGAAATCGAATTTGATCCGTTGGGTTCAAAATATAAACTATTTAAAAAGTCTAATTCATAGAATCATAGAGTTGGAAGAGACCACATGGGCCATCCAGTCCAACCTTCTGCCAAGAAGCAGGAAAATCCCATTCCTGCTTCTCAGTAGGGGGTTGGACTGGATGGCCCATGAGGTCTCCTTAGGGAAGGAGGCTCACAGTAAAAAAATACAAATAGTAGTTTTCCATGTAAGTGGACTGTCTCCACTGGAGGACTTCTCCAAAACATATCCCTATGAAGCAAACATATCCCTATGAAGCAAACAATAAGATTGCAGTAAACCCAGATTTACTGAAATAATTAGTACAGAAAAAGCACATGGCACAATTCCTCCAGGACTGTACCATTTTTAGAAAGTATGCATCCAACTTACATTAAATGGATTTTTAAAAATATTCTGTAAGTGGAAAGCTAGCATAGCGGGGTGAGAGCTAATACAAAATCCTTTCCATATAAGTGGAAATACTTGTACTACAAGAAGGGCAGAATCCTCATGGGAAATTGTTTTCCAAAAACAGCTTGATTGTTTTATCATTCTGGGCAATGGTAGTGGAATTAACAAGATTAGCAGAGTAATCATCTTCTGTTTTGAAAAGTAACACTCAAGAATCCCTTTTATATTCAATAGTAAATGTCCATTTGAGTAATTCAGTATTGTCTTTTACAAATGACCGTGTTATTCCAAATGGTGTTAGAAAATGGATAAAAATCAAGTTCATTAAAGGCTCAAAAGACAACATAATAAATTCACTATCACTGAAAGCAGAAAATTATGAGGTATGAGCAAAACTACCAGCTCAGTAAACTCTTTTCAAAAAATGTGGCAAATATTTTAACTGCATATTTCAAAACCATACATAGAAAGACTTCATCACTTGAGTTTAGTAGTGATGCCATGCAGTCTCATACAAAAAGGTTTTTTTTTCTCTTTTGCTTCCATTGTAGAAACAACTATCCAATGATTAGGTGGCTAGCTGTAGGCTGATATGGAAATTCTCAAAAGGTTCATTCCTTTCTATGCATCCTTTCCCCTCTTAGATATTGTCACATTTACCATGAAAAAGAATTCCATACATATTATTACGAACAATATTCACATCAACTCACTTCATTGTATTCCTAGAGATGACTTCAATAGCCCTGTTTTGTTTAAATTAAAAGAAACCTTCCATCATATACAGCATTGATGGAATTCAAACACAAATAGTAGAAAGTAGGTAAGGCATCACGTTAAAAAAATCAGCACCCAAAGATAGCTGAAAAGGCTTGTATGTTGATTCATGTGTGAATGCAGAGGGCTGTTGTCCTCACTCCTGGCTGGTTGCTGTTGTAAACTTGAAACAAAACCCCACACACAAACCAGAGTACAGTTTTTGCAAGTTGTTTTTGTCCCCCAGAAGAAGAAAGCACCAAGCTCTCATTGTTAACAAAATAACCCCTCCAAATTCCTATTCTGTGCATTTGGAGATGATACTGGGATGCAGAGAAATATGTTAATGGTTTGGTGACAGGTTTAAAAGCACAATTCTGGAAAAATTATAGTAGAGATGGGAAAGGTGTTCCCATACAGATGAATTGGATTACAATGCCCATTAGCCCCATATCTGCAGGAATCATATTGCATATATGAATGAAAGGGGGGGATCTAATTAGGCAGAAAACTCTGGACTAAGAGAAATTAACTTATTTTAGTGAGTACAGTCTCAGATGTTATTCATATTTCCCAACCTTTGCTATGACACCCCCCCCCCCCCCCCAAATCCTTTTATCTTTTCACAAGCTGTTTTGAGCAAACTGACGTTGTCCCAAGACAATAAAGAACAGTCTATCCCAAGGGATGGTAATCAGTGTGGGAAAAGCAGAGGGAAAGACAAGATTAAATAAGTCTTTATTCAGGCATTCCCTTTTTAAGCAGTCCATGTTTGATAACCATCTCCTTGGCCTATGAGGGTGTGGAACAAGTCCCCCCATGTTGTTTTACTCCTGCAACTCATGTTGCCACTTCTTACAAAACTAATGTTGAGGCATATAGGTGCACCCTTCTGATGTGCTTTTGCATTTAAACATGCAGCAAACATTAGGATCCATGGGGCTAATGGAGGTGTGTGTGTGCACTGCCAGAGTCCAAAGAACCATTCATATAATTCATTCTACAAAGGGAATTCAGACTGGGAATTTTGCTCTATGACAAATTGTTTTTACAAATTGGGAGTTTACTCTGTTCTTCAAGATACAGCTATCAAAAAGAAAAAGAAAGAACAGGTAATTTCTATTAAACCAGTGCAAAGACTGAGCAGCTCTTTAGATCTTGGCAATTCCTTCTTCAGCATTTTGTTAAATCACTGATCATAGTATTCAAAAACCTGAACTGATGTTTTATAGTGTTTACATTGTTTTTAAATTCACATTTCATATATATGGGCTGGAGCCCAAAGAACAAATAGGTATCCTGGTTTCACTTTTCTTTGGCCTAAGTCCAATTGCTAGTTCCAAGCCAAGTACAGCCACTGAATCACCTAAATTTACTTAAGTGTCAACTTACTCAAGTTCCCAGGACTCAGTAGGTTTGCTCAGATTGGTACAAGAGGGTGGATTTGGGCCACTCTCAGCAGGTTCTACTGCTGAAGAGATAAACCTCTATCAATTTTCTATAAAAACTTGCCTCTTCAGCAAAGAGAATAGCTGTAGTGAAAAAGCTTCATGCTTGATTCTTCTTCTACACATATGTATCTTCTTCAGATCCTGGTCTAAATGAAGCACAACATTCACAGCTTCAGTGGTGATAAACAGATGATATGCAGCCGCTTTGCTCAATGGATTGAGTCTAGTGCCACATTTGTGTACACAATATGGAAATAATAATAAATAAATAAATAAAGCCAAGCCCTCAAAATGGGGGACGATTTCATTGCAGGAAGTGTATGTTTATATGTATGAATATTTTAAATTTCCCTGTTTTTCATCTCTTTGCCTTTTATGAAATATTACTATCAAGGCGAGCAACTATTTTATAGCACCAGAACTATCGGTAGCTGAGGTTAGACAGAAAGATCACTTGTAAAAATTCCACCATAACTGAATGAGTTTGATCAAAAGCAGAATAAGAAAGATCCACTCTCTTTCTGGACAATATGTAGCACAGAGCTTTCTTGTTTGTTCTATAGCTTTCAAGGTGAGCATTTTTATTTTCTCCTCTTCCCCCCTCCCAACATACTCCCCATTGAAATTCGTATTAATAATGAATTTCTGAAAAAAATTATTCAGTGTCTTAGGTATGTGAGCTTGCAACAAAGTCAAATGAACAAAAATAAAGTAGTGCAGTTCTTATTAATGAAAAAACGAATAATAAAAACACATAAAAACATCCAGTGGGTTGCCTGCACCCACATTTGACACTGAATGAGGGAGGTGGGCAGCAGAAGGGGGAAGAAGTTTATATTGTTCTTGCAGCTCTAATACTGAGACATCCATCTGGAGCACCGACCAGCTATCCTCATCAATTCAGGATATTTTTTTCCTAAGCAAAAAAATTGGCAACAACAATTTCTGCTAGTTTGGCATCACAATGTTGACTCCAGGGATGAATCAAGGATGTCGTCATGGTGGCTGTTGCTGTTGGAGTCACTGTCGTAACTCTGTGGGCTTGAATAGTTAGCTGCTTCTTGCAATCTCATCAGCATGTTCATCTGAGGAAACACAGAGAAGTACAAGAAAGCACTCAGTTTGGTTTCAGTCAAAAGACGTTTGTTTGTGTTAAAATAGATACCTGCAGTTCATTTGATTGATGTTGTTGATTGATATCTGCAGTTGGTTTCAACACATTGAGCTGCTAAATGGAAGATAGACTAATCACATGGAAGATAGATACAGCGTTTCCCTAGTGAACATTGACTTCTTTAGCAGCTTAATGATATGGCTCAAGTTCAATATGTTTGGAGGAAAACCATATACAGTAGCTGTGTACAGGAAGTTCACAATAAACCCATCATTATGAAAATCCAGGAGTCATAGAAAGAGATTAAATGATTAAATAGTTTTCCAGGGAATTGAAATTACTCATTACTATCTTATGATGTTTTGACCCCTGCAACCATCATGCAATGGGCTTCCGCAAACTCTTAAATACTGATATATTTTAAAATAAAGATTCTGCTGTGGTGTTAGGAGTATTACAGATATTGAGACTTTGCACAGAATGCAGAGCTACAGCTGGGATTGTATATGCCTCCCCAAGACTAATTGAGGTTTTGAAGAGTCCTCTCCATTTTGGGGGGATTTATTAAAACACATATTACTTCTATGCTCTTTAGAGCAGTGGTTCTCAACCTATGGGTCCCCAGATGTTTTGGTCTTCAACTCCCTGAAATCCTAACAGCTGGTAAACTGGTTGGGATTTCTGGGAGTTGTAGGCCAAAACACATGGGGACCCACAGGTTCACAATCACTGCTCTAGAGTATTGTATTTTAGTCTTCCAATCCAGCTATTTACTTCTTGGTTAATATCCAGGTTTTTAAAAGGCCTCTCTTGGATCTAAAACATGGCAAAGATAGCCTCTTTAACACTATTGAGAAATTGCAGTGGGCATTTTGAATGATTAAAAATAAACTTTCAAAAATCAGTGATGGATGATGAGTGTCCTATTGAAGTACGTGCTGCTCCTGCTCCTCAAGTAGTTGTTAGTCTAAAGCAGTGATTCCCAAAGTGGTCACTACCGCCTCCTGGGGAGGGGCGTGGCTTCTTCTCAAGAGCGGGCTGAGAATCTATACCTCTCCTGAGGCGCTTGTTTGGACACAGAGGGCGGAGCTAGGGAAGGGGGTGAGGCCTCCTTCTAAGAGCCCGAGACAGGGCTGAGCCTCTACACTTCTCCTGAGAGGCCTTTTAGGACTAAAGGGCAGGGCTGGGGTGGGGGCTCTTCGCAAGAGCGCGAGACAGGGCTGAGCCTCTGTATACCTCCCCTGAGGTGCTTATTAGAACCCGGGGGCAGGGTATAGAGGTTCAGCCCCGTCAGACACTTGGGAAGAGGCCCCACCCCCTCCTCTAGCCCTGCGGCCTGTGTCTAGGCAGGCGCCGCAGGACAGGGATAGAAGCTTAGCCCTGCCTCAGAGCTCATAACTCCCCCCATCCCAGTCCTGGTCGCCCATTTGTGGCAATGGTATAAGCATTCAAGACACCCAGTAAATTCAGCATTAAAATAATGTCACTAAGCCAAAAGGTCCACAGAACACACTGCTACTCTAGCTACTACCTGACCCATCTTCCATTCTTTTAGCACGCATATGCAGAATAAAAATATTTGCCACACTTCATGCTCAAAGATGTAGGAGCATGCAACCACATTGAAAGGTGAGATGGGAGCTAAACACTTCCTATTATATGATCAGCATAATTCTAAATGACTACCATGTACTATATAGAGGACTTCGTACCACAAAGTACATGTATGTGTACATTTCAAATACTACCACTGAAAATTGACCTTCAGGATTCACAAAATTTAACAATCTATTTCAAGCTCTTTGCAAATAACATTATTCAGCAGACAAATCTCACCAGAGGATCTCCTTCAGCATCACTGGGAGGAACTTGTTTGCTGGTTGAACCTTCCCGAGGCATAGAATAACCATCAAATCCAACATCTTCTGGCCGCAGCTGGAGCAAAGGAGGCCATTCGTGGTGTTGTGGGGTGGCTGCCCATGGGTATGTCTCCATTACCCATTTGGCAGGGTCTTCCCAGGGAGCTCTTCTTCCATACAACTGCAAGGAATCAACAATAAGAGATCTCAATTTTAAAAGATGATTTTAAATTCATTAGTTTTCTGGCATTGGAGGCATTGTATTGAAACACCACATGTGGTTTGAGGACATATAGGGCAGCCTTGTTGCATGTTTCATACTTCTAGGCTATGGACAGGGGATTGCTTGAGAACCCTATGAATGTAATATTGAGTTATTTGATGGAAGGTGGGGAAGAAATGAATAAACAAATATGTTGATCAAAAACATAAGGACCTCTAAAGGCTTAACAAATATTTGGCATAAGCTTTTGAGCATAGCAGCCCACTTCATCAACTGCATGGAGCGATTCCTCAAACAGCATGTCTAACAACTGACATAAAATGTCAACAAACATTCATGTAGATGGTTCCCAATTCCGCAGAGTAAGATTTCACTTTTTTAACTGGCCTGTTAGATCAAATAGAGCATTACAGAAAGAAGTATTTGTCTGAGAATCATGTAGAGGGAGTCCTCTTTTTTGAGGATGTCATTCCAGGAAAAACGGTAATGATAGTGGAGGTAAGAAGCTTCTCTAATTGCCCTATTTTTTAGACTAAACAGGATGCAACCCTAGTTAAATTGTCGCTTCCAAATTTGGTTTTAATGCCATCAAAAAGCGACATCTCAGTGCTTGGCCTCCCTCTCTGGTTTTTGGCACCAAGGAAGAGGTGACTCAGCACATTTTAGCCTCCAGCTTGAGACTCACATGTCCCACCATCGCTTTCAAGAAGCATTTTGATCTGATTGCAGCTCTGTAATACACTGCAAATAGTCCAGCTCTGTGGAGCCAAGGGTTTTCATGAATACCCATTTATACCCTTAGCCAAAATCTTTTCAGCAAGATGAAAGCTGGAAAAAATTGCTTTCCAGGTGAAAATAAGCATTCACTCTTTTATCCCTGTAACAGACAGTTTTAGATGTACTTTCAAGATGAAATAAATATCCATTTTTTTCATCCCTGTTACAGGGTTTTATGTAGCTGTCCTCTGGAGGGATTACAGTTTATCTGCTGTTCCTTCTGCTCTGACATATCATTAATTCTCTTGAAATAATATTTCAGTGCCAATCACAACCATAATGGTAATACCATTTACAATATTATGTGATGGATACAAATTCTCTTTAGAAACAAGAGACAAGCTGCCAATGAAATTTTATCCCCAGAAAACAAAACAAAAATTCACATGAATTTCGTCTTCTACTTAAAATTAATCTCAATTCCCTTGCTATGTATGCATCATGCACTGCTGTTGGACCAAACATTCAAAAAGAAAGAAAGAGGAAGAAGAAAATGGAAGAAAGGAGGGAAGTTAATGTGTTCATGACATGTTTGTGGTATCTGTGGGGGTCCTGGAAACAATCCTCTGCAGATACCTAAGGCTTCAGTTGAATACAGGCTTAATACTTAAGAGAGCATCCTCTTGACTATCATATTAACAAATATGCGGGGATAAAGGGAAAAAAATGTACAGCTGTTTTATGGGACGAATGCAAGATACTTCACTTCGGCAGAAAAAATGGAAATCAAAGATACAGAATGGGGGACGCCTGGCTTGACAGCAGTGTGTGCGAAAAAGACCTTGGAGTCCTCGTGGACAAGTTAAACATGAGCCAACAATGTGATGCAGCAGCTAAAAAAGCCAACGGGATTCTGGCCTGCATAAATAGGGGTATAGCGTCTAGATCCAGGGAAGTCCTGCTCCCCCTCTATTCTGCCTTGGTCAGACCACACCTGGAATACTGTGTCCAATTTTGGGCACCGCAGTTGAAGGGAGATGTTGACAAGCTGGAAAGCGTCCAGAGGAGGGCGACTAAAATGATCAAGGGTCTGGAGAACAAGCCCTATGAGGAGCGGCTTAAAGAGCTTGGCATGTTTAGCCTGCAGAAGAGAAGGCTGACAGGAGACATGATAGCCATGTACAAATACGTGAAGGGAAGTCCTAGGGAGGAGGGAGCAAGCTTGTTTTCTGCTGCCCTGCAGACTAGGACACAGAACAATGGCTTCAAACTACAGGAAAAGAGATTCCATCTGAACATCAGGAAGAACTTCCTCACTGTGAGGGCTGTTCGACAGTGGAACTCTCTCCCCCGGGCTGTGGTGGAGGCTCCTTCCTTGGAGGCTTTTAAGCAGAGGCTGGATGGCCATCTGTCGGGGGTGCTTTGAATGCGATTTCCTGCTTCTTGGCAGGGGGTTGGACTGGATGGCCCATGAGGTCTCTTCCAACTCTACTATTCTATGATTCTATGATTCTATGTTGTTGTTTTTTTCAAAAAAAAATTGGATGCTAGCCAAATTGAAGAACCCCGTTATTTCAATTTTCTTTTAAAACAAGAGCTTGGAAAGTATTACTTTGGGGCAACTTTCTTAGAATGTCAGCAGCAATCCTACTCAATCTAACCAGAGTAAGCCCATTGGATCAAATGGTGAGTTAATTTTTTAAGGCAAATCCCATTGATTCAATTGATTTATTTTAGTCAAGACTACAAATAAGATATCTTTTCCAGATTTTAGTTTCAATCATGCCAATCAATACATCTTAGCTATTAAAGCAGATGACCTAATCTCTCTGATTCTGACACGTGTTGTAACTGTTTAAGAAACCAGACTAAATTCTCTGTGGGTATTTAGCATTATTTCCTAATGCCAGTGTATACATTCTAGTTAATCACAAATAAAAATGCCCCTGTGCAGCTTTCCTGGCCAAGGTAACACACACAGTATTGTGTACTTAGAAAAATATTTCCAGGTTCTGTTTACAAGTCCTATTTGGAAAACCATCCAATAGCAGAAAAACAAATCAAGGAAAGGCACTGCTCTTTTTCTTTAGAATATTACAAAAGACAGACGTGAATACCAAACACCTCAACAACAACAGAAGGCATACACAAACATAAAGTGGACTCATTACAGCAAATGTCAACATTAGAATGATAATATGTGATCCAAAGGGAGATTTGTGGGTATTCCCAGTGTGGAAATCTTTAACATCTTCCCTTTGAACAGCAAAACCTTAAATTATTCGTATTTATGAAATTCCCTCAGTTTCAAATAAGGCTTAACATGTGAGTGAAGGGTTAGTCAAACGCTCCAGCTTGAGAAACAAAGTTTCTTTTTGGGATCAAGGGACACATGATCATCTGTTTAGATCTAGGTCCAAATGGTCTAAAACATAGATTATTTCCTAAATTAATTTAAATAAATTAGATTAAACATTTTACAAAGAGGGAGGGAAGACACAGACTGCATCCAAACATATGGTTTGAGAGGATTCCCTTCACTACTATTGCTTCCTTAGCAGAATTTACATTTCAATCTGATAGCAGAGCAAATGGATCCTGAGAAAAGTTGCCTAGGTAAAGGTAAAGGTTAAATCACAAGAGCCCATCAGTGAAATTGCGGGAATCTTCTACATGGCTCATTAGGTAGTCAGAAATTTGTGCTGGAGACAGAGAGAAGTAAGGGAATTTAGATTCTCCAACTTGCTGATTGTCATCACATGTCAGATATTCTCCCCGTACTGGCTTGAGATGACAGAGGTTCTATCTAATACATCTAGAAAGTGTCATATTGAGGAAAGGTAAGCGATAGGGGTAAATGCTATAACCTTAAGAATGAATGCCAGAGGCTTGTTCTACACTGCTGAACAATCCAGATTATCAAATCAGATAATGCAGATTATCTGCTTTGAACTGAATTATATGAGTCTACACTGCCATATAATCCAGTTCAAAGCAGATAATCTGGATTTTATACACAGTGTAGAAGGGGCTTCAGTTTGTTTTACTATTTTCTTCTTCCTCTTTCCCTCTGCACCTATTCCTTTTGCATTGTGTCTTATGGGTTGTAAACCAACCTTATTACTGAAGTTTCTAAGATGCCCCAGGATTCTTCTTTGTTAAAGGCTGGTGTAAAAAATGTTTACACATAAAAGGGTCTGAGACTGAATCTGAGAAATTCAACTTCCCTTTTCAAGTCTCCATAACCAAAAGTATTTGGATAGTTATCTTAAATCTTTTCCTTTTTCTCCTAAAAAAAGCAACTGCTTCTCTCTCATGATTGTTGAAAACATCTCTGAGCCAACCACAGTGAAACAAATACCAGCTGGCGGAACAGCTGCATTTTTCAGCATTCCTAATTTATTCGAAACTATCATGGGCAAAAAACCCCTCTAGTGAACAGAGCTTTTTAACATCAAGGCCTAGATATACATTCTTCATCAAGTGAAGCAAGTTGAAGATCCTTGTCCTTTGAAGCCACATCACACATAAAAGCTAAACTTGGATAGTATGCATGTTAAGCATGCAGGATGCAGTTATTTGTCATTGACTTTGATTCATGGTGACCTCATGAATGAGGGACTCTCATCAACCGTCCTCTTCAGATGTTCTAAATTCAGGGTTGCAACTTCCTTGATTGAGTCAATCCATCTGTACTGTGGTCTCCCTCCAAACATTGCCATTTTTTAAATGTATTTAGAAATATTGACGTGCATTTTCCTTTACAAGCTTCCTGAGCACAGAAAACAATTATTTTCATACACACATTATCATCATCATGGGCGATCACTCATGGCTGAGCATGATTGTCTTCTAGAGGTAGAGTTTTGGAAGTGGACCTGTAATTGTCTGTGGAGACCTATTATAGATCTGCATGGTCTATAACAGTAGTTCTCAACCTGTGAGTTCCCAGATATTTTGGCCTTCAACTCCAAGAAATCCTAACAGCTGGTAAACTGGCTGGGATTTCTGGGAGTTGTAGGCTAAAACACCCGGGGAACCACAGGTTGAGAACCACTGGTCTATGAGGACATAGATTTCCAGATGGAAGGCAGTCACAACAAAGGTTTGTTTAAGGTGCCTTCCTCTCGGGACGTTTCCTCCCTTCGCCCTGTATTCAAAATCCATAGCACCGTTGGAAACAACTGACCTCCGGTTAAGATACTTGACTGCAAGGGCTTCCCAATTTTACATAGGCCTATGATGACCTACAGTATAAAACAACAACAGGAGTTTCCCTCACCTACATTGAAACTGACACATTCTGCCTTTACCCTGTGTTGTTATATCTGATACTTACCACAAGGTGGAAGCAGCCACAGCAAAAATCCCAAACTGAAAATATACACCCATTTTGAAACACCCTGTATTACTATAGGATTACCAGAAACAAGGAGTGGAGGCATTTATTTACTTAGATTAGATATTTCTTTTTAGGAGCTTTGTCTGATATCAAAAATAGAGGCGAAGAAAGATTTTGAACAACGCCCTAACCACCATATTTTCACAAAAAATAAAAATGTAACATAGAGATATTACAATTTATTTCTTCACAGCCCATAAGGAAAGGCTTTTATGACAAAAACATCTCTGTGCTCTTCCAATGATGTGGTGACTGCAACACTCAGAGAAAAGGGTGGTTCATTTCATTACACTATTACATACACAGATGATTTGTTACACATGAATGCATGGGCGTGGAAGACAGTGTAGCTAGAATGGGAACTTGTGCCAAAGATAATTTTTATTCAAAAAGAAAATATTATACTGTTACTGAGGAATGCACTTGGAGGAAGTATTTCACCCAGACTTCACTAAATCAGAGAACAGATTCAAACAAGCTGTATATACCAGTCTCAGGAAGTATGTGCACTTTTTCAAAACACTTCATTTTTTTAAGATCATCATATTGCTTGTTGGTACCGAGTTTGGATTTCCAGTTTAAAACTCTCCTTACTTCTCAGAGTGAACAAGGATTAATCTACTTAAATTGCCCACTCAGATTTACTTTCAGGTCCAATCCAGCACCCACTGGGTGTATATGAACTGGTTATCTTTCAGATGTAGAACAATTAGAAACAATAAATAGTTTTTGTACAAGGAATGAATCCCATGTTTATATAGAGTCAGTCTTTGAGGCTTTAACTTTTAAAATGTTGGAGCAATTAGGCACTTCATCTGATCAACATGGATCTAGTTTAAACTCATTTCAGGCCCAAATAACCTCACCTGTAGCCCTTCTCTGACAGCCTCAAGAAGATAGGGAACGATTGAGTAGTTCCAAAGGTCAGTAAACCAAACCCTAGAACCATCCACATCTATAGGGCATGAGAGAAAGAGTCGTGGACCTACAAGAAGAAGAAAAAGAAGAACATTACTCTTGGAATGTATTTGGTGAGTGTGGCTTATGGCAATCATTTTAAGCACAATATCAAATATGGAATGGCAAAAAGAGGAGGAAATGAAAAAAGAAAGGGCGAGAGGAAAAAAATACTCTTATGAGAGAACATGTGGGTCCATACCAAAGGAACCAGTTAATACCGTTTAATAGTAAAGAGAGACATGTGTATAAAGTGACCAATTTATTGTGGTATCTTGGAATGTTAACACATTAAAATGTTAACATGTTAAAATTAGTTATTTCAATAAAAAGTACTGTCTGAGAAATAATCCCGAGTTCTTACCAATAGTAACGTCTGAAGAACTATGAGCCTCCAAGAACTTATTGAGATGTTGCCAGACTTTAGGGATCCAATCTATGATCTTGACCAATTCTGCATTTCTCATCCGGCCACCAATTTCTGTTTCAAGGAGCTTCCTTCTCAAGAAACGACCAAGAAAACCCTTGACTGGCTCAGTGTGGTTGGCACACAGAACCCATCTGAAGTTGTGATGGAGCTGAAGGTTGGGCGTAGAGGATGTTGCCTGGTTCATTGTTCCAATAATGTAGGGACTAGAGGAAACAAATTTGTAAGTTTAAAAAACCCAAGAGAGAGAACATTTAGCCTTTTCCTTACTACCTCTGAGATGTGAATGAATTTAAGAACTCTGTTAACCAATTTCAGTAGTAGCTGAGTTTGTGGTGTTATAAAATGTTTCAAAAATTTTATCACACAGAAGGCAAAAAAGTATAGGATAGAAACTCTGAAGGAAATGAGTTTTATTGGAGGAATTCTTCATCTAGAGACGTGGTTCTCAACCTGTGGTCCCCAGGTGTTTTGGCTTACAACTCCCAAAAATCCCAGCCAGTTTACCAGCTGTTAGGATTTCTGGGAGTTGAAGGCCAAAGCATCTGGGGACCCACAGGTTGAGAATATTGGTCAGGACTGGCTTCCCTTCATAGACTCAACAAATGTGGAGCATCTTTTGCACACTCCTCTTCTCATCAGCTGGCCTTTTGGAAGGATACTAAAACCAAAATATGAAATTGATGAACTGTTATATCTGATTACATCCCATTTGTTAGTTCGTTCAGTTGCTTAATTTTATTATGCTTGTAGTTAATGAATGTTCAAATTACGATAATTTTGTTTAAAAAAACAACAACCACCATGGGACAAAGGTCATGGCTAATTTTTTACATTCATTTCATTGGGACACAGATCCAGGAAATTTAATTTGAAATATAACATGTTATTACCATTTGTGGTACTTGCAGTTCAAGAGACCATTGAAGATCTCTCCCAGGGAGCTAACGTGGTGCAAATTGTCCAAGATAATCACCAAAGGCATCTCCACAGCATTGTTTTCACTATTGCATTGGTCAGCGAGGTGGGAAAGATATTGACGGAGTTCCTGTGATGTAGGTGGGAAAGAGAGAAACTGGTTTTCAGTTAATTCTTTAGGAGATTCCAGGGGATACAAAAGCAGTAATAGTAAACCAAAAAGACATAATAAATACAAATTTGAATAGCATTAAAAATTACAGCTCAGGCAAACTTTGTATTTTGTTTTTAAAAGAATTTAGATCCTCAAGTGGTGAATTTCAAGAAAGTGACTGCCTCTTCAGACCTACCTTGACTAAATTAATAAATGAGCTATGGTTTCTGGAGCAAGGAGCATGCATAGCAGCAGCTAAATGCCAGAATGACTAGGACAGGAGGCAGCAAACGAAGACTGGCAAAGGCAGTTGAGATTTTAAAAAGCAGCTTCCCTTCTCTATAAGTCTGTCAGCTCCATGAACTTTGTTGTGGGCTTTGTGGAGACAAATGTAGTCTTACAAAGTGAAGGAGTCTTCAAATGACATGAACGAGTAACCAGGTGGCATTCATTCCTCACCAGATAGCAGTCCTCTTTGACCACAGGTTCACTTTAGATCACATGAGCAGAATTCCCAGGACACTCTTTAAGCAAAGTGTATTCCGCCTGCCCGCAGGGCCAAGTCAAAGTATAAGAAAACTTTGCTTGAAAAGTGTGCTGGTATTTCTTCTTCATGGGGTCTAAAGGACACTCTATCAGACCATTTAGAATCATAGAGTTGGAAGAGACTACAAGGGCGATCTAGCCCAACCTTCTGCCATTGCTGAAGGAATAAAATGTCTTCATTTGCAAACAGTTTAAAGAACATTTGGTTTCTGTATGCTCACCTTACTGGACTTGTGATCCACATTAAAAGTTGCAATAGCACCATCAGCCAGCTCCCTGCCTTCTCTAAGTACCATATACTCTGACAGACGATTGGCTAAGTATGTCTTTCCGGTGCCACTTGGACCAGACAAAATTATTCTCCTGTGTTCCACCAACAGTGACACGTAACGCTGTAATATAGGCTTTGGGATCAGTGATTCAAAAACCAGGCAGTCCAAACTATTTTCTGTAATACCTGTATAAATAAACAGAACACATGTATTACTAAAACTATTTGAAGGTATATTTGAACACTTTTAAGGATTGTAATTTAAATGTTTTAAGGCTTTTAAACTCCAGGAACTTCCATAGCTATGGAACATGGGAGCAAGAGTAACGTACCTAAGAGGAGACAAAATAATTGTGAAGCAAATGCATTTGATGGGTATGGTTTATAACACTTTTATTATGCAAAACATTTCAATTAGTTATTATAGCCTTTATTGAAAGAAAACCAATAAGACTTAATCTTGAAATCATGGGAAACTCTCTGTATTTCCCCATCACAAATCCTATTAAAGTGGTTTCTAATACAAACTTATTTAAGTATTGTTCCTTAAACAAAACAAAAAGCACCTCACTCTCTGCTTAAAAGAAGAAACAAAACTTTCCTTCTCTCAAAGTTTGCCATCTACTTGAAATGGAGTGGAAGAAAAGAGATAATATACACAAATTTCTCTTCTATATCCATAGTTTGCCAGCAAGTACTTAGCAGAAGGGGCCCCTGGTGGCACAGTGTGTTGAAGCGTTGCGCTACTGAATTTGCGGACCAAAAGGTCCCAGGTTCAAATCCCGGGAGCGGAATGAGCGCCCACTGTTAGCCCCAGCTCCTGCTAACCTAGCAGTTCAAAAACATGCAAATGTGAGTAGATCAATAGGTACCGCTCCGGTGGGAAGGTAACTGCGCTCCATGCAATCATGCCAGCCACATGACCTTGGAGGTGTCTATGGACAACGCCGGCTCTTTGGCTGAGAAATGGAGATGAGCACCAACCCCCAGAGTCGGTCACGACTGGACTTAACGTCAGGGGAAATCTTTACCTTTTACTTAGCAGAAGTGGTGACTTGCTGGCCAATGAATTATTGCCTGTAGCGCTATGCAAATAATACATTTTCTCCTGGTTTTAACATATAAAGAATGTCTTTAATTTGGGTCCAACGAATTCTTAAATGTAAGAGCTCATTATTTACAGTTATTACAAGATGACTGGTAAATATGAAAATTTACATAAAGTCAAAAAATATTGACAAAAGATATGCTATTTAGTGATCAAATCTGGACACAGGCATTAGTTTCACATTGTCCCAGTGATGTCTCTGACTGGGGCGTATGTATGTAGACTGGCAATTATGCTCACATTTTGACTGGGGGCTCCTCATAGGCAACTGAGAATGCTGGACTAGATAGGCCTTTGGTGTAATCCACCAGGTGTTTAAATATCTAAATATGCTACTGAGGTCATTTGTACTCACCCCAACTTCACTTGGAGGCCATGCATGTTGACTATGCCAGCTGCAAAACCTCATTTTCATGCTGTCAGACTGTGCATGATTGTCATGCAAATATATTCAACCACTGTTTAGGCACATTCTCCACTATGCTAACATTGACCATTATCCCATAAATAAACAAGATACTTTTGTCCTTTCTGAAATACTAACATGAATCAGAAGCTGGCAATAACATATTAGAGCTTAATGTTGTCACAGATAATATATATTTTTACTGTGATAGCAAAAGTAAAAGATAAGCATTTCATAGAGTGAATGATCAGTAAAGTTGGGTTTTTTTTTGGGGGGGGGGGGGAAGCAAATGCTGAATACTTAATTCCAAAATATTGCTTTGTGGGTCATCTGGGAGAATTTTTAAGGGTAATAAAAATACTTGTCACATAATGTAACCCATGAGTTATCGTACTTTGCTAAAATGCAATGCTAACACCATTTACTCTTTAAAATAACTGTAATGGAAAAAAAGTGGAACCAGCAACAAAATGCTGCAGTCGAGCACTCCTGTTTAAATTCTAACCAGTCAGAAATTCCATTGTATTCCAGTTACCTTTTTTTTGATTTTTTCCTAAGTGAAACATAAAGTTCCATGGAATCTGAGTAGCCACAGTCCTCATCATGGTGTTTTTTGGTCCCTTAAGGTGTCTTTTAAAAAATGTTCATTTGTATTTCTACAAACCTTAATTGATCTGCCAAGTATGCAGTTTCTCAGTAGCAGCATTTTGGCTACATAGCAATCACCACTCAACAATTAAATGTGCATTTAAAGACAGCAATATCTTTTTTGGCAAACACACTTCCATAGGAGAACACTTCTGCAGTGTCAGCAAGCACAGCTGACTGATTCTGAAGACAAAGACAGCAATTTTTAAAAGCAAGCAGATGGAATGTGAGTTGAGAGATTACATGAAAATGGAATGTTTAATGCCCATACTACTAGGAATCAAGATTAGACCATTGTATGAACAGCTGTATATCTGGAAGGTATAAATGCTTTATCAACTCACCAGAAAATGACTGAAAGAGGGCTTCTGTAATATAATAATATCTGTATCATATGCTGAGTCTTAAAGTCAAAATGAGCTTTGTGTGGGGGGTTTGTTTTAAATCCTACATACTCTTAAATAGCACCAGGTGCTATATAAGGCAGTGAGTTAAAAAAAACATTCTGATATTCACTCAGTAATGAGACAGAACCAGAAAAGTGAACATTCCCTTTCAGTTTGAACATGGTTGGCTCTCCCACAGTCATTTGAGAACCCAATCATTGGAGACAGAAGTATTTGGGAGTACTTCTCAATTACTCAGTTATCCCATCTTGCTGACATGATAGCTCCTTGGAATGAAAAGAGAAAGAGATTTTCCCTTTCCCTTGCAGGCTTCTCTGTGTCTCCCAAACTGTCTTTGAGATATAATAAATGACAGAGGAGCTGGAGGAAGTTAAACAATGCATAGGAGTATGGTCTCCACAGTGAAGAGAATAGCAGTATTCTGCTTTAATTCTGGATATTACAATTCAAGAAAGATATTGACAAGCTGGAATGTGTCCACAGAAGGATGAACAAAGTAATCAAGAGGTCAAGAAACCAACTCTTTATGAGGAAATTTTTTTTAGGGATTTGGGCATGTTTAGCCTGTAGAAAAGAAAACTGACAGTTGACATGATAGCTTTCTTCAAGTAAATGAATGGGCGTCATGTAAAAGATGGAGCAAGATAAAGACTATGAAGCAATGGATTCAAATTACAAGAAAATAGACGCCACCTAAACTTTTAGAATAATGCATTTTATGTAATTGCTGTTTGCAAGTGGATTAGATTGCCTCAAAGGCTGGTAGACTTCCCCTCTCTGGAGGTTTTCAATGAAAGATTATATAGGTATCTTTCAGGAGTGCTGTTGATGCATTATTTCTGCATGACAAGATGATCAATTCTTTTAACTCTAAGGTTCTATGATTCTAGGTAGGAATCCACTCATACAATACTGAACTTCATCTATTAGGGTTTCCAAATTTTCAAAATATAAATAAAGGGCGCAAAACTGGCCAGTCATACGTAAAGTTGGCTTCAAGTCCCACAAAATGTCTCTAACATATCTATAAGTATATACATATAATTAATTTTCTTTCTCCTTGTTGGATCATCACCTTGGTGTGGTGAGCAGGCTTATGTGAGCGAAGCCGTCGGGAGTCAGCAGGGTCACCCATGACACAAATGTCACAGGGGAGGAACCAGACCAAAAACAATCTAAGAAAGTCGTAAATGACACAATAGGCAGATGATAACATGGCACACATTACAATGGCTGTGAAGGCGGATGAAGGTTGCAACAGATAAGAGGCTACCAATCATCGTGGTATTCATGCCACTGGATTAGAACCTTTTACTGTGAAGATTGTGTGTTGGTTGCTGTGCATCAATTCCCACACATAAAACAAATTCACACACAGACATCTTCCAAGCAAACCAAAAACAACAAAAGTTTGATGGCGAGTGGCGACAGAGGCAGGACTGTGAAATCTGGAAGCCCCTAGTAATGTACTGGCCCATGTATGTGGATATGGTTGTTCAAATTTAAGATCCGAGGAATTTGTTGATAATGTAGAGTCCATGCTCATTCAGAGGAAGATCTACAAGCCACTTTAAACACCTTCACAGAAGCCAATGAAAAGCTTGGCCTTTCACTTAGCATCAAAAAACCCAAAATGCTCTACCAACAGGAACAAATCAATCTCTCTGCAATGCCAGCAATACAGCTTAATGGTGTAATGCTAGAAAATGTTGAGCATTTCTGTTATCTTGGCAGCCACATCTCCACAAAAGTCAACATCAATGCTGAAATACAACACCACCTGAGCTCTGTGAGCACAGCATTCTTTCCAATGAAGCATAATTTTAGGATCGGGACATTTGTAGAAATACCAAGATGCTTGTTTATAAAGCTAATGTACTGGCCAACACACATTTTGGTGTCTAAAAAGTTTCTCAGTATATTTGACCTGCTGATTCCAAAAATGGCACTTTTTTGGGTGGAAGGGGGAAGCTGAATACTCTGTGTACAGTCTCTACAGTGGTTCAAGCCAACCAAACGTTCTCAGTGGGGAATATACTGGGCAGGAATGTGGCTGTATTTCAAACTGTTCACCAATAATAACATGCAACTTAAAGAGATAAAAATTAGAAAGGAATTAAGTTAATTAAATTTTGTTTTGCTTCTCTGAGTTTCTTTTAATTCTGAAGCGTCATAAGGCATGTAATTGCATGAGGGTGAAGCAACAGATCACCTATAATTTACCTTTGATAGTCACTGAGATGGTGTTGTTTTCACCAACCAGATAGCCACAGGGCAGAAGTTCAGGTGTCTCTGAGCCATTTGTGCGAATGATTTCCCCAATGCTGTATCCCAGGACACTGTCTGAATTCAACCCCAGCTGATTCACAGGATCTACATGAATGATGTATTCCTATGAAGGGGAAACAGAAATGAAAAAATAAATACATAAAAAGTGAATACAAGAACTATATAATCAAGTGTTTTTTTATCTTGCTGATGAAGGATATACGACAAAACACAATTGAAAAAAGAAAACCAAATTCACTGCCCATTTTAGTTCAAACCAATGTTTTCTTTTGATATGTTGCAATCAAATAATAAAATCACAGCAGAACAGTAATTTAAAACATAGACCACACTCAATACATAATGATCTCTCAGAAATATATATTATTAATCACATAAACATGGACTCATGAAGGAAAAAAACTGCTTAATATTAGTGTGCTATTGTTTAGCATGCAGGAACAGTTTAAGTAAAGTGAGTCTTAGGAAACTCTCCATTTAAACTTTACTTTTTAACACTCTGTCTTTAGAAACAATCAATGCCAGTAAAGTCAGCAGTGTTTATCAATGCAACTAAGAAGAGCTTGTTAGCATTGTTTGAATTCTGAATCAAATTAAATTCTTCAAAAGAAGTATCGCAGCAACTTTCAAAGCAATATTGTTATGAATAAGAGTGAAAAATAACTTGAATTACCTTAAAAAGCCTTCTAACAACTCCATCCAGAACATCCCATTTGGTTTTTCCACTGACTCCTATGCAGCCAATGAGAAAGAGGCGGGGCCGAGAATCCTGAAAGCAGACAAATGTGTAAAAAGAAGGCTAGACTTACTGCCTATGCTTCCCAGAAATGGAAAATAGTTTACTAAGATCTATCAGTCATTGTGGAGCAAATATCTGAGCTGAAACCCACAATCCTGTTTTTAAACGATTGTGTTTTGATTGTGTGTTTTAGCAATGCTGTAACCCGTCTCAAGCCGTGAGGAGAGGTGGGTAAGAAATAATTATTACTATTATTATTGATCCTGTATGTGTTCACCTCATCTATGTATTTCTTCTGTAACTATGAGGTTTTTTTTTGATCAAGCACAACTGTGTGCCACACAAGATAGTGCAAGGCATTGCACGGTGCTGCAAAAAAGCAAAAATGTATCCCCCTATATTTTACAGTATGGTTTACAGGGGAAAAAACTGCAACACTGCCAGAATTTATCCCATTTGTGTGGTTTGGAATTCAACCAATTCTTTGTAAGTAAATACTAGCACCTTGCATTGTATAAGAAGGATAATCAGTAGCCAAATAATAATAATAACAACTTTATTTTTTAATTTATTATGTATTGCTGTCTGATGTATTTGTATGAATTTTATATGTTGTATGCCGCTTTGAATCCCACCCACAGGAGAAAAGCGGGATAGAAATGAATAAATAATAATAATAATAATAATAATAATAACAACAACAACAACAACAACTTTGTATCCCATCTCCATCTCCCCGAAGGGACCCGGGGTAGCTCACATGGGGACAAGCCCAACAATACAAGTTAAAACACAGAACAATAAATTAAAAATATTATAACTACATAAAACAATAAAACACATCAACACATCAAAGCAAGCTGCAGTAAATCTGATGAAAGATGTTCTTCACATTACACTGCACGATTCTTCTAAATCTGGCAAGTGAGTTTGATTGATACACAGGTGCTTGTCTCATTGCCCTGCACCTGATCTCTATTTTGGATCATGCCCCCTCTTTTTTAGGTTACTTTAAAACTAGGGAACAAGAAAGAGGCCATAAGGCATATTTAAAATTCTACATGACTGATCATGAAAATCTTGTTCCTCAAAGCTGTGTGTACATTTAGTTTAATTTCTCTATAATTCATTTCAAATTTCTAAGACAAAAGCAGGTCTGGACTTCCCAGTACTTAAGACATTCACAGCTGCTGGCACTGAGTCTAGACTAGAATTGTGATCAAAGCAGTGTCATCAGAAGTAGTAAAAAGGTACAAGAGAAACAATCTTAACAGGAACTATGCCAGAAGTGAACTTTGGAGGATGGAAACACCTTTGAAAGCATGGTTTTTTCTTTCAGTTTCTTTTGAAAACTTTGCCCTCATTCGCTGTTCTAGAAGGGAAATGGCCAAGAGGTCACGGACAAGCAAAAAAAAAAAATTCTTACAAAAGGCCAAAACCAAAGCTGACCAAGGAGATGTAACTGTGAAAAGGAAGCATTTCAGATATTGAGGCTGTTTTCTTGCAGAATGCAAGGTTAAAACACATGGATACATGGGTAATACTCAAAAAACTATCTGGTCAACTAACTAAACCACATTTTTCTTCCCAATAAAACTACTATGTAGACAGTAGGGATATTTTAATCTGCTCTATGAGGATAATCTTATTTTCCCTAACAAAGGGTCAAACATATTTTAACTCACCTCTTTCCATTTAACTTCATCCTGAAAGCAGACAATTATTTTAACATGTCTGCCACCTTCTTTCCGAGAAGGGCCATCACTGGAGTCATCTAGGAGCATATCTTTGGAGGAAAACACAAATACTCTTTTAGATACATGTAAAGAGCCAGATAGGGTAGCTTTGACTTGTCTTTCTTGGTGAATATAAGGAGTATTGTGTGTACTCTGTCTGGGCTTATCAATCATAATTCTCCACCAGGGAAAGTTGAAAACAGTGCTACATTATGCAAATCAAGTATGCCTGTCTTGCATAATTTTTTTATTTGTTGGCCATCAGCAAACAAAACATGTTATACCAGAGCAACGAAACCCTGTCTTCAGCTACTGAAAACTATTTTCCCTGCTTTGACTTCAACACGCATTCCTTATACATTACTTTTGTCAAGTAAAACAGTTGAGATTTTTGAATGCTTAATTTTGTGAACTCTATCAACGTATCATTTTGTGAATCCATGTAAATGATAAAATAATGTAAATATATGCCTCAGAACCTGAAGTGGATACCAAAGAGACAAAGTGAGTTTACAGAAATATTAATGGTTTGTCTTGAAAAAAGGTCTAATAAATGAGTGCAATTAGATGACTAAATATGATTCAGTGTAAATAAGTCATAACTTGATTGCCACACTTCAAAGTATGACAGAGCAAAGGTATTATAATGGAAGGGTTTATTCCATCTTTTCCACTTCCACACCTAGCCCATTAGCTTTTGGTGTACTTTTCATTAATGGATACAAGATAAAACCTGCCCACTGCCCTTTCACATACTCACCAAGACTAGCTGACTCTGTGAGGTTCAGGCTGTGCTGAGAGAGTCCCATAGATTGCCTTGGAGAGGATGAAATGGAAACCTGAGACTGGGCCCTACTACAGCTGCCTTGATTTTCAGACTTCAGACGATCATTTTCTGCTTTTAGTTTCTCAATCTCACTCTGTATTAGGAAAGGAAAGAAGCAAAAAAATTATGAAGGAAATGAAAAGACCTTCCTGCTTTCTCTATTTTTCTCTAAGCATATATGTTAAGCTAAGGGTTTGGATTCCTACTTGTTTATTTTGTTCAACTGCTGCATCCCTACCACCTCAACTATCAAGAAATAAAGGCTTATCTCTGACTAACTTCTACAGACCTTCTTCTCTCTTTTACATCATCCTTGTCTTCACTAGTAAAGCAGAGGGGATTTGAAATCATTATTTTTAGCTGTTCATGAAGAGTTAAACAAAACATGTATGGAGCTCCACCCACTAATAAACACTAGCTCCACCTACTAATAAACATAAAGAAGTAAATAGGCCAGGAGAAGCACAATAGCTGGTCCAAGGGATCAAGCACTCCACCAACATACAATCCCAAGATACATAATGTGAATGAAGTAATGTCAGAAACTTTGATTGGTTACAGTTGTAAGAGTCTGGAGTTGATCCAGGTCCAGATCCGGGTATTAACCAATCCACCTGTTGATCAGTAAGCCAAAGCCAGTTGACCCAGGGAATCAGACCCAGGATAGACATGGGCAGAAGTCACTGTGTGGGTATCCTGCCACTTGGGGGAATGATTCCTCAGCAACACCTAAGAGCTGGATATGATCCCAACAGATACATTCTCAAAGTCCCCCTTACCAATTAATTGGACCAGCAAGGATTGTCACTCCATAATCCTAGAACCAGATTCTATACACACCTCCCACAAAGTTGCAACAGTTAGATAAGTAACAATAAATAATAATAATCTTTTCTCTCTCACGGGACCCAAAGCACCTTACAACATATTAAAATCACATAAACAACAATCAGAGTACAGTACATCAATAATATAAGCATAATAGGATAAACATTAAGAAAAACAGTTACAGTATCCATTCAAGTTCATGAGGCATCATATCGAGTCATATATTGCACGCCAAACCAGATTCTGATTAGAAGGAAGGGTGGGCTGACATTCCTAAAGAGACTGAGCTCCCAACACTGAGTGGGCTGCTTCTATCCCCCAGTGATTTATTGGAGTGAAAAACTAGCTTCATCTTGATCCTGCCCACCAGCCAATGCTTGAACATGATTGGCATTTTTCCCCAGACCCTGAAAGTACATTAGCTTCTAGGAAAGAGACACCCAGCTCAGTGCCATAGCATCTGCTCCACCTTGAACCCTGGCTAGCAAACTCATTTCCTAACAAGTTTGCTTGCCAAGAAGAAGTGTGTTTGCCAAGAAGAGACACAAAAATATTTTAATGATAATCTTTAATGTGAAATAGATCAGTAAAATCTATTATTCATTTATTTCACATTTTCCAGTGTCATATGATAGTATTTGTATGGCACAGCTATTTATTATCCAACTTTATTGAATTATTTTGAAAAGTTTTTAAAAGAGGTGGGTTAATAGCATAAAGCTGTATTCACCACATTATTAATTTCCTGTGAAATTTAGGCAAGTCTCAAAGCACACTATATAGCAGAGGTAGATCCAAAATCTGCTACTTGTGAGGGCAGTGGGGGAAGCGGTTTGTACTCAAAGAAACATTTTACTAAGTTCTGACTTTTAGATTAGTTTATTTTTATTCAATTGCATGTTTATGTTTTTTGAAGTTTCTGCTTTTTTATATATAACTTTCATGATGTCAATTCATTTCGGATACCCCACTTAAGAGCTATGTTGAATGAAAACTGAACTACAAAGTATACAACTAAAACTAATTGATCACAACAAAGTTATGCATGCCTGAAGAACCAGATTCATGAAACAGAAATAACAAAGATAAGAGTGACCTTTAATACCCATTTCCTCAAAAGAGAATTTAATTCAAGCCCTGAAGAATAAGTAACAACTGCATACAAGTTATGTCCACCACTTCAATGACAATTTAGTGAGAAGTTTAATGACTTAAGGGGCTTTCCTTGGTATTTCCTCAGGAATGAAAAAAATATACAGCGGGAGGTAAGCGCCTTGGACAAAGGCACTCTAATTTTAGGTTTTGCATGTGTCTTTGTTGACACTTAACAGTATTTTTCCTACCTGCATTCTGTTCATTGCTTCCCGAAGCTGGTCGAGTTGGTGGGCAGAGCTGAGAGCCTCCAGACGGATATCAGTCAGCTTCATCTCCTTGTCTCTGAGCTCATTTCGCAACTGCATGACTGTTTCTGCTTCACTGTCAATGCAATCTGAAATCCTGTGAGCGGAATTTGTTTTTAAAAATGAAGATATTGCGCCATGATATTAAATTTTGAAAGTTAGCACAAATGAAAGTATAATATTTTTATGTGGTGTGTAGAAGAAAATGGCAAAAGCTGGGACCAGTGATGAAGTCAAAAGGAAGCATCATTAGAGCCCATAAAATACAATGATGGATCACAGAATCAAGGGCATAACACTGCCATTCTGACTATGTGAAATACCTAGCTTTAGTTGTTAGCCTCCTGTAAGATGTAACCACTATTCTATAGCAAATCTATTCCCCTTGAAAATCTCTAGTAAATTAAGGAGTTATAGTAGCTGCAGTCACTTGGAGATTGATAGTCTTAAAGAAAGATTTAGTACCCGCCAGGTGCAATGCGCAGCTGGGCTTCCATGGCTAATTCTGGAGGGATTTGGAACTCTACACCTTTTCAAACATGAAACATCAGTCTGCACTTTACGCTGCTTTTACCCTTTTTTTTAAGAGCTTTATTCTCCTGGCACCAGCTTTCTTTCCTTTCGCACCCTCCTTCTTTCCTCTTCAAATATCAGTTCCCTTACTTCTCAATATAAGAAAGAAACGTGCTGCTATTTTCTGCCAGTTTTTCATATCATGTGCATTCATATCAGTTTCAGTTAAATCTTCTTTCAACAGTATCAAATCCCAATTAAACAGTGAAGCAGTCACAAAACAACAAAGCAAGGTGAGGAAAAGCAACTCTGGCAGTGAAGTTGGAGGATTTTTCTGCATTCAACTCCTGAAATTAATTTTGTGGAGGATTCTACATAGGGAGGTGTTAAGAAACCATGCTAGACAATTGGCCTATTTAGCTCCATAATAACTGTCAAGATTCGCTCTTATCTATAGCAACAGATATACCTCTGTCAATGAGGCAGATGTGTTCTTGGGCATCACATCTTTATGAAAAAATTGGTTCCAGACACAGAAATAGATCGGAGGTTCCAATATAACAAATAATAATAATAATAACAACAACAACAATAATAATAGAAAAACAGTTTAACATATTTCAACACACTTTTTATTCAAAACTAACAATATAAACATTTGAAATGAAACAACTAGAGATCAGCTAAGACATGCCTAAGTGAGGACTTTTTTAATATTGTAGAGATCACTTGAAAGTGTCTTTCAAAATACATGTAATGATAATTATTTTCTTTTCCAATGTTGCTTATTATTTTCATATTGATGGGCAGAGTTGTGCCTTATTAACACATTGAGGATAGCCAATAAGTAAATGAGTAGTGCAATCCACTAGGGCTAAATCTCATTACAGTAGTCTTGCTCATCCAACCTACACTCATCTAACGTTCTGTAATATCCAACGCAGTCTGCCTCCCACCCGGATCCACAGCTGTTTCTCTAGGGAGCAACGTGCAGTAGGCCAACATGCCCAACAACAACACAAGTTGAGCCATGCTCCCAAACAAGTGGCAGACTTGTTGTAAAACATGATGTTTTGGTGCTTAATTTGTAAAATCATAACATAATTTGATGTTTAACAGGCTTTTCCTTAATCCCTCCTTATTATCCAATATTTTTGTTTATTCGACATTCTGCTGGTCTGTTTATGTTGGCTAAGTTAGACTCTACTGCAGGGGTCCTCAAACTTTTGAAGCCGAGGGCCGGTCCACAATCCTTCAGACTGTTGAGGGGCTGGATTATCATTTGAAAAAAATACAAACAAATTCCGATGCACACTGCATATATCTTATTTGTAGTGCAAAAACAACAACAAGAAGAAGAACAATGAAAGAACAATAAATATTTCAAAATAAAAACAATTTTAACCAACATACATTTATCAGGATTTCAATGGGAAGTGTGGTCCTGCTTCGGGCCAATGAGATAGTCAAGTTAATTAGGGTTGTTGTTGTTGTTGTTGTGTGCCTTCAAGTCATTTCAGACTTTGGGTGAGCCCATGTCTAAAATTTATTTATTTATTATTTACTGCATTTATTTACTACATTTGTATCACATCCTTCTCACCCCAAAGGGAACTCAGAGTGGCTTACAAATTATATGTACATACAATATATTATATTATTAGCATAGCACAATATTAGCATTATATATTACTATATTGCACTATACCACTATACTGTGATATTATTAGTAATATAGTAATAAGAGTATATAGGGGACAGTTTACTAATCTGTAATCAGTTTTTGTTTCAGATTATAAAGATAGCCAAATAACCAATAGAGATTGGAGATACTTGTTATTAAGCATAAGCCAAATGCAATGTCATGAATTACTCAAATATTGTATTCCATCATTCCACTGTAACTTGATCCTAGCCAATGGTTTGTTGACCGAAATAAAGGCTACTGACTGACTGACTGAGAGTAATATTATATTTAATATAGAATATGTAATTAATATTATTATATGGTATTATTATTGTATTGTATTACATTACATTATAATATTATTATCAATATTATATGTATATAGAATATATTATATTATAAAACTGAGGGCGTGGGCCAGGTAAATGACCTCGGAGGGCCGCATCCGGCCCCCGGGCCTTAGTTTGGGGACCCCTGCTCTACTGTATTCACAGTGGAATTTGCTTCTGAGAAAAATTTGACGGTATTCTGACTTTTCTTGCAAACATGTATCCTGAGCTAAAATTCCTTGATGGACGGGGCTTCTTCAATCACAGCAATGAAGGAGAAGCCCTATGCATTCAACTTTTTACACATGTAAAGCTGCCTTTTCTTTACTATAGTGAATGCAAAACCCCTTTCTGTGGGAATTATGCACACTTGCAGGAGTGTTTGCTGTTTTTGACTAGATCCGAAACATTTTTGCGAGCCTAAGAAAACATTTTGGTATCAGAAATATAAAATGCCAAAACATAAATTCACATCTTTTTTACCCCCAGATTCTAATTGATATCTCCCAAAAATCTATAATTTTAAATTATCTGAAACTTTCATAACTGGCATTGAACCATTTTGTTTTACCATGTCAAATTATTCAAACATGTTTTTAGTGTGTTTATTTTTTCTTCATTTTTTAGCCTTGCTTTACACTGGTTATGATGATTAAACTTCATACTAACCCGACCTCCTTAGTTATAAGGAGAAGTATGAGTATTTTAATACATCAATAAATCAAATCTGCCATAATATTATCCTACATTCTGTATTAAGAAAGCCAACTATACTACTGCCAGCTCTAGTAGTTTAGGAGTTAATCAAAATTAATTGAGTTAAAATAATTTGGGGAACTGCGGCCAGAACAAGAAAATGGGTGGGTGAGTGTCAACATTCCCCCACATTAAGTCAGCAATACACATAATCTTGCTCAGTGTCCTCTGGGCTAGAAATACAGGATTACACCAGAATCCTGGGAACTGCTCTATTGATTTTAAGTGTTACATTGAATTCTTCTCTTTTCTAATAAAGGATACAATCAGAAAGCAAATAAATCAGCATGGAAGCCCCAGGCAACCTAGAACTATATACATTTTCCTCTCTTAAATCTGTACTGTTTGGTGACTCCTGAAGTACTTGTCAAAACTCATCATACTTGCAGCATACATTTGATTGATGAAAAGTGTGATCATTAAAATAGGATAAATTTCACGGTTTAAAGCTTTGCCTCCATTCAGTATTAAAGAGACAAGACAGCTGCAAGTTAAACAAAGCTGTTGAAGATAAGTGCATTTTCTGAAAATGAAAAAGGATAGCTGTTTGATATCTAAACTCACAATGCCTTTGTTTTAAGAATTGCAGATTTCAATAATGCTTGATATTCCCAATCTCTATCTATTGTAGCATCATGAACATTCCACTGTACAGAGCAGTAAAGTGAAAATGTGCCTTGATACAGAAGTTACACACAGAGCAGTCAGACCAAACTAAGCAAAAGTTGGAACAGATCCCTGCTTTCTGACACTTGGCTTCAGATCTATGCATTTTTTTTAAAACCCCACCACACTTGCCACTTGCCGAATTTGAAAGCTTGGCATATGTACAATTTGCAAAAAAGAGATACCTATTTGTGGTTCTCGCTTTAAAATATTTTAAAGAATGCACTCTGAAATGTACAAATGAGCAACCTTCAAAAATGCACGTCATTCACATGCCATTTATTCTGGGTATTTTTCTTCCTATGTAATTTATTTTTTATAGACATCAGAACTCATTTCAACAACATACAGAGTAAAAAGTATAATAAGAAAGATTTTATATAAGGCAAATGAATTTACAAAAACTATCATATGCTGGCAAGATGTAGCAAGCTAGAAAAGAGGTTCAATAAAAGACTAAATTATACAGAGAGTACAGCCAAGTTTCTTTATGTCCTCCCAGTTCTCATTTCCCTCCGTGTCTTCTGTCTAACATAAGTTCCTTTTGGCAGCATCAACACCAGAGGATGTTGCTGGAGAAACACACATTTCACTCTAGGACTGAAATAGCATGCCTGTAGCAATAAGCTTGAGATTTGAAAGAATGAGATTCTACCCATACCTGTGTGTCTTTGTTTATATAGACAAGGTAAACTGTAGTTGCCCCTAGAATCCCTCTTTCAACATGTGGAAACAGCAAACATAGACCAAAGGAGAAAAGATGTAAGTCTGCCTCACCATCTTCAGCAGGGTGAAAGAAAATGCCATCCCTGAATGTATTTTGGAAGAATATTTCAAGTGGTCTTTACAAAGTTCAATATGTTTTTGCTTACTTATGGGAGTAAACAAAACCCACATGGAAGGCTTGCCTGATCTGGTTGTTTCATTTGACATGTGGATATAGTCACAGCAACCATATATACTCATGTATAAGTCAATTTTGTGTATAAGTCAAGGGCAGTTTGGGGGATTGAAATGACGGATTCTGATGTATTATCTGTGAATAAATGGAAAGGAATGCATCAATGCTGCCCCACGGGCTAGCCATCCCTGACTGCCGCCATTTCCTCATCCAGGTATTCAAAAAGGCCAGAAGCAGTGCCACTTTGGAGAAGATAGAGGAGGTCAGTGATTCTTTTAGGTTCTTCCGGGATGGACAAAGCTCTTTGTCTTATACCACCCTACACAGAGAAGGGGATGGCTCCTTTTTTTGATAAGAGTTACGGTGAACTACTCAAGATGATAATGACAAGAAGGGTTTGGGGACTAAGTCAAACATGGAAAAGGGACATAAGAGTTGAGCAGAGAAGACACTTGAAATGAAGAAAAAGAGGAAGAAAAACTACTTGTATTTGAACTTTCAGTCTCTTATAGCTTGGGAGACACTCATGAAAAACAGCTTAACTTCAATACAGGTTGGGTATTCCTTATCTGCAATGCTTGGGACCACAAGTGTTCCGTATTTTGGATTTTTCAGATTTATAAATACTTGCATTCAAATAATGAGATCTTAGAGATGTGATCCAAGTCTAAACACAACATTCATTTATACTCCATACACACCTTATACTATGTATACTATTTTTAATATTTTGTGCATGAAACAGTTTGTGTACATTGAACCATCAGAAAGTTAAAGTGTCACGCTTTCTGCCAACTACATGAACAATTTTGGAATATTGTTGGAACATGAACAATTTTGGAATATTGTTTGGAACATGAACAATTTTGGAATATTTTGGAATATTTCAGATTTCAGGATTCCAAACAAGAAGTACTCAACCTGTATTAAAAAAACAAAACAAAACACATTAATAGGAATGCTGCTTCTTTAAACTTAGAAACTCAACTCACAGAGAATTGGAATGTGAGGTTCTCAATAATGGTGTAGACACAACAGAGCCATTGTGAGGCAGTTTTGGTGATGAAGGCAGTGAATAATCTGTCATCTCCTCGATATCAGAATGAGAAGATGCTGATTTAGGAGACTTCTTTTTACCAAAAGCTTGTTTGAAAGAACTGCGCAACTGAAAAAAAAGACCAAAACAAAGTGATTGTGAATTAATCAATTTATGATTTACAACCAGAAATAAAGAACAGAAGGGAAAATACTTATCATGCAAAACTTTAAAATGTGATTAAATTACTACATTTTTTCACAGTAAAATTGAGAGAAGTACAGATTTTCGTGTCCTTCTTCTGGAAATCTTTATGTCCTGTTTGGAAAGATGCACTTGATCTGCTTTGAATGTACTGGCTAGTGGAGAAACTATTCTGAAGCACTATCTTCCCACCTCACTAGCTTGGAAATTCTTTTCAGCTCATGGACCATTTTATTAAAAGGTTACCACATGTTGCAGTTACAAAGTGACATGGCTCAGACAAGGTAATTGATGCTGACAGTGTTAATAGTGTAAATGGATGAGTTAGCTTTGTATTTTAGAATTCAAAATACATCTGCCTTACCTCATTAACCTGCCAGAGGAAGTGCAAGCAAAAAGGGAAGGAAAAAAAGACAAGTTTTAACAGATAAAACCAATGACAGGGAAAGCGCCAGATTTCTCAGACACACCCACCAACACCATCTCCCACAAAAGCACACACAACAAATATTTTTTAAGGGGAAGGAGGGGGAGATATTTTTTGAAAAATAAATGCCATTTTAACACCAAAAATGGGGGCATGGATATTTTACGGAGCAGGAGGGATGATGAACAGCTTTCCGTCTGCATTGATTGTATGGTACTCATCTTCAAATTTCTCCAGTATCAATCTAGCATTGGATGCCACATCAAGGTCTGGAAGTTACTGGCTAATCCATCATGTGCAGTATAATAATTATTTCAATTTAACATTTCTTAGCCTCCCACATTTGGATGATCTGGTCAAGATTCAAGAAAAGCTCAAATCACAGAAGATGCCCAAATTTATAATGGAAATGCACCTGGAGTGTAATTGTTGGGATAGACAACACTTTCACGAGGAAAGCCTTAGTAAGTTGAACATGGCTATCACATTTGGTAACCTACAGTCTTCTTTTGAATTCTCAAATTTGTGTGCTACGGGGGGCAGTCCACTTCTTTGGGTAAAACACAGAATTCTAAGACTGAAAGGGACTACAGGAACTAGAGGTTTCACTTCAAACTAAAGAAAAGCAGTGTCACTAAGGCAGACATAGTTTCACAACAAATGGGCTTTGCTATCAGGTACCTTTCCTGCAGCACATGGGACCTTGCATATAATAAATGGTAAGCAATGAAGGAAGGGGAAGCGAAAAACAATTATTTTTCAGGCATTGAGGTAGCATCTGTAGCAAAAATTAAGTTGTAGAATGCTATTTTAATTTCTCTATATAATGAAGCAAAAAAGAGATCAAGGGAGATGATGAATGGAATTAACACTTGTTTAAAATTTAAAGCAGACTACGCAAGAAACTGAAGCAGGGGTTAGCTTTTCCTGGATGTTGTATGCAATTAGATTACATACAAAACATTTATCTCAGCCATGAGTACTAAACTGCAATCTATGTGCTAGGTTTTCTCAATTGATTTGCATTTAAGATGTAATCCACCCATTCCATCTTTTGTAACATAAACATTACTTTCTGGCACAAATTCTTCACATACATAGTAGTGCAGTTTAAATTTACAGATTCAGGAAACAAAGAATATATTCAATAAAAACAACATATTAAATCCAAAATTTTCAACCTTTCCCCTCTCTTGCCAAGATGCAGCTGCAGAATATTGCAAAAAACAATTGAAGCAGCATTGCATGTATATGTATATAATCATTCAAACACAGTTTGCCAGTCAAAATAATTTTGCCCTACCAGGCTGCTCACTGCTCCTTGGAAAAACAATATAACAACAAACACCAATTTTGATGGTCAGTCCATTCAGATACTGCAATGTAATGAACATTCCCAATTTCTCAAAGAAAATGATAGTCTTTCTAGATGAATTTCAGTGAGAAGGAAAATTGGGGACTCAATCACAGATAGTCTGTGGAAGGAATACCTCAGATTTCAGATCATTTTTTGCTTACGACTTCAATAAGCCCAGAACATGAGGATACCATAATCTTTATTTATTTGATCTCTTTACTGCCCTAATCGACCGCTTACATCAGAAATGGGAAATATCTCTAGATACTATTGGATTGCAGTTACCATCATCTTTCATCACTGCCTAGATTACCTGAGTTGATGGGAGTTGATGGGAGTTTCAGTCTAATGATACTTGGAGGGCAAATTATTGCCTACTTGGTTGTTTTTTGTATCCTGTATGTTCATAGAGATATGCTTCAAACCATTCAAATCTGATGAAACATACATACCCAGTTCTTTCTTTTCTTTTTCTTAGAATCACATTCTATGTTGCTTCCCACACTAGAATGGCTAGTAGCGCTGTTAATGCTAGAGACACTGTCAGAAGAGTGCTGTCTTCGGATCCGCAGATCAGTGGTTTGGGAAGCCCCACCTCCTAAACAATAAGTTAAGCCTCGTTAAATCAATTTAGAAATTGTCTCCATCTCTCCTTCTTTATTCCTATGTACACACTATTCATCCTTTGCTCCTCCTTGCCACCATCTTCAATCACTATCTTCTTTTGTCAGGAACAGCAATCTCAGCCCATTGCCATTGCCTGTACCGCAGTGAAATTCTATTTCTGCTCTGTGGCTCGCTACTACTCATTAACCTAATGCCTGAAATAACATAATTGGACAAGGGAGTGAATCCTGACTGCTGAGATAGCTAATACTATCCAGTGGCACAATGGTTTAAACCCTTGTGCCGGCAGGACTGCTGACTGAAAGGTTAGCATTTCGAATCCAGGGAGTGGGGTAAGCTCCCATCTGTTAGATTCAGCTTCCCATGCAGGAACATGAGAGAAACCTCCCATAGGATGGTAAAACATCCGGGCGTCCCCTGGGCAAAGTCCTTGCAGACAGCGAATTCTCTCACACCTGAAGCGACTTGCAGTTTCTCAAGTCACTCTTGACACATAAAAAAGCTAACACTGATAGTAAAAGAAGATTAATGGTGGAGAACATTCCTGACTATCAAGTAAGAGGATTGCTGTGATGAAAGAGGAACTGGAAGGGAGACCTGGATAGAGGCCGCTGTAAGAGGCGGAAGGAAAGGCAGAGCAGGAGAAAAGCAAGGTCAATGAGCGTCCTGTGTAAAGGTCAAGCAGGAACTGTCATTACTTGTCTTTTTGGGGATAAGATTTTCAGGCTTACAACCAGGTTATGCACCTGCAAATGTGTATTGTGCCTGAAGCACATTCTATTGTAATCCCACAGGGTTTTCCTGTGATATTATCGGTGAACATTACTTTTCTCTAAAAGAAAATCAAAGATAGCTTGATAATTATATATTCTGTCTCTGGCAAGAAACATTGCATCAGCTATCACCAAGGGATGAATCCCTTTAGAGTGTTAAGCTGTTATTGAAAGTGAAGGCTCTTTGTTTCCTTTACCTTTGCAGGCAAGCTCAGGTGTGTTAATTACTCCATTAATGGCAGCCTGAGCAGCAGCATTTTGCTTCTTCAGTAGCTCAATCGTCTTTCTTAACTCATTCAGTTCTGAATCCTGAAACACATACACCAACACACAAAATGTTATTGCTATATTCTTGAAAGAGTGTTCAAGCAGGCATTTGACTGCTGTGTTTCACATCATTGGGAACATCCTTAAAATCATTTGGCTGAAGCCCAGTATGCCAGGTGAACATTTCTGCATTCCTAGTCTATTGTTATGTGCTCTTCATGAGACTGACTTGAAAACTATTTGGAAGCTGCAAAATGCACCAGCCTTGCAAACTCAATTCAAAGTGTTGGTGTTGCCCTACGAAGCCCTAAATGACTTAACATTAACATGAAAAACTGTCTCCTCCCATACAAACCTGATAAGAATTTGAGATCTTCAGAGGACACCCTGTTGTGTATCGCACCACCTCAAGAAGGTTGGTGGATAAGTACCAACATTGTTTCACTAACACAGGGGTGACTTGTCCAGGGCTGCATGTTCCACCACTCCACACCCCAGTTTCATAGTGTATTGATATTTCTCAAGCCATCATTGATTTTCACCCTCCCCTAGGAGTAGTATAGTTTTCTGTAAGCTTCCAAGAATGACAATTTAAATAGGTTTCAGCCCTATCCTTGAATGGTTTAACATTAAAAATACCAGTCCTGAGACCACTATCACCAAGTCTAGAAACAGCTGCCAGCCAAGTCCATTTGAGTTTGTTTTGGTATTTTTGCCAGTCCATGTAATCCCTGGAGAGTCACAGGGACAGGAATTTCCCCTCAACCAACTGCTGTTGTCCACCCCTGCAAAGCAGCTAGCTGAACCACAAGGACAACTAGCACAAACAATACCAAGACAAACAAAGCCCTTTATGTTGAACATATTGTATAAATCCTTTCACCAGCAGAATCAAGTAATTAGAGTTAATATTTGCATAAATTTTAGATTATTTAATCTATATTCCATCTATAATCTAGCAAAAGTGAAAACAGGGGGTGGCTAGTGGTGGAAGCCTTGAGGCAGTAGAATCACTCCCTTGGATGCAACCTATTATACAAGCACATGCAAGAAAACAGTACTAATAGAAGCATAATATTTCATGAGCACAACATATTATTACTCCTAAACATGGCCTGAAGATATTAACTGCTGAAATTAAGCATGTCTGTTCCTGTAAATTTTTGAAACAAATGACCACTTGGGGAAACATGGGAAATCAGTTTGAGGCTCTTTGCAAAAGGTATGTGATGCAATAAAATAAATAAATGTTTCGATTTTATGTTATTGCCTCATTTTCTTTGTGAGCTCTATTATGTACCCAAGCACTGCCATGCTACTTTTAAAGAAATGAAAATAAAAGGTAACTCTGTTTCTCAAAAGATCAGTAAAGGAAGCTATAACAACAGCAAATGCTGGGATGCTGATAAGAATGGTCTACCACTTCCATCCTTAAGGTAAAGGTTTTTCCCTGACATTAGGTCCAGTCATGTCTGACTCTGGGGTATGGTGCTCATCTCCATTTCTAAGCCGAAGAGCCGGCGCTGTCTGTAGACACCTCCAAGATCATGTGGCCGGCATGACTGCATGGAGCGCCGTTACCTTCCCACCGGAGCGGTACCTATTGATCTACTCACATTGCCATGTTTTCGAACTGCTAGGTTGGCAGGAGCTGGAGCTAACATCCTTACTGACTGCTAAATACATTGGCTAGGACTTAGCAGAGTTGTAGTCCAAAACAGCAGAAAGATCCCAGGTTAGGGAAAGTAGCACCTTTTCTCTTTCCACCAAGATAAAAAGTTGTACTAGTGGTCTGCAGACATGTCATGTCAGCAATACAAATAAGCTGACTTTATGATCCCAGGGAAGTTTCTTCACTCTGCAATTGGATTGCTGTCAGCTTAGTTGGAAAAGATAATTGATGCAATTTATATTCATGAATGTAACAACTGGACTTGCCTTCTGTTCTGCAGTCATAGTAAGGCTTTGCAGTCTAATGGTCATGTTCCCCAGACTCTGTTCAAAAGCTGCCACAAGGTGAGCCTGCAAGATGAATAAAACAACATTTAGGATTTTCCTTGATAAGAGCATTTTCCTGTTGAAGAATTTGGAGTGGATGTCTGTGGATTCAAGATAGTCCTTAAGCAGTTTTTCAGGAAAGAAACATTGCAACCCATTGCAGCAATATGGTGTTGTCTCTTATTAGGTGTAGTAACAACAAATGCAACCAACAAATGCCAGCACAGAGCAGCACCTTTCTTCATAAGCAGCAGCACAGATAGCTGAGCTATAGCATTTTTGTGATTAAAAAGCAAGACATAAAAAGTGGTCATACAACTTGTATTTATTCTATTGTACCTGGTTGCAGCAGATGCACTCAGACAAGAAAAAGAATGCCATGAGCATCTCAGCCTTGGCTCAGAATTATAGCCAAAAAATCTACTCCAATAAATCTAAGCACTCTGTCTTCTTGTTGCATAGCTACTTATTTGAGCAATCTATTTAGTCATTGCAAGTATATTTAGGAGGGCTTTCTAACTATTTAGGATAGGCTTTCTAACTATTTTCCCCAAGCTAAGGAAAATCCACCACAGATTCTTCTGCAGTGTCTATGTGGTACAGCAACGCATTATTCTCAATCAGCAAATAGTTGCCTTATCCCAAGTAACTGTTCTCCAATTCACAGTGAAAACAACCCTAAAGAGTATGATAACACTGGGATATGTGGCTCTTACTCTCCCTGGCCTCTGTAAAAACATACCAGGCAGAATCTGTGAGAAAAATAGCAGAAAATAAAACAAGCTTAGAGCTGAATACATGTACTACAAACCTAAAAAATGTTTATTTAAAAAATACTGGAGTGAATAATTCCTGTTTAAAAAGAAGTGCCAGTTATTTAAAATACCAGCAAAACCTCAAGTCAAATACTACGGAGGAGAGGAAAGGCATCTGGACACAGAAAAGTTTGTAAATTCTATGGTGTCAATTAAGGTAACCTCTCTCCATTACATTTAGATACTGTAGCTGTTGTGTAACCATTCCAAAGGGACAAAGAAGGTAGCTATTTGATAAATGAGCAATGGGTGTTTATTAGTTTGAATTAGGAGAAGCCCACTTAAAGTAAACTCCTCCTTCCTGTTTGCAGCCTCAGCAGAGTGGCTGGGTGAAATAAGCTGAGAGAAGAGCCGGACAAAACCAACAGACTGGTATGTCAAGTAGAAGGAGAAGTTACAACACAATGTTGAAGAGACTTCTCTCCCAAAAAACAATTTTATTGAAGCCTACATCCAGTGTGGAATAGCAATTCTCTAGTGTCTTTCAGATCACTTCGGAAGTGAGGAAGTCGAGATAAAATACATTCTTCCCACCATCACTTCTTACCAAGACTTTTCAAGCTGAACTATGTACTACATAGTGCCAGAGAGTTTCCAGTCCCATAGAGTAACATATGTTTGGGGAAACAACAATTCTATAGGCAAAGTGATTCCTTGGTAATTAAAGAAAGAATATTATAATTATGTGGCATATATATCTCCTATATTTTCTCCTTCTAAATACCCTGAGACACTCTGATTTCATCCATTCTAAGCTATGCACGTGTTCATAGTGGTTGGAATCGTTCTTCAGTCATCTGTTTGGAAGCAAACCTCCCTGAACTTAAATAGGTTGCCTCCCGAACAGCAAACATGGCTGTATCTGAAGACTCAATAGTTTGGTAGAATCCATGAAAGCATGTGCTCTACTGATATTTACTTTGACAGCTCAGTCTCAAACTCCCTAAACTTAAATGACAGCCTTATATAAATGATTGTAAAATGTTACTTACCGTGTTTACCTAATCCATGTTTGAAAATATTTATTGTCTCTTGGACTCAAAACATGTTGAAAATGGTTTCAGCACCTCCTAGAGATCACTTTTGGTATTTTGGAGGGGGGTGGTGGTGTAAAAAAGTGTTTTTGACCTTAAAGTCCTGGAGGTCATGAAAACAGCCTGGGAATCCCATGACACCCCAGGACACACTTTGTTTACTCTGATCTAATTGCTAATACAGTTCCCTGCCTATACTGTAGTTCAACTGAACATGTGAAATTGCTTGCACAATAATAATGGTATTGTATATCAACTTTACAATAACTCAAAAAGCAGATAGTTAGTGCAATTACCCCTGCACTAACACAGTGACATTGCAATTTACTGTTTAGAAAGCAATAACTTAATTTATATTTTTAAATATAGAAACTGTATTTGAAAATCCCGATGTAACCCTATTTGCTAGTAAAACCCCTTTTTCCTCCTGTCTACATGTTACTCACATTGGCAGTCAATTGTGTTGTCAGAGCTGAGACTTTTTCCTGGGATGCATCCAATTCCCTCCTCAACTTGCGAATCTAAATGCAAAATTTCAAAATATTGTTTTGAAAACACTAATATAGAAAAAATGTATATTACACAAAATAAGGTTAAGGTGCAGAACAAGACTGAAATGCCAGAAATGTAAAAAAATGACAACATCATCAGATATAAAATCAAGCTGGACTTCCTTCCTTTTGTTCTCGCATACAAGAGTTATCAAAGCCAATTGTTTAAAAAAACATAAGATAAGTGTCAAAATCAATGTCTGCATCCAGAAATGGCTAGGCCCTCCTGGTGCTGATCTGATTATTGAATATTTAGCAACACCAGGAAGCACTCAAAAAATGAAGGCCCTAAAACAAACACATGTCGCAACAGTAAAGAGAATCATGAAAGATGTATATACTGCAATAAACTCTCTTTTTGGAATATAGTGAATAAACCTTTTTTCTTTTTCTTACCTGACATAGGGCCAGTTGCTGCTAATTATACCCAAGACATGCTTTTGACTATGACTGAAGTACTAAATTGAACTCAACCCATTTAATTGTTTTCTAATAGTTCTGATAGTTTTCTAATTGAATGAAAAGTTTACATTTGAAGAAAGGGGAGGAATTACAAAATGTGGCCCTCAAGCATCTAATCACAACAGGTTGGGGTCAAAACCAATGAATAAATAAATGTGATAACAGTTTGGTATTCTCTCCACACTGCTTTGCACACACATTGGACTTATTTCATCCTTATACCACATTGGACTTATGCCATCACTATATGTGAGGAACCTGATGGCGCTGACAAAAAGTGAGAAGTACACAAACACGCATTTGAATCACTGATTTTTTCAAAAGCCAGTAGTATTATTCCCTTAAAAATTCCAAAATGGAATTAAAAAAGTCCATCAACAAAGCAGGGGAAGCTACTAATAGAATTCTTCCTTACCTCTGATTGACATTTTTCTTCAGGCTAGAAAAAGAAAGGAAAAATCACAAGTATGAAACACGTAATTAAGATTAGTTTCATTTTGAAACTGTTGACAACTTGAAGCATATTCCCAATTAATCTAGCAATTCTTATTTTTTTCTCCTTTATTTAGTCATGTGTTATTCAGTTTCCAATCATGTTTTGTCCTAAGGCGGATCAGCTCAAAAGGCAATCTGGCTGAATTTAATAGTTTTAATACTTTTAGGTAAGCTGATAGAGAGACCTTTTTAGTCAAGGTTGTAAAACACAATATTCTAATCCTCCTCCTCTCTGTAAGCCAAAGAACAAAAATATGTTTTAAGCAGTTTTTTTAAAGAAGAGAAGGGAAGGGGCCATTTTTTCTTCTTTAGGGAGTTCCAGAGGTGTGTGTGTGTGTGGGGGGGGGGGGATCATGGAGAAAGCTCCCTCTCTTGTTCCCACCAACTGTGCTTGAGACGGGAGTGGGACTGAGAACAGGGCCTCCTCTGCAGCCTGCAGTGCCTGGGCCAGTTTATATATGGAGATCAAATAGTCGGGGCCCTAACTGTTTAGGGCTTTATAGGTAATAACCAGCACCTTGTATTAAGCTTGGAAGCAGACTGGTAGCCAGTGAAGCTGCCACAACATGGGGGTGGTTTTCTCCATGTAGGGCACTCCAGTTAGTAATCTGGCCACCGACCTCTGAACCAGCTGAATTTTCCGAACTATCTTCAAAGGCAGTCCCACATAGAGAGTGTTGCAGTCTAATGGGATATAACAAAGGCGTGGACTACTGTGGCCAGATCTGGCATCTCAAGGTATGGGTGCAGCTGGCGCACAAGTTTTAATTATGCGAAGGTGCTTGTAGCCTCTGTCGACACCTGGGCCTTCAGGGTCAGCTATAAGTCCAGGGTTACCCCAAGCTGTGAACCTGTGTCTTCAGGGTGAATGTAACCCCATCCAGCACAGGTTGTAATCCTATACCCTGATATGCCTTCTGACTGACTAGGAGTACCTCTGTCTTGTCTGGATTTAATTTCAACTTGTTAGCTCTCATCCAGTCTATTACTGATGACAAGCACCGATTAAGGACCAGGACGGCATCCTTGGCTTTGGGTGAAAAGGAGTAATAGAGTTGGGTGTCATCAGTATAAATTTGACACCAAACTCCAAAACTCTGGATGATCTCTCCCAGCTGTTTCATGTAAATGTTGAACAGCATGAGAGACAGAACTGAACCCTGAGGGACTCCACAGGCCACCGGCCAGGGAGTCAAACAGGTGTTCCCCAGCGCCACCATCTGGGTCCAACCCTCCAGGAAGGACCAGAGGCTCCGCAAAACAGTGCTTCCTAGCCCCAACCCAGAGAGATGGCTCAGAAGGATACCATGGTCGATGGTATCGAACACTGTTGAGAGGTCCAGGAGAACCAGTAGGGACACACTCCCCGCTATCTAGTTCTCTTCGTAAATCATCCACTAAGACGGCCAATGCCGTCTCAGTTCTGTAGCTGGGCCTGACACCAGATTGAAATGGATCCAGATAATAGGATAAGCAAGATTAAACTGTTGTGCAGACCTGCCATAAAGCTAGCCAGCTAGTGGACCTATTTTAAGTATATGGTCTCTAAACAAAAACTATGCACTTTTCTTAAGGTAAAGTTTTATTTGAAACTATTTCGGAATATACCCATTTACAAGTCTAGAAATTGATTTCAGTAAGGCTTAGTTTTCTGGATTGTGCCTAGTTCTGAGGAGAAAGCTAGATATTTCTATTTTATGACACTCACCGTTGAATAAATTGATGATGTACTCGATACCAATGAAAGAGAGGAGCCATGCACTAAAGGAAACATAAAAGTAACAATTACTCGCCTGACTGTGTAAGTGTAGCTTCTCAGTATGTATGCTTCTAGGAATTTTAATATTTTAAAATCAGTCTATTTTTTAAAAAATGCATCACCAGTCATGAACATATTTACTCAAAACAAATCTTGCAGAAGTACCAAGAAGTAAGCTGAAATAAATGGGAGCATTATACAAAACATACCCAAAAATGGTCTCAAATAAAGCTTTTAAAAAATTGTTTGTCTGCCAGTTATGTCTGAAACATTGCAAAGTCATGATAGCGCATGAAAAATGCAACAGAAGATGACGAGAAGCAGACAAAGTAAAGGTTAAACTGACCAGTCCAGTTTCACCATATGGTTGGCCTGAAGCATAAACAGCAAAAGGGAGTTAAAAGACTTCATAAATAAAGGAGACCGAATATTTTGATGTGAATAATATAGACAAAAACTCAATTAAGATTTCAGATAGCAAAGTAAGAGGGAAAAAACATTGATTATATTTTAACAATTCCACAATGAGAAGGATGGGAACCCAGTGCCCCTCCAGATCCTTTCCAAACAATAAAGAAAGTTTCCCTATGAAGCAAGAAGACATGGGATGTCCTTCTTAAATATCCTGTATTTGTATCTGAATTGCTAAGAGGCAAAGGGAATATCCTAGTTTCTTTCACACACATAGAGAGCAAGGTTTGTGGTGGACTCCAGGATATGGCAATGTAATAGACTGCTGCCATTGCTGTGAAATTCACAGTAATTTGTCTCAGAACAGTCATGTCAAAGCTAGCTTTCTGCCATGCTTGCTTGCTTGTTTATAAAGCACAATTACAAATAACCAGGCTTTTTTCAAGCATACTAAGAATACAGAGTTTGTCAAACATTTATTTGAATAAATAATCTAATTTTTCTTGCAGTTTGTTCCTTTTTAATGTTAGTAACACATTTCTTTGTCTGTGACCACAGTAAACAATATAAATGTCATAAACAGTGATTCTTTCCTCTAAAAACACTAAAATCACATTAAAATTAGATAAAATAAGAATGTGTGAAATTTCTAGAACAAATTAATATTCCACCCAAAATTCATTGTAGTACTAAAAAAGGTAAGAAGTTTTAAAATGACACCCCAACATTATTAAATAATTAATTTCATACAGAAATTGAGCATGAAGCAGTTACTTAATATTCACCTTTTCCAAGAAAGGCCAGTTGATAATATGTTTGTTTTTTTTTGGGGGGGGGGGAATCCCTGAATTACCAGGTATTTTGGTATCCCTTACTGTTGGCCATGCTGAATGGGATTATATAATATTGTGCTTCATGGGCCCAATTAAATAGTATCATCAAATTTACTCTTTCAGTCACAAATATATGTATATGTACAGAAAAATACTAATTTATTGACTCTATAATTTTGAGAAATGGGCAAAAAAGGAAAATTAAATTGAATTTTTAATTATTTTTATAGTTCAATATGAACTCCAAAGAGCTAATCTAAGCGTTTAGTTTTATTCCATCATACTAAAATCTCTTGATTATTTTACTTTGCTTAATGAGGTTCACAGCAATTTTATGGCCTGTTATATGTGTTACTGAAATAGATGCCTTTCTTATCACCGTGGGTAATAAACACAGTTCTTAACCTAAAGGAAGAAGATCTCAATTTAAAACAGGAAATTATTTTTTCAATATTAATTTTCAAGGCACTGTTGTGGGTTCAAAGAAAAGATATCAAAATCTGCCATCCCATTGGCGACACTCAATTCCACTCTCTGCAAAAAAAAAAGTTGCCTTCGAAAATCAGACACATGTACACATACTCTACATTTGATTGATATTATGAGGGGAAAAACCTACACTTTGGAAACGAAAATATATATTTCGCTCAAATTAGGGAATTGCTCTCTGGAACTTATAGAAGCAGTAAATCAAGCAAAGAAAAAGACTGTGAAACATTGAGAGTATTGTATCATTAACATTTAGTGATGATTGAAGAGAGAAGTAATTAGCAGTGGTGGGTGGTTGTTTCTATATCAATTGAGCTACCCATGGTGCTGGAACACTGAACATAGATTTTGGCACCTGGACAGTTCCTTCAAGAATGGATTAAAAATTGACTAGATTCACCATCCTCTAATATTGAAGCAACCAACTGCCACTGACACAGGCAATTCTCTGTCTGTCTGTCTGTCTGTCTGTCTGTCTGTCTGTCTGTCTGTCTGTCTGTCTATCTATCTATCTATCTATCTATCTATCTATCTATCTATCTATCTATCTATCTATGGTGCCTACATTATGACTGAAGGATGCAAGCAGGTCTTTACCCACTGAGGGAGTGATATTATGTATTGCTGTAGTCAGGAACAAGAACATATTTCAGTGGGAAACATTAATTAACACTAGATGTTGGTTAGCACTTCAAAAAAATTTAATTATTTTTTCCATGCCTAATTTCAACTATTTCAACAATATCATACTTAATATAACCTTTGAAAAAGATTTCCACTTACCCTCTTCAAAGCCATCCCGGAATGACCCAGAACGGCTCATTGTCCTGCTCTTTTCATCCAGTGACATTGAGCTGTTCCGGAACCGGGAATCACTGTAAGGATCATAAGGGCCATCTGCATTAGAGAGACTGTGCGTCCGGAGCATGGTTGGATTTGACAAGCTCATCTGGGCTGCTGTGGTGGGGCTTGCTAGAATGCAAGGCAGACACAGAGCATTCACAAATCTACGAAAATACCATTGGTACTATATCAACATATGCTCATAGCAATCTGCAAATTCTATTTAAACAAGAATTGGATCAATTCAGTGACTGTACAAGTTAAGACAAAAATATAATTTCAGTACATACACAGAACTCTAGGGAAAACTACTAAATATTGGCCTAGAAAACTGCATGCTGGCTTTCTACTGTTGATCTCATTTCCACAAATTTGCCCAACCCTTTTCTTTTTAGGGTTCACCTAATTTATTTATTGACATTTTCTAAGAGAAGAAAATGTCAGCAGAAATCCATCACAATTTTTTTTCCAGCATGGGTAAATAAAATATCCAAAAGGGTAAATACATTGAACCCTATTGTTTGTCATAAGAGTGGCACATCCTCACTTCTGTAGGTCCCCAAACACCCTTAAAAACTCCTCAGGGCATTTTAGGGTGCAGAGGGGATATGCAAGAGGAAAAACCTTCATTAATTCTGACAAACACAATTAAGTGTCCAACTGGATTTTAACTTTGAGATGTAGCCTACAGTTCAGGCAGGAGAGTGGTATTGTACAGTGCCCAAAAATCTAGACTGTGGACTGTTAAGCCATGAGGTTTTGTGTGTGTGTGAGTGTGTGTGTGTGTGTGTGTGTGTGTGTGTGTGTGTGTGTCAGGAGCAACTTGAGAAACTGCAAGTCGCTTCTGGTGTGAGATAATTGGCTGTCAGCAAGGATGTTGTCCAGGGGACGCCCGGATGTTTTGATGTTTTTATCATCCTTGTGGGAGATTTCTCTCATGTCCCCGCATGGAGCTGGAGCTGATAGAGGGAGCTCATCCGTGCTCTCCCCGGGTTGGATTCGAACCTGGCAGCCTTCAGAGGTCAGCAACCCAACCTTCAAGTCACAAGGCTTTAACCCACTACGCCACCAGGGGCTCCTAGATCCTAACCATGAGGTAGGATCTCATGCAGATGGACAAATTAAAAATTATGGAACACCTTTGATCTTCTAACTATGGTATTCTTATACATCATTTCCCTTGTGATTTTTTTGCCTAATTTACCTTAAACACCTGAAGAGTGACAATGCATTCTATTCTGAGCAATGAAAGCTAAAATACTACAATACACTGATAGAATGTAAAGCTCCATCAAATGTAACTAAGTCTCCTGCCCCATTCCTATGCACTAGACCAGTTGTTCTCAACTTGTAGGTCCCCAGATGTTTTGGCTTTCAACTCCCAGAAATCCTAACTGGCTGGGATTTCTGAGAGTTGTAGGTCAAAATACCTTGAGAACCACTGAACTAGACCTACCTGCCCAAGGGTACCCTTCTGCGATGAGGAAGATGGAGTGGCCATGTTAGCCAGCTGTGTTCATACAGCTGGTTACAGGAAGACATTATCATCCTCCTAGATCTCTGTCCTCCTCCGGACATTCTTTTTTTTTTTTTTTTGTGATGAGAAAGAATTCACAGTATAGTTGTTATATTTTAAGGCAAGCATGTGTTGCTTCATGTGTTGCTGTTGTTTCTATATTTATATTTTGCTGTCATCCTATAACTGGGACTCAAAAAACATGGGACGTTACTCACCAAGTTGGGAAAAGTTAAATCTGGTCCCAGAAGGTGATGTAATGCTAGAGCCAGAAGAAAATGGGGAATTGACAACTGTATCTTGAAGTCCTCCAGCAGAGTGTGAACGGAGCCATTCTTTTGCTTCTTCTTGATTACGAAGTTGAGATGATGGAGTATACCTGCACAAACAAATATAGCCTTAGTATTGCTTGGGAAAAATTTCACTTGACCATAATTCGAAGGTATATACATATGGACAAGAAAAAGAAAGCAGACCTGAAATTAGTCCCCTGCCTGTCAAAACACTTTATTTTAACTGTGGATTGTGCCAATGCAAGTTAAATAAAGTCTTAATGACCTGATCTTACATCTGTATGAACTTGTCTCATTCTGAGAATACATGGTTAAATTCAGACTCACAGTAGTGCCACTGGAGTTAATAGTTCTTAACTTTGATTTCTGTGACTAAATGTGACTGAATCTGAATCTAGCCCATTAATTACAAATAGGAGTGCTCTGAATTTCCAATTTAATGAAAAATTTGATTTTACAAATGTTATTGCATGACTGAGAATTTATTATCCATAATACTGAAAAATTATATTGTTCACCATTGTTATCTGGTATGCATGAGACAAAATGCCAAATATAGCCCTGGTAAGATGGATTATATTTTTGTCTTAATTTGTACAGTCACTGAATTGCCTTTAAGGGGACTCCTCCCTGCCCCTCTCTTTCAGTCTGCCTATAAACTGAAATTTGGGACTAAGCTTAAAATTTGCCTTTAAGGTGACTTAGACAGGGACAGCATCATTGGACTCCTCCCTGCCCCTCTCTTTGAGTCTGCCTACACACTGAAACTTGGAACTAAGCTCAGAAGGTCATTGTCGTATTGTGAATCTCTACCATGTAATACATTTGGTGACCTAATGCTGAGCATGAGTATAACCCTAATCTTTCTCAAAGGATGTCTGTGAACATACTATGGGGATGGAGGCGGGAGAGGGTGAGAGAAACAACCAGACACACTATTAGGAGCTCCCTGCAGAGAACACCTGGGTGAATGTAACAAATAAAGAAGCATTAAAACAACCGAGGTCTTGTATTTACAAGGCAGAGCTAGACTCTACTTTGCAACAACAAAGGTCATCAATAACAAAGGTCAGGATCTGATTAGAATTGATCTACTGATGGAATTTGGTTTTTTTTTCCAGAATAATCAGGAGAAGTCAATCTCCCTGAAAACCTTCCCTATGTTTGGATAGCCTTTCAAGGGATGATATAGTGGGCTACGGGGGAAGTTACATTAGCGGCCAGCTCTTAGAATCGTGTTGGTTTTAGACCAAAATAAAAAATGCAGCAAAAGCTTATTTAGGTTGCATGTATGGATCTTCTGTAAGTGGGGTTGTGGATATAAATGAAAACCAGTACTAGAATGATCGAGGGGAAAAAATGGAACAGGAAGCATCGCCTTTTTCCTCTCACCAGGCAAAACCAAGCTAGTTTTAAAGTTATTCATGTGTATAGATCACTGAGGGCTGGAGCCATAAAAAGGCACATGAACTGTTAGTGTAATGTAAGAAAGAGCAGAGTGTGAAATACCTACCTCTTTGGCATTCACATTTCATGCTTAAAAGATGGTATTTGTTATTTGTTGGAGACATTTGATAGGCACAGAGAATGATTCAGATTCATTATCTAATTCGCCCCCATCCCTTCCCGATTTGCAAAATGCTTTTACCATCCAGCTCAGTGAGACATTCAAAGCTGCTGCAAAGAACAATGTGTTTATAGCACAGAATAAATTGCAGCTATAATTTAAAGCCATCAGCTCAGTTAGAAAGCAGCACAATCCAGCCTGAAGTTGAACTGTTGTTAAGTGAGCCAGATGCTTTCTGTGGAATTAGTTTAGTGCTTTTCAATTTGCAGCACTCGTGTTAATAAATCTAGTGGAATCGTAGGTCTTTATAAAAAAAAAGAAACACACTCTTCTCAGTGTAATTTCTCTTGATGTCAAATTGCCTGCATTGCATGATGCATTACAAAAGCAAACATTTATGGTACGTCTGATTGGTCTGATTGTTTTTCTTAAATGCACAATTACAGATTCAAGTACTGCATAGCAAAATTTGCACTTCTAATAAGCTCTACATTTCTCTTGATCTGCATTTCAAAAGTTACACTGTAAGAATAGCATCATCAGGTTAACTACTTCAATAATAAAAGCTGCAAATTATTGCTTGCAAATCAAGCCCAAATGATGGGTTCGTGAGATGCTTTTGGAAGAGCCAGCCAGCTACAGATGCAATCCTTGCTCAAGCTGAGAAGCCATCAGATGAAAAGAAGCATGTAGAGGGATAAGAGAGTAATGACCTGCTTCAAAGAGGCTGAGAAGGAAAAATTGAGAAAGATATTGCAGCCACACACTGCAAAAGCTGACCATTGCCACCACCAGCATTACAAAAGGCACACAAAGCAAAGCTCCAAAAACCGCATGGAAGATTGCTTATGCTGTATAGGAAACACCAATACCTGAGTCCTTTCTTAGGCAAAGTGTTCCTATCAAGATGTGGGTCGCTGTAGAAAAGTTAAAAGAAAAGAACTTCAGAGAAGAATAAAGGGAATAAAGATCAGCTTGAAAGGGAGAATAATTTACCATTAAACAGCTACATCATGGTACCAGAGAAGATAGCCAACACCCCTGCCAAGCCAGCATGCAAAAACTTTCTAACAACATATGGACTGTGTCATACAGAACATGCACAAAGAACCATGCTAAATGAAGTCACTCCCAGGGATGGATCCAAAAACCACTTCACTGGTTGAAAGCACGATTCCTTTATCTGTCTTTTAATGTTCTATAAAGTCTGGGATCTTTCTCCACCACAACTATATCAACTCTTTCTTAATGAAGTGTGCATGGTTCAAAGAAGAGAGCATTAAAATAAGAGCATAGCAGCCATCACCAATGATATTGCTTTCAGAAACATTTCACCTAACTTTGACAGAAATGCGAATAGGTTTCCATTTTCAAATGTACATAATTTGCAAACTTTATCAACAAATATTTTGAAAGCCAAAAAACACGTGAATTTCAAACTATGAAGATACTTTTCAGGAAAGCAGGGAAGGAATTTAGGCATTTAGGCAAAGTGTGGTTCAGATCACATAGGATCATATAGTACAACCTCTATGTCAATGGGACTGGCGTCCATGTTTTCATTTATCCATTTCTGACAAAATACGGCCTCTCGGGGCATTTTCCAAGTCTACCAGCATGGCTCCATAGTATCCTCAGGCCTGATGTTCTTCATTTCAATAAGATTTTCTGTTATCCACAGGTTTGTGTATCTCTGAGAAGTCTGGGAATGTATCTCTCATGCATATGGGGATAGTACTGTACTCCAGAAGAAAAGAATGGCTGATTGACCATAAATTATCAAAAGTGTTTATCTATGTACTAGTTGTAACTGCCCAAGACACAAATGCTTTCAATGTGCAATGAGGTGTGATTGATTGATGCAGGTTGGTAACCTTGCTATATATTAGGTGACATAAAAGACAGCTGCAACAAATTATCTTACATAATGCTACTATAAAAGAAGAATCTTGAATATAATATTGTAATTAAACTTAAAATTTAGCTAATTAGATTTCTCTGTAACACACCTAATAACCTAAGTATTAGCCACAATGGTGACAGTGCAAGAAAGAAATGTAACCACATTAATTCTAACATTATGATCTGTTACCACATGTCAGATAAACAAAGCACAGACAACAGCAATAGCGCTTTTAACACATGGCCATGTGCAGCTAAATCTGCTCCCTGGCATTCATGTTTACATGGTAGCAGACACACATATATGAAGACACAGATATAAATATAAAGAAGCCCCCGAAGATCACCCACTCAAGCCAAACAGAGCTGAGCAACTTATATTTCAGCCACACTTGGAAGATATGGCACAGGGGAATCAAGACAAAAGGTGAGTGGGCTTGAAACGTGGGAGAAAGCAGCATGCCACCAAAGTGCTGAAATGCTAGTGAGAGTTTAAATGAATAGGTAAGTGAAGTAGAACTTTGAAATGATTGTCAATGTTTTATTGTAGTGGGGGAAAAGGCCCATGCTTCCCAGCTCTATGGTGTGCCATTCCCCAGAGCAATCAAGGGTATAGCACCATTAAACAGACTCTCACTGGCATGTCTTCTGACATTTTACACATCCCAGTGAAACACATACACATTTTTGCACTGAGCACAGTCTTGCACAATACACTTTGGTTTCTAAAGTGTCTCAGTGAAACCTCTTGGCCTTTGGGCATTCTATTGCCCTGAGACAGCATTACCTGTCCTGTCTTCTGGGTAAAGTATTTCTGCAGAATTTGGGACTAGCAGCAGGGGAAGAGAGAGGGCTAGAAGAATAAAGTGCAACAAGACAGAAAAACAAAACAAAACAACAACAAAAAGAGAGAGGAACATTAGCACAAAAGGAAGAAAGGGAAAGAGTTGTTTTTAAAAAGTATCACAAGTATAAAACAATTGTTTGTTTGTTTTTTGAAGAAGGATTGAAGGTCTGTTTGTAATTTCTTATTCACACTGGAAGTGGATGCATGTGCTGAACAGGCAGGCCATCAATTTCCATGAAAATATACCCTGGGACATGGATGCAGAACAAGTGGATATCCTGTCATTCCATCTTAGATGGATAATTGTATCACACAGATTTGGTGTCCACAGCATCTCCCATCAACTTGTAGGTTTCATATCACATTAGTATCATTCCAACAGCAACACAATGAGATGTAGTGTGAATACTAGGACCCCTCTTGTGATTATACAACGAAAATGCAATAGAAATGGGTCTATGAAAGATCTGAATCTTTAACCAATTTATCTGGAGAATGGATATGGAGAGTAGAGAACCACTGAGCGCATTTAAGTGGAAAAGATTAGGTCAACAAACCTAGTCATAGTCCTAGTGTGGGCAGGCAACATACCACTCTCAGCTTCCAGACAAAACTCAAATCACAGTTTTTGCTAATACATAGAAATAAAATGAAATTGTTCAGCAAGCCACAGCTGAAACAACATGCTCATTCTAGACTCAGTACTATTTTGCTGAAAATGAAAAGACTGAACTGTGTGTGACAGCTGCACTTCCCAGATCTTTTGTCTTCTTTTAGCAGTTGGTGTCTGTGTTTCAACTTTTCTTGTTCACCAGCACGCAATGGGATTAATAAGTCATTCCTATTACTATGGTTCACTTTTGTCATGAAAACAGATGTAAGTAAATATAAGTATGCACATAAATCACAGGTAGGCAAAATGTGGTCTGTGGGCGATATATTGCTGATGAATAGTTCTTTAAGTAGCCCTGAGGTATCCAGAATCTTCATTTAATATTTAATGAGATTTTAAAATGAACGTATTATTTAAGATGTTAATTTTAATTAATCTCAGTTAAGTTTCAATCCGTTTAAAATGTAGCTAATATTTATGCATTTGAAAAAAATCTTTTAAAATGTGTGGCCATTCGGTTTTTGGCTAACTTGAAAAGTGGCTCCTGACTTTTAACGCAGTCATAAATTAATGAAGAACAAAACTTTCCGTGTGTATGTGTCTTTGAGTTACCCGTTGAGTTATGGTGACCCCAAGAATTTCAGAGTATTTTCTTAGTCAAAAAATCCTCCTATTTCCATTGAAATACAATCTACAGCATGTAGTATTTATTGGTGGTTTCCCATCCAAGCACCCTTCTTGCCTTCCTCTGAGATTACCCAGTGGGTTCCCATGGCCAAGAGGGGATTCAAATCATGCTCTCCAGAGTCATAGTCTAACACTCAAACCACTAAACGATTCTGGCCCTCTTAAGAAGTGAACCTACACAGTCCATTAATTTATGTGATGGTTTTTTCTTCGCAAACCCTGGATTCCTTCTAAAAAAAATACTAGAGATTTGAGTCTAATGTGAAAACTGTGGGTGATTTGATGAATTGCTAATATTGGGAACAGAGATATATGGTCTCCTAAAGAAAAAAATATTACAGACATCACTATTTAGCATTTTTCTGAAATGAGGATAGGTGTAAACACTTAAATCTCAAACTGAGCAACAACAGTTATTTCAGACTTATCCAGGCTTATATCTGCTACTCAAAACAACATTCAATCTGAGTAAGATTCGTTTGTCCAAGCAAGCACTTCAGCAATTGGTTGTAGAAACCATATACCAATATGTCTAGGTACTACACATACATAAAAATACATATTCTGAAAAATGTTCTCACCTTTCAGACAATGTTGTCTTAACGCTGTTGGTTCTAACAAAAGGTGTCAATGAATCATCTTTTGCAGCTGCAATCAAACCAGTGGAAGAGTTGTGACTCAGCCCACCTCCACTGCTGAGAGAGATATCAATGGATTCACAACTGGTGTGCAGACTGCTGACAGATTGGTATCCAATCCCTTCTTTGCTAACAGCAGAAGAACTACTGGGATTAGTCCCCCAGGTTAAACTGTTGGAAGGAACTGAATGAGCTGAACTTGGACTAGATGCTAATGGAGACTGGTTAATGTCTGCATTTTTACTATAGAGAGGACTACTACCACCGCTGCTCAGAATGCCACTACCAGAAGGAGAATCTGGGTTCCCCTGTTGGCTCATGGTCGCATGTGGATTGGAGATAACCACAGAATTTTTCATGCTTTCAGCTGTTGTGATGGGAGCTTGTTTATTAGGCTTGCCACCAAAAAGTCTGAGAGGAGAAAAGAAAACAAAGTCAGGAAACATATATAAAGCTTCAAATGACATTTCATTTTAAAAAAAACCCCACTGCATTTTTAAAAAGTTATGTTGTTTAATTTTTCAACATAATGTATAATTTTTCAAGGCATGTAATGTTTAATTTGACTCATTTTTCAGAAGAGGTGATGATCAAGAGTGATAATGTAAATATAGATTTCTCTTGAAAAAAGCTTTTCGAAGAACAGAATCCAAGCATTAACGTGCAAAGGCCCGAACTCAAACACTTTTTGGCTGCCTCACTCTGTTGCACTGTACAAATGAAAAAGCTGTACCTACCTACGCAAAGTGGGGGAGGCCACATCTGGGTACTTGACTCCTTGCTGGTGAGCTATCTGGGAAGCACTAGAAGGCGTTTGAGATGCTGGGTTCATTTTAACAGAATTACAGGAGATGACACTTTCATTGTCTGACGAGATCCCTTTCTCTTTGTCTGTTTGGTTGATTAATCCTGGCAGAGAGCTCCCAAGAGCAATTTTAGTTGGTTCTCTCATTTTAGGAACAGGCAAGCCTGCAGACTTGCTGCTTATGTTGGAGTCTATGCTGCTGGTACTAGATCTATTGCCAGCTCCACTTCTGCTGCTGGATTTGCTGGGTCTGGGTAAACTCCGATACTGAAGATTGGTTCGGGTACTAATTGCTAAGTAACCATCATCCTGATTCTGTGAGCCATCAACACTAGTCTTTCGACCAGTGGACCTGCCCAGGAGTCCAGATGATTTAGGGATTTTCCCCAATGTGGCAGATCTACTGGTGATTGTTGCCCCACTAGCTGTTATCATGGTCATGCCTACAGTTGAACCACTCTGTTTCTTAAATCCAAATGCATTTGTATTAGCAACAGCTGTCCTAGAGTTGTTGGTAGAAGGTTTTTTTGATTCGTCACCACTGCTACGTCCAGCATCTGACGGGGAACGTTTAATGTGTCCAGATTTGGGAGAAATTCTACCCTTTTCGGATACCTTGGCATCATCCGTTTTCCCTTAAAAAACAGAGAACAGGTTCCAATAACAAATATTATGCACAAGGGCCAGAGATATATAGATAGGCATAGATATAGATACCATAAACATAAAAACCACAAGAGTGTAGAAACAATTTGATCTTTGTTAATTAAATGCAAGTCTAGGATAGAAAGCACTAATATGCCAAGATATCTGGGATATAAACACTTAATTATAAATATGTTTTAATAAGTGTATTTTAAAGAATGTTTTTAGGTGGGCGTGTGTTTTAGCAATGTTGTAACCCACCTCAAGCTGTGAGGAGAGGCGGGCAAGAAATAAAAATTATTATTGCTGATTTGTACTCAAAAACAAGGCCAAACAATTACTGTAAGTTGCTTTCCACTGAGGGAGAAACAAGTATTCTTCTACATTTTTGTCACATATTCGGCTTTTTTGGTGGTGGTTCCGCGGCTGTGGAACTCCTTGCCAAGGGAGATTAGGGAAGTCCCCTCACTCATGTCTTTTAGGAAGCAGCTGAAGACCTGGATGTGGGACCAAGCTTTTGGCCCATCCTAAGATACAGTTGATATAATCTGATGTATTCGTTGGATTAATGTGAAGTTGAATACAGACTGGCTTTGACTTTTGGCCCAATGCTACTGGCCCTGTTGTAACAGTCACACAGTGTGTTACTGTTTTAATGGGGTATGATATTGGTTTTTAAGTGTGTTTTTACTATATTTTGTATTATATGTGGCTTTAATCTTGCCATTATGTAAGACCGCTCTGGGTCCCCCCGGGGGAGAAGAGCAATATACAAATTAATTAAATAAATAAATATTCAAAGTGCTGCAGAGGAAGTATTCTGCAGAGAAGTACACATTTTAATCCAAAAAAATTGTTTCCCCAAGGTACAAACATTCCACTCACAAATGACTCACAGTTAAGAACAGGAGTTAAGGCAACAGGAAGTGAGAGGAATCTACCCCCAGGAAGGGAAAGTCACTCCTGAAAGAGTTGTCATGGGAAAAGGTGTCTCAACTGAAGTTTTCTCTCCAATCCTTGTTTCCACAACAAGTCAATTTTTTCAAAATCCAATTATCACAGGGAGAGAAGGTGAGGTGAAATCTTCTGAACAGGGGCACAGCAGCAAAACAAATAACAGAGGGATGTTAACAATTCCTTTGCTATCCAGGATAGGTTCTGTAGGTTTGTTCGTAAGATGAATTTGTATGTCCGTTGGAACAGGTACATTTTTAAGTGCAGCTCCAGCCAATACAAATTCAACCAATGAACAAACCTACAGAACCTATCTTGTTCGCAACTTGTGATTGCCTGTATAGAGAAAACGTTTCTTGTGTTTGAAAGGGTTTTTTTACAGAGAAAATTCACACAATCTTTGCATAATTTCTCTGCAACACTTTGGGACAGTAAAACTTTGAGGAAAACAGTGCAAAAGTCTTGCTACTCTAATATTCTTCTAATTAAACAAACAAACATCTGAACTGCCGGGAAATTTAATTTTCAATCTGGAAACAAAAACCGTCAATATTCCTTCCATTCCTATAATAGAACAATTTTGAGATCTATGATCTTTAAGTTGAGGAAAGGTAGGTCTAAACCAAGAAAGGAACAGGCAGCAGATTAGTGGCATTTCAATCAATAGAATGGAGAAGAAAAGGTAAACAATCTTAATTGCTGAATTTGTTTTTTTTAAGTGGTCACAAGATACACTCAGAAAGTTATGCATAAAATATAATGTTTTTGTATTTGTACAGTGCCCATAGTTACCCCATGTTAACTGTATGGAAAGGGGAGATGGGTTTCTAGAACACATACTGTTTTAATATGATCTCAAAACCAAGTAAACTTCTTGCCACTTTTGGTTTCTTTGTGAACATTTTGGCAATTGTGTGGCCCATGGGGGCCCTCAGGGAAACAAACATTCTCCTAGAACATGTTACAGTTTGCTGGTATTTTGAAAGGGAGGTCTGTTCTGCACATGTACAGGCATTCTGGCAACGGGAGAAGTTAATTTCATTTTGTTTTGTTCTGGATTGTTCTAATCCCAACAACCGGATCGGTCAAAGAGCAATCTACTGATGAACAATACTGCTGCCTGATTAGATGGGACGAGACAAGGGACTGCTGTGTTTAGGGAGACTTCCTTCCTCCAGCCAGAACAGCAAGCCTCCTGAGGGTAGGCTAAAGGGTACTTGTGCATTGGAGCTTCTCTGTCTACAATGAATTTGCAGAACAACATGGTGCTGAAAAAAGTTCCAGGAGCAAATTAGTTTTGGCAGCAAGATCAGATCCTTACAGTGCCCTAAATCCTATTGTTAGCCCTTACTTAGTAGGCCCAGTGAATCAACTGGATTTAACTACATGTTAACTCATTATTCATCAGCTGACTGAATGGGACTCTAGTCTACTCAGGACTAACAAACAGGTTACTAGTTTGTGTTTGTTGGTGCATCTGCAACTTTTAGAGAATTTCTAATCAAGTTGTTTTTTTTATGTTTTTAAGAAAACAAAACAGTTTTTAAGAAACCCCAAGTTTTGAACTAGAAAGCTAATCAATTAAATAAATATACCAAGAAATACACATACCCAAGAAAGATAAGAGTTCTACCATTAGCACAATCAGCAATACAAGAGGCATAATTCAACACTATCATACAAAGGATATTGAGCCAGCATCTCTGCTGGCAGGAAATCTTCAATTTGGCAAAGCAGACACAGGAAAAGAGACTGATTATACTGTTCTCCATCAAAGACAAGCATAGATCAACATGCACTTGAAATCCTGGCAGTTCAGAGGCATTTTTTCTCCTGACAGCACTAATTCTTGGCCTGTATTGCTCCCCTCTTGGCTGTACATTCCTCACCTGTTCCAGGTGTCTTCAGAGTTCCTGAAGTGGCTGCTGTTTTTGTCCTTGGCGAGGTAATGCCAACCTGAGCTGACATGCCTCGTCTCCAGGAACCCGTCTGCGAAATAACTGTGTTCTTCCTCCCAGAAGTACTTTTATCCGATTCATCAGACACATCAGATGGATTTCTTCTCCATTTTGATCCAGGCTCCATTTTTACACCACTGTCTGAGCCTCCATCGGATTTTTTGATTTCATCACCAGACCACAAAGAATTCCGCTCCACTTGGGAATGCTTTTCAGCATCAGTCTGAGTGGGAAAGCAGAAAAACATAAGACTGAACTGCAATCTTCTTCCTCCTCTAGGATTCAAAATCTAGCCCTTAAGGAAACCTTTACTCTGCAGCCTCTCTGGCTCTCTCTCTGTGTCCTTTCTGATGCAAAATTTATATTAATAACCAAACCCTAATCAAATGATTGTAACATGAAATTCACATATTTTTTAAAAATGGAAGAACATACTAGAAGAACAACAGCTTATAAAATCAAAGACATAAAGAAGTATTTACAAAGCTCATAAATGAAAAATTATCTTGATGCCCTGTCATCCCAGCATTCCTAACAGGATCTCGCACTGCAAGGCATAAACTAACTTCGAATGTGAGTTGCGAGCTTTTCCTTTGTTCTGCCTCCCTATCTCTTTGCTGGCAATTTGATCTGTGAAGCATGAAGAGGCAGCTTTTTGCAAGACTGAAAGATAAATGGGTCCTTTCTGTTTCTGCCTCACACTAACTTTGTCATCAACTTGGGTGAGAAAATTTCAGACAGTGGCATGTTTTACAACCCCTGCTGACTAAATTTACATTTGTGATTACCCAGAATTGCTTTTGAAAATCTACACATACAAAAGTGTAGGTATTCATCAATTTAATTCGCCAATTATTATTTTTCTATTCACACTAAACAAATGCCACTGTTTAGGCAGTGATAATGCTCTACATACACATACACACACACCCCACAGTGACCAAGGAGAAGAACCATTTGTTGGAGTGTATGTTCATATCTGTACTCTTTGTTCGACTTTCTCTGTCTTTACTATCGTTCTGAATGATTTGCAATTCAAATCCTACACTAGAGATCTGAAAAGCTGTAGACCTGCTGCTACCCACACGGGAACCTAAAAACACAGATTCAAGGGGAATCTGCATCTTTGTGTATTGTGCTTTCTTACCCTTTTCCCCTGTTTGCTTTATTTCCTGTCTTGTTTATTTTTTTTAAAAAAAGCAATGTTTTAAATAATTGAATCACCAGTTTTTTGCAATGATCATACAAGTAAAAATCAAAGTTGACTTGTTTTGCTGCTTTTTATCTGCTGCTGTGTGTTGGCTAAAGGCTACCATTGTAACAGCAGTGGCTAAATAACCCACAGTCCTTCAACCTATGGTTTGTTTATCATAACAACCTTCCCAGCAGGAATTAGCAAACCAGTATAATAACACATGAATAGTTTTGGGAGCCAAACAAGCCAGAGTGCGAGGTACTGTCATTCTGCTAGTATGCTTGCCTTGAATGATGATGATAATGATGACAACTACTTTAATCTTTATATTTAATGTTTCCCCAAACACTGGCACTCAAAAATTATAAAACATTAATGCCAGAACAGATTTAAATGTAAAAAAATCAGTAACATTTATAAAAGTAAAAAATCATTAATTAATTAAAATAGAGCATACAAAATCAACAAAACAATTCTAGAAGGGTGTGAAGATGTTCCTGTTCAAGAAAGCATTTAATTATCTGGTTTTAATGTTCACACGGTTTTAATTATGTTTGCCGTTTCAAATATTTATTTTTAATGGGTTGTTTTAACTATTGTATTGTATATTTTTATTCTGTTATGCTCAGAGAAAGGCGGGATACAAAATCTCTCAGATAAATAAATTAATACATTCATCATTACAAGCTCATTGCACCAATTCTGAAAATCCTTCCTGAAGAGGAACTTTCAAGCCTTAGGAGCATCCACTCAGTGGGTCCTCTCTCTGGAACCCACCAAATGCGCCTGGGAAAATGGGAGGCTGAGAAAAAGGTCTCCTCCTTAGACCATAGAATCTAAGCTTATATTGGAAGATATAGGCCTTCAAACAGACATGACACAATCTACATAGTGCTTTACAGATCTTAACTAACACTCTGAACTGTCCACAGAAATAGAATGGTAACCAGTGCCTTGTTGCAACCAGTGAGTTAAATGCTCCCTGTAATAATTGAAAGTTCTTCAGGAATATAGGCCTATAATGACAACCAAACAGTCAAAATATATTTCCAGTACAGAGAGAACAGAGAGAACATTTCCTGTTTCAACCCATATTTGAAGTGGGATGATGAGAAAGACAACACTTCTAGGAACTATGTTGCACCTCTACAGAAAAGCACCCCATACACTTTATGGTATTATTTCAGTCTTCCAAATGCAAAACAGGATCAGTACAAATAGCTTATTTCAATCCACTACTAATGAATAAGAAGTGTTTCAACACATCAGCCATATATCATCAGGTTCATAGCTTGGTGCTAGCAATTTCAAATAGACATGAAATCTCAGACGCATAACCAGAGGCAAAAACTTTTTATGTAGCCACAACTATGCACTTCATGGCAAGGGAACAAAGAGTAACACGTTTCATGCATCAGAGTGTTTTGAGGCAATTTAACACTTCATTATATCAAAAAGTTCTATTAAAATAGTTTTAGGCTCTAGTGAAAAGGTGCATTGGGGAGGAGCACAGAAATATTTACAAAAAAGCAATGGATAGAAAATGTGCCCTTCTATTTGGGAAAATATCAGAATATTGGAATTCCCAAAACAGTTTTAGATTTAGGAGATGTGGAAGAAAAAAGAAGAGCATGAAAGAGAGAATAAATGCTATTGTAATAGAAAACCAAATTAAGAAAAATTACTGAACACTTCCGAATTGCATACTGACTCTGAGCCAACATTTTCCTTCCATATTTAGTTTGTTGGCTACATCTACTGAAAATCTGATGAATGCCACCTACAGACATAATATAATTTTCTTGTGAAAAGGTGCCAAAAAAAGGATGGCCTGTAATAACACGCAGTTTTGGGAAATTATAATACACTTCATTAAGTAGCATATGTTTACATTTCCTCTGAGAGTGTTATAATCGTCAAGCTTTTATGTGAACTTAATTAAAATTCTGTTGCTAAATGAATAATGCATTATTTATGCCTTACTAGCGTTAAACTAAAAAGAAGTATGTGCTAAATATACATGATATATCCCCCTTTTAAATTTTAGCAACTAGTGCAGAATCCATTTGAATATCCCAATGAATCCCACTGCTTTTGCCAAACTGGCAACCACACTTTCGCTTTCTGCAATTCTTCACACAGCCTAGAAACCTGCTCCAGAGGGTTTCCCAGCTACCCTGTTTCCCTGAAAATAAAACATCCCTGGAAAATAAGACCTAGTAGAGGTTTTGCTGAATTGCTAAATATAAGGCCTCCCCTGAAAGTAAGACCTAGCAAAGTTTTTGTTTGGAAGCATGCCCGCCAAACAGAACACCAGAGCATGCGGGATTGGTAAATGTACATACCATAGAGTGTTGTACATGGAAATAATGGTAATAACAAGAAATTCTTGATAGGATTCATAGTTTGTCTGGTTATGCTGGTTTATGATGACAACTACTGTACAGTATATAATGTTCATTTTTTGTTCAACAATAAATGTGAATTTTTCTTCATGGAAAACTAAGACATCCCCTGAAAATAAGACCTAGCGCATCTTTGGGAGCAAAAATTAATATAAGACACTGTCTTATTTTCGGGGAAACACGGTACCCAGAACAAATGGAGGGCTGCAGGAAGGAGTCATACTTTCGATGGAAAGAGGAATCCACTTAAAATACTCAACTAGATCCTGGCCCTAATTGTTACCATTCTGTGGAAGTTAAAAAGTCACAACTCCACAGCACAACTGTCCAACTTTACAAATGTTTAGAGCCAGGATAACTGGCTCTGTCCATGGCCTTTATAGTGAATAGATTAGAACAGCATATACAATAGAGTCTTGCTTATCCAAGCTCTGCTTATCCAAGGTTCTGTATTATCCAACACAGTTTGCCTTTTAGTAGTTAATGTTTTCGTAGTCAATTTTTCAATAAATTGTGAAATTTTGGTGCTAAATTCATAAATACAGTAATTATTACATAACGTTATCGTGTATTTGAACTGCTTTTTCTATCAATTTGTGATAAAGCATGATGTTTTGGTGCTTAATTTGTAAAATCATAACATAATTTGATATTTAATAGGCTTTTCCTTAATCCCTCCTTATTATCCAACATTTTCACTTATCAATTGTTCTGCCGGCCCGTTTATGTTGGATAAGTGAGACTCTACTGTATATGTATAAAACTGTGTTGTAGAGCCCTAATGAGATTGTTTTTTCTGAACATAAACAAGAGACCCTATGTATCTACATTGTTATCTGCTCTTCTGCATTGCCCTCATCTACTGCAGGTGGTCCTCCAATCATCTAGATAAGAACAGCCAGTTTACAGCTGTTAGGATTTCTGGGAGTTGAAGTCCAAAAACATCTGGGGACCCCAGGTTGAGAACCACTGATCTAGAGGCATTCAAAGACTCCTGGCAAAGGAAAATTGTGTTCCACCCAAATGGGTGATGCATTTAAGCATTTTCATACTATTGTTGGGCACATGGACATCGCTGGATACAAACTTTCACATATAGGACCTTTATAATATTCATAAAAGCCAGGGGTTGGGCTTCGAGCATGGACAGATAATTTCTGGTCCTGCTTCCTCTTCCGATATAGATTCAGCAGGGCAATAAACGCTAATCACTTTTCTATAACTGCACACTTTCAAGAGAATTCTATATATATTCCCTAATTGCACAATTCCAAAGGATTCCATCCCTTTAATTTAGGCCCCTAAAAAATTTGATAGCAACTAAAATCTTGAAATCAGAATAAACTGTGCAATCACAGGCACAAAGGAAACTATGTAAAACTGAGTTCAGATCACTAGTCCATCCTGCATAGTACTATCAGTTTTGAACAGCAGTGGCTCTCCAGTTCCTCAAGAAGAACTATTTCTTAGCCCAATGCAAAGATCTCTGTTATTCCCTGGCAATCTTCCATCACTGAGCCTGGTTAGAGAGCATGACTGATATGTTGAAAGAGAAGAATGTTTGCATGTTTGTTCACAGGTGACTTATTATCAAAATAAGCAACAAAAATAGAAGTAATTCATAAACAAATAAAATAGTGTATTTATAAAACAAAAAACATGTTAATCATCAAAATGTACCAGTACAGGCAGTTACTTATTCTGGTCTAGTTTTACGATTATCAACCTGTTACCTTGAGAATCAATCAGGAACTACCAGAATTGAGATCTCTTGCCATTATGCATTCGAATCATATATCTGATACACTGGTTTCCAAACTTATTTGGGGTACCACCCCCTTTCCAGAAAAAATATTACTCAGTGCCCCCTGGAAATTAATTTTTAAAAATTTTTAATAGCAATTTAACAGAAAGATATATGTATTAATGCATATGGCAAATGCACCTATGGCCATCACTGCCCCCCTGGATCGCTGCAGTGCCCACTAGGAGGCGGTAGCGCCCACTTTGGGAATCACTGATCTGATATGTTCAGCTCGGTGACTGCCTAGAAAGTGAGTTAAATATTTTGGCCTTGATATTGCAATAATTTGATTCTCCTTTGCAACAAGCAACAAAATGGACAGGGTTACATGTTTTTGAAGGCAACTGAATGCCTTTGGAACTTCAGGCAGTCCCCGAGTTACAAACATTCAACTCACAAATGACTCACAGTTAAGAACAAGAGTAAGACAACAAGAAGTGAGAGGAATCTGCCCCTCAGAAAGGAAATTCACTCCTGAAAGAGTTGTCATGGGGAAAAAGTGTCTCCACTGAAGCTTTATCACCAATCCTTGTTTCCACAACAAGCCAAAATTTTCAAAATCCAATTATCACAGGGACAGAAAGCGAGATAAAATCTTCAGAACAGGGGCACAGATAGCAAAGCAAACACCACAGGGGTGTTAACCCTTCCCGATGCTATCCAAAGCTCATACATGGCTGGGAGTAGACTTAAAAATGTACCTCTTCCAACTTACTGTAGAGTCTCGTTTATCCAACCTTCACTCATCCAACGTTCTGTATTATGCATTGCAGTCTGCCTCCTACCTTGATCCACAGCTGTTTCTCTAGGCAGCAATTCTGTCTTTCTTTGCAGTCAATTTTTTAGTAGTCAATGTTTTTGTAGTCAATGCTTTCAATACATTGTGATGTTTTGGTGGTAAATTCGTAAATACAATAATTACTAGATAACGTTACTGTATACTGAACTGCTTTTTCTGTAGATTTGTTGTAAAACATGATGTTTTGGTGCTTAATTTGTAAAATCATAATGTAATTTGACGTTTAATAGGCTTTTCCTTAATCCCTCCTTATTATCCAACATTTTCACTTATCCAACGGTCTGCCGGCCCATTTACAGTATGTTGGATAAGCGAAACTCTACTGTACATACACATTCATTTTAAGAACAAACCTACAGAAACTATCTTGTTTGTAACTTGGGGACTTCCTGTATTATGATGAAATGGAAAAAAGTATAAACTTACCTGGGCATCTAGGTTCTTACGGGAGGATGCTGGTGTGTTTGCATAGGAGCTGATGGAGGAGCTGGTGTTAATGTCATCAGTGCTGAGATTATCTATGGTGTCACTAATCCCACTGCTGACAGAACTGCTGTCATCCCAGCTGAGGAGAAACAGGAAAGCCCACAATAAATAACTGAGATAAGTATTTCGCACAGCAACCAAGAAGTCAAAAGATGTAAACGGGGGCAGGGGTTTTTAAAAATTAGGAAATTCCAGCCATTATGGATTTATCAATGATTTCAAATATAATTAATGGATATCCTAGAGAAAATGTTCACAGCTTTGCTGATGTAGATTTCAAAAATAAAACACTATTTTTTATTAAGGTGACTGATACAACACATCCCTAGTTTAACAACATGAAGTTGACATAAAAGATGAATGACAATTTGGAGAAAAGAAGGTGTTGTTGTACATTTCAGACTTGAAACTAGCTTATTTATTTATTTATTTATTTTATTTAATGCATTTATATCCCGCCCTTCTCACCCCAAAGGGGACTCAGAGCGGCTTACAAATTAAATTTACATACAATATTATATTATTCCCTGAAAGTCACATTTTCTTGCTTATTTATTTGCTTATTAATTACCTTATGTAAGTACTGTAATACAAAATCCACTTTTGATGCGGTTAGAGGCATAGGACCTCTATGAAAGTGGGAAAACCATGAAATAAAAGAACACATCTTTTTTTAACCTGAGAGAAAACCTTTCCAGGAATTTCTAGGTTCCTGTGGCAACTCATTGATCATCTTCCACCATAGATTTGCCATGGACGACTTAGAGATTCCTGGAGAAGTGTGCTCTCTGTCTCAATCTTCTGCCAGATGTTGACCACAGAATCCTTTTAGAGCTCCAAGAGATCCCTAGAGAGAACATGTCAATCAAATATGCACATAATCAACTCCACAAAAGTTAAACCTGAAAATGTAGAGGGCCAACTCTATTTGTATCTCAGTGGTTTATTGTATTCACTATCAATACAAAAATGAGAGGTAAACAATTATTATTTTGGGTTGTTCTGAGTTTTCTGAGCTGTTGAAAATTATTATTTTCAATTTACAGATGATCAAAATAGGATTTCTCCATGCAAAATTCTGCAAACTGAAACAGAATTCTCCAGACCAAGGCCACCAGTCCCATTGTTGGGTTTTTATTTGTTTAAATAATATCTGTTTTCTGCGTTGTTCAAGAACCTAAACCATAAATAGCTCTAGGAAATTTCACATTATGAGTACTTACTAATGGGAAAAACGATGTATTAAGAAATTAAATGAAGTGCTACACAAATGTATTTGTTGTACATGCATCCACAAACAGATAAGTGTTAAATTCTATGTATGATGAAATTTTGCTTTCTTCACCTTCAGTATGAGAAAAAGCATAATACACAAAATTGTACTTAAGAAGTGACAAAGCACAACTCAGAAATAAAGAACAATAAAGATCAAACAAATCTTGATCTTTATTTGTTTAATAAAAAAGACTCTTACATAAAGAGCCCAAAAACGGTCTCTCTTCTGCAAGCTCTTCTTCTTAAGGGAACCTGTCAGAAAGATATCCCTTTCATCAAGCCTCTCCACACCTAATATGCACAATTACTTCTAAACTCAGGGGTGGGAGAGTGAAGCAGAAATTCATTCAAAGGCTGCCAGCTGGCTTCGGTTTCTAGAATTTCCACCAATGAGTGATTGTATCCCTCATCTAGTAAATAATCTTGCCAACGGTTACACTGAATGCTAAAACAAGGAGCACTATTCAAGACTAGCAACTTTAAGCATGAGACTCACGATTTTAAAATCCTCCGAACATTAAATCTAACCCACATCGCAACTGCATAATGTAACAGAAAAGCTGTAACTGATAAAATATGGACTGCATTAAATATGAACTGCTAATAGAGAGATTTGGAAACAGGAATTTAATATTCATAAAGCCTTTGGAGCATGCTCAAGGGAATTATTAGAGAATGATCCAGCTGTTTGCAGCATGTTCTGGGGTATATCATGTCATGAACAGCTGGGACAGACAGACTCTCTATACATTCCCCTGGGTTTAAGTTTCATCAGTTTCAATAGAATTTATTTCAAACTAAGGACCTGTTCAAATGCAGTATTTCCGATTTCAAAATCATAATTTTGTGATGCTGAATGTTCTGTGAATGTGCAGGCTCCAGTCTCCCCTCTCACACTTAAGATTTCCTCCTTCCCCTTTCTTCTTTGGTTTAGATTAACCACTTTTCCACCATACTATTTCAACACTGGCCTGCTGTAAATTCCCAAAACCCAATTAAAATCAACTGTGGTTTTCCACCCTGTTGTCAACCAAATAATAGGTAATTGCTATAGCATTTCTTGTTTGAATTGATATCCCCACTTGAGTCCCTCTAACGTAGTGACAGGCAATTGTGGTAGGATCAGGGATTGATTTTCAGGCCCTAGGACACTTCTTTGAGCTTGGCCTAAAAGGCCAAAAACAAAATGGAAAAAATGTGAAAGTTGCAGAACGTGTTAGTGTTTTTTTTAAAAAAATCCTAGATTAAATGGGAAGGCCTGCAAAAGAACTCCCACTCCTGGAAACTTATAAGAGAAGCAATTCATATATGTGTGTGCGTGTGTGTGTTTCTGTGAGTGATTGGTGTATGTGCACAGATAGAGGCTTCTTGTTGTGTGCCCTCAAGTCACTTCTGACTTACCTATCATGGCAGAGAGATAGGTATGGGCCAGAGTCACTCACTGGCTTACCCTTTGTCTTCTTCTGGTTTAAGTGAAGACCAGGAGATGGATGGGAATTGATATTTTTACAGTAGGTAATCTACTGTACAGTTTAAAATTAAGTACTTTAAGAGGATCCCTCCCAACATATATATTGGTTGGTTTTTTTTAGCTTTTAGTGAATAAAGTATTATTTACTTTTAAATTAATGTTATATCGCTGGTTTCAATATAATCCACACAAGAAGTTATACAGAGAAGAAAAGTTTTTTTTTACAGTTTTTCGAACCTGAATTATAAAATAGATTTGTTTTCAGCAAGTTCTTTTTTCAAGTGGTTTCATCCACCACCCCATGTTTCAGCATCTAAGTGGTTAAATTCAAAAGGATGGAAGAAAGGAAAGGAAAATGTCACAGCCCTCTTAATTACGGCATTCCAAAGCCTTTGAGCAATGATAGAATCTTTGCAATTTAGTTGGGGCAATTAATAACTTCTGATGTCAACAAAAATCTATTCAGCCATAACATGAGACCCTATACATTTCCTTTGATTCACTTGATCAATCTACTTTGTATAATGGAAAATATGTGATTTCTTAGCATTGCTTCACATCCTATATTAATGGAAAACACAGGTTGAAAAAGTCTGGAAATAAAGTTAAATTATGATTTGTCAGGCAAAAAAAATATTTGGAAAAAAAGTATTGCCTACTCAAAAATAATTACCCACTATACCCTACAGTTTCCCCAAAAGCTGCAAATTACAAGCAAAAGGGAAAAAAAGAACTTGAAAGGTAAACAATAGTGGCTCCACCTGGCACCTTGAAATTAACTAAAAACGTTCATTTAAATTAACAGAACTTAAATTAACAATTACTAACTTCAGGTTCGTTGATTTCTATGAATATTATTTTTGTCTAAATCTGAATCCAGCCAATTGTCTTCAGTATCATACTAGTCACATTTTTAACCTTTGTTCAACAATCACAATTTACCCTGTTCTTTTTATAGTAGATTATTTTATTTCATCCTTGCAAAAATTCTGCATGAAGATGTACCTTGAAAGATGTGGTTTTCTCAATGCCATCCAATGACTGGGGTGTCAAATCTAAAATCCAAGTACAGTACCGAGCTCAGCACCCAAACTTGCCAAACGATTTGTTTTTCAAGAACTCTTTGTAGAGTTCTCCCAACATTGAACAATAAGGTTTAATTTGTCCTACATTTCACTTCCACTGTGAAGGCCAGTCTTGAAAAACATGGCATGTTTACACAGATTTCTGAGTGTCCATGGGACTATGCTTAAAAGAATTTATCCATGTATCAGCAGTGGTAAGATGATGCTCTGGGTCTCCAAGCATTACTCTATTAGCCGGTTATGGATTACTGTCATTCTTCTTAAATGTTATTTCCCAAGCTCTGAATAACAGTACTATTTGTAAAGTACATTTTTGATATGAAGTTGTTCACTAGTGAAATGCTGGCCTGTCAAGTGTTCCTGAGCTGGCAACCGCTCAAAAGGGCATTGTTTTCCACACATAATATCACATTCCTCCCATGCCAAAATGACTGTTTATGAACCATGCCAATTTCTGAATGTTCACTGCAGCCAACCACAGGAATGTAGTCTTTGAGAAAGTATAACAAAACTGATGCTTTTCAAGAACTGTATGTGGAAAATATAAACTCTGTTCTCAATCTGCGCAACTACTGAAAGTTTTGATAAAAACACAATCTGTGAGTTGGATAATTTAATACCGATTGATTCTTTTTCTAAAAGAAGTATTACTACAGATATTTTGTCTGCTTTTATCTAATGGGAATAATAGTAATATATGTTTTTAAATGCCTTTAAAATGCCATCTCAATTATAAAGGGATATGAAATGTGTATTATGTGAAGTACCTGGTTGCACTGTAGTTGTTTAAGTTCAAATTCTCTTCCAAAATAAAAACAAAGACTCACTTACTTTAATAGGAAGAGGGAAGGAAAGGGGAAAAGAGGGTTACATACGAGACACATAGGTTAGGTGAAGGTAAAGGTTTTCCCCTGACATTAAGTCCACTCATGTCCGACTCTGGGGGTTGGTGCTCTTTTCCATTTCTAAGCTGAAGGGCTGGTGTTGTCCGTAGAAACCTCCAAGGTCATGTGGCCGGCATGACTGCATGGAGCGCCGTTACCTTCCCATCAGAGCAGTACCTATTGATCTACTCACATTTGCATGTTTTTGAACTGCTAGGTTGACAGAAGCTGGGGCTAACATCGTGCGCTCACTCTGCTCCCTGGATTCGAACCTGCGACCTTTCAGTCTGCAAGTTCAGCAGCTCAGCGCTTTAACACACTGCACCACCGGGAGCTACCCAGGAAGAGGGAAGGAAAGGGGGAAAGTATCCATGAGACTCATATGGCAGTCCAAATTGAAACTAGGTGATTACCCCTTTATCTCTAAAACAAGAACTATTTGTTTGTAAAGGAGAGATTAAAAACTCTGAGGATAAAAGAGACCTCTTAAAATCTTCTCCTAGGAAAATAAAAGGCACAGGGCCTCTTAAACCAAACTATTAAAGAAGAGAGAATAACTGTTTTCATGTGGGACCTCACCAGAATGTGACGCACATTGTTCCCTCACTTATTGCTGGGGTTAGGTTCCAGGACCACCTGAAATAAGTGAACATCCACAAAGTAGGGATGCTATATATTTATATATTATTTTAGTAGTTATACACTATTTTAAGTCTTTATCAACAAATCGTGTGTTGATAAATCACCTCCTTCTCCTCCCTTTGCCGCTTGGGCTCCTTTTCCCTCCCTTCAGCTTCTCCTTCCTCCCTTCCTTAGGCTGTAAATTGTAATTTTATATGATTTATAATATTCTTTTAGAGTTTATTGAAAAACTGCAAAACAGAGAATCCTCAAAAAGCAAACCACGAAGTAGTGAAGGAACACTGTACTCGTAATAGCACGAGGAATTCCAGGAAAGATATAGCAATAACAACAACAACAACAACAGCAACAACATGGGAGTCATATCAAAATGTTGTCTGTAGGGCAAGTTACTTTCCGATGAAGGTTACATTCAGGGTCAGTATGATTATATTGCTAAGACGTATTTTGAAGGTACTCCAAGATGCCTAAATACCCTAAAGACAGCAGATCCCATCTGATCTTGAAAGCTAATCAGAGTCAGATGTTGTTAGAACTTGGATTAGAGACCACCAACAAATAATACATTTAAGAGGAAGGAACTGGTAAAACCACCCCTAGCCTAACAAAAATCCTATAAAATTCATGAGCTGCTGAAAGTCAACAGGTGACTTGAAGGTACATTCACACAAACACTGTCCAAAAAGATTACTAATGTTCAGCCGATAGACATTTTTCCTGAAGCTAAGTTTACATTTGTTAATATGATCCAATTCAGAAAACACAACTGAAATATAAATGATCACTGGCACCAAAAATAGGGAAATATATTACATTTTACACCTAGGCTCTTGATGCTACTTCAAAATGGAAGCTGCTTCCGAAGTACACCACTTAGCTGTTCAGTAATCATGACACACTACATTATCCCTGTTTTTTTTTAATGGGACTCTCTTCCTTAAACACATCATACAGCATACAGAAAATAAATTAAAACATGGCTATCTTCTGTTTTTAATGTACAAGGATCATGTAATTTCCTGTTCCAGCAGCTCTGCTGTCTGCTGTCTGTTTCCAGGGACAATTCAAAATCCTGGTTATGATAGATAGAGCCCCTACGACTTAGGTCTAGGATGTCTGACAGACCATGGACCTCATCACATTGAGATATAATCCCTTTATATCAGTATGCATCCAATATTTTTTTAGGGCTGAATGCATGCTGTATTGAGATGGGATGCATACCCTCCTCATCACACCTAATTATTACGATTCTTATGATTCAAAAATACTACGCTTTGACTTATCACCCAACTGAAGGCTGGCTCCTCCCAATCCATTCAAAATACCCCCTACATCGCTCTTTGATAGTGGTTCCCAATCTGTGGGTCTCCAGATGTTTGGCCTTCAACCTCCCTAACTGCTGGTAAACTGGTTGGGATTTCTGGGAGTTGTCGGACAAAACTCCCACAGGTTGAAAGCCACTACTCTATGACCTTTTAAAAAGTATAGTTGCTGATGGGATGCATACAGATTTTCCTATCACACACAAAAACAGTGCTTCAGCAACAGAAGAATCCATAGTATTTCAAAAAACACGATTAGAATTCCATTTGCAAATAATCAGTTTCTGCGACGCTTTGCAGACAGATTCCAATGGAATATTGATTGGGATGGGGCAAACGTCATGTGATGGAACCCATTCAAAATCATTCTCAAACAGTCTCAGAAACGAACTATTTCCTAATGTGATAAGGTCCCATATATTCCCATATTAGCCTGACTAGTGCCTGAATCCATAGGAGAGGTCCTACTTTCAGTTCCACCAACTTTACAGCTACAGTTCATATGTTTTTATATGTAACCATTGTAATTTGCAAGCCATGCTGAGTCTTAAATCTGAAGAAAAGGGATAATGATAGTGGTGATGATATATACTTAGTTCTTCTCAGTTACTTCATACATAAGATAAAGTTGGGAGTTTCCTATAAAAACTCAAGTTGTAAAAAAGCAAGTTAATGTCAAAGAAGGATTTCAATTGGCTTAGTAATATTTAACTCTTTATTAGATCGTGGACTCTTGTTTTTGTACAAAACATTTGTGCCAAAAACGTCATGGCCTCTATGTGATTTAGTTTATCAAATAAATGAAGATAGAAAAGATCAAAAGAATACTTTGAAGGCAATAAAAATACCTGGAAAAAAGAGGGCAATGTGCAACAATTGAATATGCTGAGTAGAAAGAGGGCTTCCACTATTTCTTCCTACTAAGTTAAACATTTGGATGGGAGACTGCCACTGATTTCAAAGAAAGGGACTAGCAAAACTACCTCTAGGTTTTCCTTGTCTAAGAAAACCCTATGAAATTCATGGGGTCCCCATAGGCTACGTGAAAGCGCACACACAAACACAGAATTGTATTATGTGGAAAATAGTTAACTGGTAGAACTTGTTTTCTGGGAACTATTCAGCCTAGGTTTGCCTAAGAATGCAAATTGCCTTAAGGGAAGAGATAAATCAGGAAACTGTAAAGTGCCAAACCCAAAAGTCAGATTAGTACTATCTGACCGAAAGAACAGAGAAAGTGCAAGGATTTCAAAAGGAGATATGATACCACCTTCCTGACAATTGCCCCATTTACAAAGTCTGAGGTTGTTAAATTCAAAATCCTTTTTGCAATTCTTGATGGTGGGATCAACATCAGGGAAACACTGGGAGAAAATACAATAGTGGAGGACTGATGTTTGGCACAATCTAACCAAACCGATCTACTATGTGAGAGACTACACTGAAATAAAAAGGATTTAGGAGAGCTTATATCCTTTGGAAGATTCCGAACTATTTACTAGTAGTATTTTCATAAGTCATACAGTTAACAATGTTGAATGAGTGATATTTAAGTCTCTCAAAGCAGCTTACCATAATAAAAGTCAAAGTTTGTTTGTATGTATTTTCTAAGATGTTCCTAAGTTTCAGACAGCACTGTAACTCCCATCAACAAAGGATCTGGACCAAACCTGGCACACAGACGCCCCATGACCAACAGAACATATTGGAGGGGTTTGGGTCAGATGGACCTTGGGTCCTGGGAGTTATAGTTCACCAACATCCAGAGACCACTCTGCCAACAATAGATCTGGGCCAAATTTAACAAACACACCCAACATGGCCAACTTTGAATAGTGGTGGGGTTAGGGAGGATTTGACCTTGAATTCTAGGAGCTGTAGTTCACTCACATCCAGAGAGCACTGTGAATCCAATCGATAATGGATCTGGACCAAATCTAGCATACAGACTCAACATGGCCAAATTTGAATACTGGTGAGGTTTGGGGGTGATTGAACCCATAATTTTGAAAATGATAGTTCATTCACAACCAAACCCAACCGACGATGGAACTGGACCAAACCTGGCACACATACCCAACATGGTCAACTTTGAATACTGGCGGGGTTTGAAGGGAATTGTAGTTCACCCACATTCAGAGAGCACTGTGAACCCAAACAATGATAGATCTGAACCAAATGTGACACACATACCCAACATGGCCAACTTTAAATACTGGTGGGGTTTGGAGGAAATTAACTATGAATGCTGGCAGCTATAGTTCACCCACATCCAGAGAGTAATGTGTACCCAAATACACTTGGCACATAGACCCAACTTGGGAAATTTTGAATGCTGGTGTGGTTGGAACAATGAAAGTTGATGGTAAGAGTTGTAGTTTGCCCACCTTCTTATGCATTTTCTAATGGATCCATTCTTAAAATCCAAAATCCAACAATAGTTATTTCTAATGTTTATCCTTACCAAATTACCTAACCCAGGCATCGCTGGGTACTTAAGCTAGTAGATAACACTATGTAACACAATTTGAAAGTGTTATTTTCTGTTTAATTGTGTGATACTTACTTTGAAAGTATAGTATTCTCACTTATCCAAGCTAAATGGGCCGGCAGAAGCTTGGATAAGCGAATATCTTGGATAATAAGGAGGGATTAAGGAAAAGCCTATTAAACATCAAATTAGGTTATAATTTTACAAATTAAGTACCAAAACATCATGTTATACAACAAATTTGACAGAAAAAGTAGTTCAATATGCAGTTATGTTATGTTGTAATTATTGTATTTACGAATTTAGCACCAAAATATCATGATATATTGAAAACATTGACTACAAAAATGGCTTGGATAATCCAGAGGCTTGGATAAGCGAGGCTTGGATGAGTGGGACTCTACTGTAGTTGTTATACTCCAGAATCCTAGTTTGTGGCTGCCACAAATTATGTGGAATTGGTTGAGTCAGTCAGATAGTAATTGAAAAACTATAGCAAAATGTGCTGCAGGATGTCCAGCAAAAACTTTTTTTTTTTGCAGTTTAATAAACCTTTCCCATGTTTTTATGATAAAACCAATTAGGAAATGACATTTATAACCCAGGAACAAAAACCATGTTACATAGTGTAATCACAAAATAAGTTTCATTGCTAAAATGTGGCAGGCAACCTACAAATTAATCACAACCAGACTAATCCCTCAATCAGCTGTTGTTAGTGATTCCACATATAGATAAATCCCATTTATTCAATAGGTATACTCTAGTCAATATGATTTAGACCTATGTTAAATGGTTACAGATAGATCCCAAAAGACAAACCAGCAAAGTACAATATCCTTAACACAACATTTGGGATACTTTTTGTTCAGCATTAAAAAATCTTAAATTCCAAATCATCAATTTCTGTTTCATCAAATTATTGGTAGAAAATGTGAATTTTTAAAGTTGTGGGCCAGGGGGAAGGGGGGTCACAACAGCTTTATTTTGCAGTGCCAGTACTTAAATATAGTAAAGTCTTTATTATTTCACATCTACTGCTGATGTTGACACAGCGGAATGTAAATGAAACCACTGTCGTCAACATTTTTGCCACAGCAGAATTACTGTATTAGTGAATGAAAGAATGAACATTTCTACTGATTACATATGTATGATATGATTTACGGCCTGTATCTCCAGGATTGTTTCATGCAAAATAAATATTTATTCTACAAAATGCCACTAAGTTGACATAAAAACTTCTAAAATGCAACCATGGCACAAGTATTGATCTTTCTGCTCAGCTTATTCCTTCTAAATTTACAGTTTATATTCTACAAGCACATTTTTATTACAATAAGATTATTCCCAACATGTCTTAATATGAAGAATGCAGCCCTTGATGCAATGCATTAAGAATGCTTCAGTCACCTAAATCCCAGGTTCTGCTAATGCAGAGCATGTCTATCAATTGTTCATCCAGGCTTTCTACCAAAAGAGAATCTTCACCTTTGAGGCATTGCCTGTTGCATGATTCATATCATATATTCTTCCTAATATTTTGTGGAAATCCTACTTCTTGCTCTTTACAACCCATTGATTTGTGTCCTATCCTTCGGAATGGATGAAAACAAGTTTGTTCTATATCAGTGCTTCTCAGATTCTCATCTGATTTGAAGAACTGGCAATCTCTTATGCCTAGGACCACTAATTCACTTTTCTATCTAGCCCTAACTGGAAATTCCTTACAAACCAGCAGATCATTGGTCATGGATAATTGCTGGTCCATGGACCACCACTTTGAGGACAGTGATCAAAGTAACAAGCCCTCAAATATATAATTATAAAATTGTTCTTGTTTATTGTCTTTTGATGAGCTTTTTTTTCATTTCAGGAACTTGAGAAACTGCGAGTTGCTCTGGTGTGAGAGAATTGGCCGTCTGCAAGGACCTTGCCCAGGGGACACCCGGATGTTTTGATGTTTTTACCATCCTTGCGAGAGGCTTCTCTCATGTCACCACATGGAGCTGGAGCTGATAGAGGGAGCTCATCCGCGCTCTTCCCGGGTTGGATTTGAACTGGCAACCTTCAGGTCAGCAAGCCAATCTTCAAGTCATCAGTCCTGCCGGCATAGCACCACCAGGGGCTCTGGTGCTGTCGAGCTAAACATAGCACTCCTCCAATCATTCCATACAGAACACAAATGCCTAGTTTCCTCCTGATCTTTAACATCCTTTTCTTGGCAAATTCCAATTGGTTGATATCTTTCTTAAACTTTATTACTCAACGCTGGACACAGAATACAGATGAAATGGCATCTCACCAGGCTACCCAGTATCTCCTCTCTTTATAGTAGATCTTTACAGTCAGGTTGTTCTCCGGGTACAGGCAATCCCCAAGATACAAACAAGATAGCTTCTATAGATTTGTTCTTAAGTTGAATTTGTATGGTACATTTTGTGAATGTAACTCCTGTCAAAGATTTTGTGTGTGTGCGTACACACACACACACACACACACACACACACATGTTAACACCTCTGTCATGTATGCTTTGCTGTTTGTGCCCCTGTTCAGAAGATTTCACCCCACTTTCTGCCCCGGTAACACTTGCATTTTGAAAAATGTGGCTTGTGGTGAAAACAAGGATTGGCGGGAAAGCTTCAGCTGAGATACCTTTTCCCCATGATAATTCTTTCAGGAGTGAATTTCCTTTCCTAGGTGTAGATTTCTCTCACTTCATGTTGTCTCGCCCCCATTCTTAATTACAAATGGTCGTTTGTAAGTTGGGTGTTTGTATCTTGGAGTCTGCCTGTATTCTAAAAAGGCAGAGGATTTGCTTAAAGGCAGAATTTACAATTCTTTGCTCAATTACCGTATTCCCAGCAACAGGGTGGTGGTGCTTATAAACCTAAATCCCAGAGATAAAAAGCCTGAGCCTGGTCTGCTAAAATCGAAAAGAGCAATTGTCAAGAGAAGAGAAAAATACTACAATCGTATATGACAATGCCTAAGATACAATGTGTGGCCAAATGCCAGAATACTGTACATGGAAATTCCTGAGCCTCTCTCACTATTAAAAAGTCATTTCAAAATCGTAGCTATGCTGGATTTAGTCTGGTTCATAAAAATGTAAAAAGAATCTATTTGTGTATTTAAAAGTTTCCAGGACAGGTCTGATAATAACACAATCCAAATATTCCTTCTAGGATTGCTTGGGAGTAAATGTGTTGGCTGGGAAAGGAACATCTGTACAATTCCATACTCAGATGCTTGCAGAGTCAGCACACCTCAGATTGTATGTCTTTGGCAGGGGCTTTATTTTTATAAAACGCTAAACACTCTAATCGCGCTAAATAAATAAATAGTAAAAATAATGATGTTTGGTAAAGTGGAAGGCAGTGGGACAAGAGGAAATGTACATTACAAGTAGATTTAATCAATCAAAGAAGCCACAACCCTGCACTTGCAAATCCTGAGCAGGGCAGTTAATGGTCAGGGCTCTTATTTATTTATTTATTTACAACAGTTTTTTCAGTTTTTCTTATTCACAAAGTTGCCATATGTTAAAGGCCAGTTGGCAGCAAATAATAATAGTAAGCAAACTATTTATCTTGTTAGCTTCCTGTGATGCCTCATGGGCCTTGTAGTCCTGCTCCTAGTGCCATCGTGGCAGATGAAGACGAAAACATGGGGTTTTCGCCGGTTCAACAAGAGCCGGAGTCCTTTCACCTGCCGGATGTTGATGTTTGTCCCCAAGAATTCAGTAAAACAGACCTTGGACATTCCTCGCCTCCGTTCCCTAGAAAAGAATCCTACTGTGCTGACAGAGGAGTCAGGGAACAGAATCGCAGGAGTTTACGGATTGCTGCCAAACAACAGGCTGATTAGACCTGCTTCCCTTGGGAAATTCTAAGGAGTCTTGCATCTGGACAAAGTTGGGTTTCGCTTCCCGTTCTCTAGGGAAAGAGATTGTTGGCGGGAAAACGAGACTCCAATATAGGTGCCTGACGCGGGAGAATCTTTGTGGAGTCAACAGAGCAGCTTCAGGAGTAAGATCGTGTGTGGACTTCGTAACCCCAGTTCCTTGCTTCCCGGATTAAGTATTCAAGACTTGCCTCGCCTTGCTTTAACCACGGACCTTGTTCTAAGAATCACTGTTTGCCTTGTATCCAGCCTTGTATCCAGCCTTGTATCCAGTCTTGTTTCCAGCCTTGTTGTCAAGCTACCTTGGACTCCCAAGACTCAGACATTTCCCCACACTATTGCTTGGCAAGAGTGTGTGTTTCGGTATTGGATAAAAACTTTGAACTCTAATATCATTTATTGGACAATACATTTTTGGACTATATTTGACCTCATTTGAAAGGTCTGCTTCTGAACTATATTCTTCACTTGTTTTTATTGCTTTTATACATTTCCTTAATAAAGATATTAGATAGAGATTGGCCTCCGTGTATGGTTCTTGGTGCCCTGCTGCCAGGGGTCTGACACTTCCTAAAGTAAAAGCAAATCTGACTCAGGATAAATTCTGTCTGAGGCCTTGTCATTCATCCATGACATGCTTGATTCCATACTATCACCACAGGGATTTTCCTGGGTTGTTCCATTAGAAGCAACCAGAGAATAAAGGCTTCCACTTGGTGGCAGTAGTGATGATCAAAGAACAACCCTGGTGTCTGCTAGAGGTAGTCAGAATCAAAGAACAACAGTTTAGTAGTTTGTTTGCCCTTCGTCCATCTAACACTTTCAAGTAACTGCTTATGGGTGTGTTCAAAGCATTTGTTTCACTCAAACTCAGAATTATGGTTCTTCCTATCTACACCTTGTGCAAAGCTTATTACAGAGTACTTTGTCTTTTAAAACTACTATATGTTGATTTTACTTGACCTCAGCATTTTTGGAAATGGTCCTAAGCACAAGGCTCTGTTAATGTATAGCTGAAACTGTTAACAAACAGGGAGACTTGATATGTATGATCCCCATTACAAGGGCCCCGTAACCCCTATTCAGAACTCTATTAACAGCAGCAAGGTTGAAATATGAAAATATTCATGGCAGGTCTTTTGTGCACAGCCACATATCCATCTCCTTGTATTCTGCACAGGAGCAAGCTAACACCTGTCTAGGGATCAACTAGACTCCCACCTAGTTCAGACGTGGTTCTCAAATGTTAAATGACACAGTGACAGACTTCATCAAAAAGTGCACATATAAAGGTTTATGCATTCCTAATAGTTTAAATTTGTAACATAAATATAATTAAACATTATTAGAGATCCAGCATGGTGCGAGAGCCAGTGTGGTACAGTAGTTTGGATGTTCAACTACAACTCTGCATTTGGATTCCTACTCACCTATAAAAACCTACTAACTGACCTTGGGCAAGTCACACTCAGTCGCAGAGAATGGCACACCTCTGAGACAAAATACATACCTTGCAAAGAAAATTTGTGATAGTTCCACCATAGGGTTGCCAGAAGTCAGAAATAAGTTGAAGGCACATAATAACAATAATGAACATTAAGAATGAAGGTCTGGATACTACAGAAAATAAAAAAACCAACACTGAACACTATCAGTATACCAAGCTGACATATTTCTTGACTTGTGTTACAATTACTAGTTCAGAAAAGTCTAATGTTAATTTAGCAAATCCTGAACAACAACATAGTGTTAACCATGGTGTATAAAGGCCTCTTTGGCTTAGTTACAGGTGGACAGACCATACCTCTCTGTATGGTCCTGCTTGGATTCTGAGATCCTCATGGGAAACCCTGCTTTCAGTATACAGTATCATGTTTTCAGACACCTTTCTTTGATACACTAGGCAGGGCCTTCTCAGTGGCTGTTCCTAGTTGAAAGCCTTTCTAGAAGGCTAGAATGGCTCGCCCTTGCCGTTCTTCAATATTTGTTTTATTACAAAAGGCTTTCAGTATTGAAGGTTTTTGAGAAAAAGTGCTGCATTGTAAATAGTGCTATATTGTTTTAAATTATACCAAAATTATGAATTATTATTTATTGTTTCTTAATCTCTTTTAGATTTTTAAGTATTATTTAATAGTTTAATGCTATTTTAATGTGGACTTAATGTGTTTTTAACTTTATTGTAATAATTTTAATTTGCAAGTAACCCTAAATCCCAGTTTGGGAGGGTATAAAGGTAACAATAAGTATCTTTAAATATAAAAGCTTGTTAGGCAGTGAGAACATTTGGGCTTTTCTTCCTTCTAACTCCCACTCTTTCTACTCCACTTCCTCCTTTAACAGAATCTATGCATCACCATCTCCAGAATTACTCAACAGATTGCCTGGCTGCCAATTGTTAAAGGACATTTGTACATGGCTTTACCACACACACACACCTGTTTACATATAGGAGTATCCTTATCATTTCTTCATTCATTCATTTCTTCATTCTGTAATCCTGACATTTAAGGGACTTACAAATAAATACAAATACAGATAAACACTCCCATAAATAAAAACATTGAAAGTTAAAACATAACTAAACTATCAACAGAATTCAAGCAAATACAAACATAACCACTAAAATCTGAGAATAGTGCAACTACAGACTCTCCTACTGGCTTTCCTAACAGGGCTTGATAACAGTTATGACACACACATCATCTGCCTGAGCTCTTGCTATCAGGCTTGAATACAAATGTGAAAAGTGGGATTTAGCTATCAGACCTCAAAGATAATGTGGCCTGGAGCCTTTAGACTGGGGCTGCAATGGAAGGAAAGCCAGGTGGACAAAGCAAATTTAAACAGGAGAAAACTTTTTTATTCCAAAGGCACATGAGAGATGAAGAGCCTTCAGAGAAAGTCTCCACCTGCAGGACAGGGCATGGACAACAGTGGCAAACAAATGTGGAGCTACATGCATGCAGTCTTCTTGATCTATCATCGCTGAATTTGCCCCCCCCCCTCCCAAAAAATTCCCCATGTTTATCATCACAAAAATACTGTATGAGGCATTTTTGTATTCCATTTTTGAGACATTATGTTCTCAACACTACATGATAAACTGATGACATTAATGTACCTGAATTTAGATATCCAACATCAACATCCATATGAGTAGAAATAATACTTCCCTGAAAAATGTTATCTCTGTCTCTGTTTGAAATTAACACATGCAGAGAGAGAGAGAGAGAGAGAGAATGAGCTGTTTTTAACTGGGCCTGTGAAAACATGGCTAGGAAGAGAATATCACAAGAAAAACAAGTGGCATAATTATAAAATTAAAATATGTGTGGCTTCCAACAAATGTATGCACCCTTTAACAGTTAAGTAGCTATGGTGATTATAAGATTGTGTGTGTGTGTGTGTGTGAAATAATGTTTAATCAGAATTACAGATTCCATCTTGAATTACAATTTTAGGTAAGGCATTCAGATTTTTGTCCTTGAGCAGCAATACATGCATCACATTATCAAAGAATAGAGTAACAAACCTCACTTAAAGTTACCTCTTATAATTTTGCAACACTCCCCTATTTTAATTTTTAATTTTGCTAGGGGTGTAAACATTTTTTGGGGGGAAGGGATGAAAAAATGCCAGAATTATAAATGGTTATGGATATATGCATTTTGGAGACACCCTATATTTGAATTGAAGTGTAGCTATTCTCATATATAAACATGTATTTGAAGTATTAACAAGATATAGCCATAATTACAACTGCCACAGTATTGTGGAGAGAAAATATATAGTGAAGTTATACCATTCACATAAAGGCACACTTCCAGAAACAGAAAATAACAGGGACACTGATCAAATACAGCACAGCTTTTCAATGGATGAAAGTTGTACTAACAGCATCGGAAGAGGTGAAATACCAAAACAAATCAAGGAGCCCATAATATACAACACACGGAAAATGCAGCTACCATTTCTCAGTGAGAACACATGATTCCCCAAAAAGGCATTCAAAATATGCAAAACACAAGTTTCACTTCACAGTTTGGCTTCAAATTGGTTACAGGCTTACAGCATTTCCACTGGGAATTCTCCGTTAGCGTTGCCAGGATCCGAACACCTATTTGAATCAAACTTTTCACATTCCCTCTCACCCAGAGCAACAAGACCATGCCTGTTCAAAGCGCAAGAAATGATCCTACCTTTCTGGGTCATTAGGCCAAAGCTCTTCTCCACTTTGCTGCCCATGGAGAACCCTGGAGAAAGGGACCAGATTGATTTTATAGGTTGACACCTTCATCTGGCTGCCATAAAAATATTCCACCAGGAAGAAAAGAAAGAAAGAGCTGACGTGACACGAAAGAACAAGCCTGAATCTCTCTAGGGCTCCCTCAGTGGTTCTGAAAGAGGCTGGGAAAGCGGCAAGACAGCTAGAAGGTGAACACTATAAACAGCCCCAGAAAGTAATCTGATCCCTCTGAGAAATTAACCTCTGAAGTGCTGACTGCAAATGGGATTGAGCCATTCTGCCAGTACTACCATAGGCCAGCTATAAAAGAGTCCCTATATATTTTACAGGATGGAGAGAGAGACAAAAGCTGTGCAAAACTTTAGATCAGATATTTTATAAGGCAGGCAGCACAGTCTGATCACAGTGGCTCACCTTCCAGCTCCTGGAAATAATCAAGCCTCTTCACACAATCCTAGCCAACTTTGATGCAACTCTTTAATATTTTCCCCTAGTTAATCTAATTAGACGGATTCAGGGTGCATTTTCTTGAAGAGAAAAGAAACTTGGGGGGGGGGGGCTTTTTGTTGACTTCCAAAGAAAAGAAAAGACCTCCAAAACAGAGACAAGATTCTTGGCTCCTTCTCCCCATGGGTCTTTTGTGAAGGAGAAAGAGTACAACACAACTGGTTTTCCCCAAGAGCAACATATCTCTGAACAAACACTTGCATTTCAATGCACTGCATTCCTGTGATATTTGCATTTGCTGGGCCACATGTTGTCCAACCGCTTTGGCCCATGAAACATTGGCCTTTTCTAGCCACAGAGTGCGTATCTAATTACTATTATCAGAATAACTGATATAAAATGGAGTAGGAAAGAAAGCCTTGCACAAAGAAAAAGTACCAAATTACGAAGGTAAAGGTAAGGTTTTCCCCTGACATTAAGTCCACTTGTGTCCGACTCTGGGGGTTGGTGCTCATCTCCATTTCTAAGCCAAAGAGCTGGCATTGTCCATAGACACCTCCAAGGTCATGTGGCTGGCATGACTGCATGGAATGCCATTACCTTCCCACCAGAGCAGTACCTATTGATCTACTCACATCTGCATGTTTTCAAACGGCTAGGTTGGCAGAAGCTGGGGCTAACAGTGGGTGCTCACTCCGCTCCCGGGATTTGAACCTGCGACCTTTCGGTCTGCAAGTTCAGCAGCTCAGCGCTTTAATATGCTGTGCCACCGAGGGCTCCGGCCAATTTACTAGCTTGATCCAAAGCAGGGTGTGTGTGCTTATTGATTAACAGAAGCAATGATCTTTGCTTAATTGGGCACATTGTCAATCTGTTAGCTATACACGCACCCTTTCACCTGTATATTAGGCTGCAGTGAAATCTGGTCTGATGTACTTCTAATGTGACTTGGGACTCCTTTTGGCCTGAAAGATTTTTTGCGACTTCAGGTATATAGTTATATATAAAAAAGTAAAAGCAAACATTTACTGATAACAAAACAGCATTTGCAAGACCTGCTAAACAGGCTGATTTTCCTTTTTATTTATGAAATACAGCTGAAGCATCTTCTGCAGAGTCCCTTCTAAATACTATACAACAAATTTATGTAAATGTCTAAAACAGCCACTAGGGGATTTTTTATTGTGTCAGAAGCGACTTGAGAACATACTGCAAGTCGCTTCTGTTGTGAGAGAATTGGTCGTCTACATAGATGTTGCCCAGGGGACGCCCAGATGTATTACTGGGAGGTTTTCCCATGTCCCCACAACTAGAACTGACAGATATTGCTGATTCAAACCGGCAACCTTCAGATCAGCAACCCAATCTTCATGTCAGCAGTTCACAAGGGTTTAACTCATTGCGCCACTGCAACTCCTTTCACTAGTTGAAACTGAGAAAACTTCTGCTGTTGCCAAATTTTTCGGGACCCCAACATTGAGCTAAGGGGACCCCGTTTGGGGTCAGGACCCACAGTTTACGGAGCAAAGATCTAAATTATGGTCAATTACGGTCAGCAGCAATGTTATTGGCGGTGCTTAACCGAGACATAATTGCTAGGGTAAGCCTCATTCACTGAATATAGTGCAATTCATCATTTACACCTTGGTGACGAAAGGACATATTACACTATGCAACATAATGTAAAGGAAATTCTGTTCCTGGTTTGAAAATGTTATTTTCTGTTTAACTGTGCAGTACTTACTTTGAAAGTTGTTATATTCCAAAACCTTCATTGAGACTTGATTGAGACTCTATGAGATATTCATTGAAAAGCTATAGCAAAATATGCTACAAGATGTCCCGCAAAAACAAAGTTTTAACAGTTTAATATTTTTTCCATGTTTTTATGATAGAACCAATTACAAAATGACATTTATAACACAGGAACAAAATCATGTTAAATAGTGCTATATGTTACATCAGAAAACTTTGGCCCACACAGAAATGTGTATGGTGTGACTGTGGCCATTTCTACACTATCATATAATCCAGTTCAAAGCAGATACTCTGGATTTTATATTGCAATGTGGAAGGGGCCTGTAACAAACCTGGCTAACATACAGATTATGGCAGCCAGAATGGCTGCAATTTGCTTCTGAGCATTTTATTTTGTCAGATTACACTGGAAAAGTTAGCATTTTCTGGTTACACAGTTTGGACATATATCTATTATTTACAACACATATGTTTTTATTTAATTTAATGTTCAAAATAAAGTCTCTCAAAATAATTATAAAAATACAGACTTGAAGGAACAAAACACTCTAATGCCCTTGAAAATATAGATATGATCGTTGAAGTTTGCACTTACTTTTCCTTTACTAAAGCCTATGTTTTAGTGGCTTCTCTGTTACCATAGCAATATGCAAGACTGCTTATTTTGAGGATAGTGAATATGACAATTTGCTATTTTTGAATAAACAACCCAAAACAATCACAGCCATTCAAAACAGGCTCTTAAAACCAAAAAAACAACAACCAGATGACAGGGATTTTAGGACTAAAAGAAAATGTGTGAACAAAATTCCTTCCTGCAGTTAGACCATTACCAGCCTTAAACTGGATTAGCAGTGAATTAAAAAAAAGACAGGAGTGTACCACTCTCTCACCACACATATGGGTATAATGAAAGAGCTAGAAGCTGTGTTAACTGGGAGGATACTAGATGGGGTAGATGGTCAAAAATAGCTTACAAACTGCTTTGAAAAAAGATGGACAGTAAACCGAGCTTGGAAACATTGCTTTGGACCACAACTTCTAAGAATTCCTCAGCCACTGTTTACAATGACTTAAAAGGGCAGGGTGGATCAGGAAGTTGTGGTCCAAAAGAGTAACTTTCCGAAGCTTGGTGGAGTGCACACACTGATGGTCTCATCTAACCTAAATCCAGAATTCAAATAGGAAAAATTCCAGGGTTAATGTGACCAGCACAAACCCGTGGTTCCTACTGAATTAAGAGCTGCTTCATCTCAGTTAGTTTCTACTTTGAAGATCAATCTAAGGATGGATCTACACTGCCCTATGTCCCAAGATCTGATCCCAGTTTATCTTCTTTGAACTGGATTATATGAGTTTACACTGCCAGATAAGCAGGGATAAGCAGATAATCTGGGATCAGATCCTGGGACATAGGGTAATGTAGATCCAGCCTAAATCAGCAGTTACCAAACTGTTTTTCACAGAACCCTAGGATTCCGCAAAAGCATTACTGGGGTTCCATGAAAAATCTTAATATTCTCTTAATTTTTTTAAGTCTGTGAAGATCTTATTGAATTTCAATGTACCCCTGCTTTAAAAATGAAATTTGAATCTGAAGCTACTGGGTAAGACCAAAATAAAGGTCTGTGATTATATTTGAATACTTTCTCTTTAATTCCAAACCTACTACATTATACAAAACCCTTCTGAAGAGTTCAATGGCCCCAAAAAGTTTGGAAACCACTGAACCATGTGAACCAAAAGCAAGCAAACAAACAAAAACACAAAACAGGTTTCCTTAATGCTTGGTGGCATTTTTAAAAAATTGCCCAGAATATACAGATAGGGCAACCACTTGCATGTTTTGGATGTCTGACTAGTCAACTTGAAGGAGAAGGTGAAGCAAAATGAAAACTGTCTGCACATTAGAGATCCTGGGGCAATCCCAGTTTACTGAGATATCTGTCTTTCACTATGGATATAACAGTGATGTGTGAAAAGAGTGCTACCCTTGGAAACAATACCTATTAACAGCCCACTTAAGAGCAAGAAGGGGGCCTTTACTCACACCCTTCACGGCTTCTTCCAAGTAGCCCTAGAATAATACAGCTTGCTCACCAGGTGTTGCTGCATAAAATGTTCTCTTCTCTATCCTTAGTCCACCAATGACACTTTAGAGTGGCAATTCTAACTGAATAAATCAGAAGGGCTATTTGTGTAGATTAGTACTTTAAAACCCAGGAATGTTGTCACAGATGCTATGTGAAATATTACCTTTAACAAAATTAAAGCTGAAACAAATTTCACCTAATATCGCAATGGTGTAATCACAAAAACAGGGAGCAACCATAGTATATTGTAACTAGAATACAGATAATACCATTGGAAGCAATGCAAATCAGAATCAGCATTTCCTAAAGTTCCCAAACAGGAGCACAACATGGGACATTACTTCGTAAGCCTTAATGAGTTAATTTTCCTTTTGTTTGGCTCAAAGAAAATGGATGCATACACAATGTGGTATACAGACATAATGCTGTGTTCTTTGGGAAGCCAGCTTACCTTTTACTGAGTTGACTTTTTACACAAATGTGGTAAAGTTATGCGCTACACAATGTGCTACAAATCCTCCATGGATTTTAGACATAATTATCACCATGTTTCTAAAGTTTCACAACCCGTGTGAGATTAGTGTTGTTAAATACTAAGTTTATAAAGTTTTAAAAAAGAAAAAAAATCAGAAACCCAGAATGCTCAAATAGCAATGTAGTGAAATAAGTTAAGTGGTTGTACATTAAAGGCCCGTTCCAGTAGTTAAAATTGTGGATAGAACTAAAGAAGGAGGTATTAATTTACCTAAAGAGCAGCTGTTTGAAAACACATTGTATTGTGTCATACATACCCTGGCAAAGAAACCACAGACAAATAAACCAAGGAATCGGTGGTTTAGGGCTTAAGCCTCTTGTCTAAGCATAGATGTAGGTCTTTACAATATTAATGGGACATGAAATCAAGCTGCACTGAAAGGGGATCTAATGCATAATTTTACATTTGTGTAAAAAAAAAAACCCAACTCAATAAAAACTGAGTCGGTTTCCCAAAGAGCACAGCATGACATCTATATTTCACATGCCCGAGGTTTAAAATCTTTCTTCAAAGACCAAGAAACAGAATTAGCACATATTTATTTCAAATTTGTTGCATGGATTTTCTACCAGAATTTGTATTAGGTTATCTGGACTGGTTTGATACTCCCACATTGGACAAAGGGAGAGAATGCCCTCACAACAGACCACTGTGCACGTACAGTGTTCCCTCACTACTTTGCGGTACACTTTTCGCGGATTGGCAAAAAGCGAACCATGAAGTAGTGAGGGAACGCTGTATATAGAGAGAGCTGGAGTTACACTTTAAAAATGTATCTGTTCTGACCTGCATACAAATTCAACTTAAAAACAAACCTACAAAACTTGGGGACTACAGTGTTCCCTCACTACTTCACGGTTCGCTTTTCGCGGATTCGCTGTTTTGCGGTTTTCCAATAAACTCTAAAAGGATATTATAAATCATAAAAAATTACAATTTACAGCCTAAGGAAGGGAGGAAGGATAAGCCAAAGGGAGAGAAAAGCAACAGAAGGAGGCAATTTATCAACACACAATTGGTTGATAAAGACTTAAAATGGTGTATAACTACTAAAATAATGTATAAATATTAAATTAAATATAGTGTCCTTACTTCACGGATTTTCACTTATTGCGGGTGGTCCTGGAACGTAACGCCCGTGATAAGTGAGAGAACACTGTACCTGTATATGACACATGAGACTATGTGCCTGAATTTGTATACTGTTAACAGTGATGGCTAGAATTTCTTTTACCATTGTAGGCATATTTGGCAGCTGTGACTCCATTCAAAGAAAGCAGATCTTGTCTCAAGGATATAGTTAAATCAAGACAAGTTCCAACACATGCTGTATCACAAAGGATGCCTTTGAGGGTGGGACAGAAATGTCATCCCAGTAGGATGTTCATAAGGGCCACACATTCAGAGCACAGAACACCAACTGTGTAGAAAGTGCACTGGTTGCCAATTTAGTTTCTGTACTTGACTTGAAGTGCTAGTTTTGACTTTTAAAACCTTAAAACATTATGACTACATTGCTTGAAGGTGTCTACCCATATATGGGACCAGACTTCCAAGCTATGTTTTATAGACCTAGTGTTGAAAACTTTCATATTCAAAAGCAGTAGACACAAGGATATTTTCATAGGTTTTGAATGCTGTTCAAAAAGTAAATTTGGCCTCATGTTTTCCATTTTAAAATAGATCATTAAAATTCCTATATTTAATCTTTAGACACTTAACTCAATTTTCACTGTGTTTGGCTTTTGTAACTGATGTATGGCGGAGTCTCACTTATCCAACATAAATGGGTCAGCAAAACATTGGATAAGCGAAAATGTTGGATAAAAAGGAAGGATTAAGGAAAAGCCTATTAAACGTCAAATTAGGTTATGATTTTACAAATTAAGCACCAAAACATCATGTTTTACAACAAATTGACAGAAAAAGCTGTTCAATACACAATATCACTATGTAGTAATTACTGTATTTACGAATTTACATTGCAATGTATTGAAAACATTGACTACAAAAATATTGGCTACAAATAAAGATCGAATTGCAAAAAATGAACTTACAGTAACAACATTGTCGGAAGTTAAATTTGTAAAAAGTTCAGTCCTTGCTGCCTAGAGAAAGAGCTGTGGATTCAAGCAGGAGGCAGACTGTATTGGATAATCCAGAACACTGGATAACTGAAGGTTGGATAAGCGAGATTCTACTGTATTTGTATTTTTAAAAAGTTATTTATAATTACTGCATAATTACCTTTTTAAACCCATCTGGGGAAACCTTGCTCTGAAAACCTGCATGTAAACACTTGAAACAAACAAGCAACAAACAGATGTTCATACGCTTGTCTAGCTTTAAATCCCACTGAACTCAATGCAACTAATATTCAAGAAGAAATGCAAAAGATTAAATAGACTTATGGAAGCCTTTCATGCAGACATAGTTGTTTGTTCATTTATTCCATATATTACTCATATCTCCAAGGTCTATAGGCTATCTAAGGTTGATTGGGAGATTTAGCATGTTACTTCTATAAAATTTTAGGGCCCTAAATCCTATTCAGTCTTTAAGTATGGTGAGTCAACCCTATGGACACCTAAGGATGCGAAATTCAAAATTCAGATAAGGTAATATTGCAAAGTCTTCCACTTCTAGAAGTGGAAATGTACTCTGAAATGGAAATGAAGTCCAGCCCTTTGTAGCGGAAGAGAAACATGGTTCCAAACTTGAGGCTATGGTGAAGAGATAATGCCTTTTAAGTTTATTATATAAGGAAGAAAGAGGGATCTCAAATATAAAAAGACTCTTTCAAGTAGTAGAAAGATCCAAGGATAGGATATATTCAGGCCTGTAGCGAGGGGGGGGGGGGGTTAGGGGTTCAACCCCCCCCGAATTTTTTCAAGTTATAAAAAAAATCTCGTTTACTCATGAATTTTAACTGGTTAACCAAATCCCCATGCTAAGTCTATGAGATGCAAAACATTAAGAGTCCCTCCAGGCACTATCTCAAGCAGATATTGACAGGTTTGTAGCGAGGAGGGGTATGTGCTAGGGGTTCAACCCCCCCCCCCCCCCGAAATTTTCAAAACCCCTCCCGAATTTTTTTTCTGGCTACGGCCCTGGATATATTATTAAGCATCTAAAATGAATTACTCCTCTGTTCTGCTCTTTGAAAAATTGAGAATTTGCTTATTAGAAGAGAATAGTAGTGCTGAAGGACACATCTATTATGGTTATAACTGTATTCCTCTTTACACAGAATAACAATATAGTGGAAATAATTAAATAAGAAATAATTAAATAATAATTAAATCATTAAATGTTTTTCAATCTCAATTCCAAATATTTACCTAACCAAAAAAGAATCAAAACAAATTGTAATTGTGACATGAACTTTACACCAGGAGACAAGCCTATAAGGACTGATCAGGGTAAACAAATCTGTAAGGTCTGATCACGGCCATCCCTACCATAAGGAAGAGTAGGGTCACCCGTTCAAGTTCAATGTTGACACACAGGAGCGAAGTGTAGTGTGTGTCCTGCATCCCCCAAGCTATTCTGGACTGAGACCTGCATCCCCTACCATTTATACTGTGTTGGACACAAAGAATACAATTATCCCACATTTGCTTGGATATAGGACCTTTGCAAAAGTAGAAAAATGTAAAGTAAAAAACATGAAAGAACACTAGTCCAGGAATCTCTAGGCCCGCCAGTATGAGTTTTTTTTGGAAGAGTTGCACTAGAGGACTTAAGATATTCCTTGGGAGAACATTTTAATCGCTCTGCAAATAATCAAATCTGCAACTAACCTTCCAGTTATGTGAATTCCATATTTTACGACGGGAGGACCACCATCTTTTCTTTGCCTCAGATATTAAAAGATCTTCAGCTTGTCTTGGGTTTATTCAACCCCACAAAATCATATGTGTATTCTTTTCAAGACTGCAATAGCAGGCAACTTACATATTCCATAATCTCCTATAAACTGTTTGACTGTGATATCTCATTGAACTTATTAGGAAAAACAGATGAGAAAAAGTACTCTGCCTTGGTCAGACCACACTTGGAATACTGTGTCCAATTTTGGGCACCGCAGTTGAAGGGAGATGTTGACAAGCTGGAAAGCGTCCAGAGGAGGGCGACTAAAATGATCAAGGGTCTGGAGAACAAGCCCTATGAGGAGCGGCTTAAAGAGCTGGGCATGTTTAGCCTGCAAAAGAGAAGGCTGAGAGGAGACATGATAGCCATGTATAAATATGTGAGGGAAAGTCATAGGGAGGAGGGAACAAGCTTGTTTTCTCCAGTGTTAATATTGTATGTTTTATGTTGATTTTAACAATTGTTTTTACTGTAATTGATGTTTTTATTGGATAACTGTTTTATTGCTGTTTTGATATTTGATTGTTTTATCGGGCAAGGCCCCATGTAAGCCGCCCCGAGTCCCTTCGGGGAGATGGGGCGGGGTATAAAAATAAAGTTATTATTATTATTATTATTATTTTCTGCTGCCCTGCAGACTAGGACGCGGAACAATGGCTTCAAACTACAGGAAAGGAGATTCCACCTGAACATAAGGAAAAACTTCTAAACTGTGAGAGCTGTTCAGCAGTGGAACTCTCTCCCCCGGACTGTGGTGGAGGCTCCTTCTTTGGAGGCTTTTAAGCAGAGGCTGGATGGCCATATGTCGGGGGTGCTTTGAATGTGATTTCCTGCTTCTTAGCGGGGGGTTGGACTAGATGACCCATGAGGTCTCTTCCAATTCTACTATTCTATGATTCTATAAGTTTTGTTTAAAATTATTCTAGTTTTAAGAAGTAAACAACACTATCCACAAAAGAAGAATAAAAGTAAACATCAAAACAAAAACTAGTAGTATATTCTTGAAATCTGTAAGCCTCCCAGTTTTTAATTTATATCTCTTATTTTGGCTTTAAAAATTGAACTTTTATATTAAGCTTACACCTTTTTGGTGCCCCCAGTGATGCAGCGAGTTAAACCACTGAGCTGCTGAACTTGCTGACCAAAAGGTCGGCGGTTCGAATCCAGGGAGTAGGGTGAGCTCCCACTGTTAGTCCCAGCTTCTGCCAGCCTAGCAGTTCGAAAACATACAAATGTGAGTATATCAATAGGTACCACTCTGGCGGGAAGGTAACAGAGCTCCATGCAGTTATGCTAGCCACATGATCTTGGAGATGTCTATGGACAACACCGATTCTTCAGCTTAGAAATGGAGATGAGCACCACCCCCCCAGAGTCGGACACAACTAGACTTAAGGTCAGGGAAAACCTTCACCTTTACCTATCTTACAATTTTGCATTTTTTTTTACCATGACCAACAGATTTTAAAATTAATTTCCTTGTTTAAGCAGGAAAATTCCATTCTTTTAATTAATATAACAGAAGAGAATATTATTTTATCTTCTTAAACTGCAGAACTTCCTTCTCTTCTGCAGCCGTTAATATTAGACTAGCTTCTCTAGACTGCAAAAAAGTGTTAGAAAAACAATATAATTCTCCATCTCTCCAGTATTACTATCAGAAAAGTGGAAAAGTAACTATTATTAGTATAGTAGGTTTTACTTAATAATATCTACATAAAAACCCAGCTAAATCTGAGCAGCCTTATTGCACTATGATTCCTTGTATTTGATTCCGTCTGTTTTAAAAAATGCTCTGAATTATGAGAATTGGCTATAGGATTTGCACAAACTATTCAGAAGCTTTAAATTATTTTTTAACCAATTGAACTGAATGCAACCTGGTACAGCACAGTTGAACCTCTATATTCAAGCAGTCTGTATCTGTGGATTCAACCATCCACAGCTTGAAAATATTCCAATAAAATCTATACAGCAAACCTTGATTTTGCCATTTTATATAAGGAACACGATTTTATTACACCATTATATATAATGGAACCTGAGTAACCATAGATTTTAGTATCCTGAAAGCAAGTTACAGTGGATCTGAAGGGCCTTCTGTAATATGCTTACAGTATATACAGTGAAGCATGCTAGTCAAAGCCAAAAAATCTAAGAGGTGATTTTTCTGAGTTCAGATCCAAATGTATCCAAACTTGAACAACCTTGCTGAATGAACAATTCCTACCTGGGATTCACATTTAAATCTCAGATTGTACCACCTGATATTGTTTTACATACAGTATTGTTGTTTTAGATGTGATGGTTTATATCATATATATCTATAAACAACAACATTCAGTTGCATGCATTTTTAACTTTGGTTAGTCTTTAAAAGTAACTTTTGAAAATTCTAGATATTCTCCCACAGTACAAGTTTTCCACATAACCAATCTGTCATGCCTGTTATCTTTCAATTTACAGTGGAATGTTAAAATACGTTTCAACTAACTCAATTTCCTTCTTTAGTCTTCCTTCTTGCAAAATTCCATCATGTCTGTACAAGAGCTTGATATTTTCCTCTCAAGAACAATAATTTAACCTATAATAATAAACCTGACAAGCATTAATTCTTCACCAAACCAGTTTTTTCATTTGTAAATGAATTTAAAAATCACAACTCTGTTCTCTGGAAGTCATAGGTTCAGCAACAAATTAAGCAATCGTATTTCTGTCCTCATCTTTTCGCAAGTTCTAATAAAGGAATTAAACACTTCTACATTCTCCAAAGTGCAGATTTTTTAAAAATGCAAGATTTCATGAGCCTAATTTAAATATATCCTATTTAAATATATCTATTAATCCTAACAGTATCAGGGCCACTCACATTTATGAACTGCTATAGGAAACTATGGTGTACTAAAGATTCTGGTCAGGACTTTGATGCTGTTTGGAAATACTTACATACCTCAGCTTGATGTGGTGTTAGTGGCAAACCTGTAGAAAACCTTAGAACTAAATTCATTTTTAACTCCATGCTCAATACAGTCTTCCATTTAACTTTGCAGCAGCACTATTCTGAAGCCCAAACTGGTATGAGCCTAAAATGTAAAATACTATCATTCTGTATTTTTCTACTTACATCAGCTTATGAATAACATCACTACATGTTCTTGAAACCATACCACTAAGTTTCCACTATTGTTAATGTTATTTTAGTGCTAGTTTTAGTGCTGTTTGTATTATCAGATGATGCTTGTGAAAGATTTGGAGCCTGTATTAGGATGGGAATGATTCCTAGTTGTGGTTTTTTAAATTATACAATGACATTTTTCATTTGGGAAAATTGCCAATGTATTATATCATGTGGACTTTCCATAGCCATTTTGTTGGCCACTAATGGGAACACCCTGCTGGACTACGTAGGCCAGTGGTTCTCTACCTGTGGGTCCCCAGGTGTTTTGGCCTGCAACTCCTAGAAATCCCAGCCAGTTTACCAGTTGTTAGGATTCCTGGGAGTTGAAGGCCAAAACATCTGGGGACCCACAGGTTGCGAACCACTAAATTAACCCTTTGGTCTTATCCAACAATACTCTTCTTATATCATAAAGGTTATCTTCTGGTATTGCAACAATACACTGCCTCTGTAACAAAGCTTTAAGATTAAACATCACTTATACTGTAATACACAAAGAAAAATAATATGGCAAAAAACAACTTAATAGTACAGTAGAGTCTCACTTATCCAACACTCGCTTATCCAACGTTCTGGATTATCCAACGCTTTTTTGTAGTCAATATTTTCAATACATCGTGATATTTTGGTGCCAAGTTCGTAAATACAGTAATTTCTACATAGCATTACTGTGTATTGAACTACTTTTTCTGTGAGATTTGTTGTATAACATGATGTTTTGGTGCTTAATTTGTAAAAGCATAACCTAATTTGATGTTTAATAAGCTTTTCCTTAATCCCTCTTTATTATCCAAGATATTCGCTTATCCAACGTTCTGCCGGCCCGTTTATGTTGGATAAGTGAGACTCTACTGTAGTTGATTTAAAGTAAATATATCATGGGTAACCCCTGAGTTTGGGCTCCCTGCTCCCCAAAGCAAGACCAAATGGAAATAGGTTCCCAAGGGATACATATAGCACAAAAACAAATAGAGATGATCATTGTACACAAGTGTGACTCCTTCCCCCCAGATTAAATATGAGACCTATGCAAGGAGATTAGTAACAGAGGAAACCTCACTCCTCCACTCTGTTCACAGCATTCATATCTTCTCTCGGCTTCAAAATACTAAGCTTAGGCAAAAACTATTTAACAACTATACTAGTACAAATTAACCTTTTCTATACAGCTGGATACCTGTTAATGTGGCAAAGGTCACCATCAATTCAGCTTAGAGAACGCTGCAGTTGTTAACCTATTTCATTTAGTATAATCTGACGCTGATCTGCAAAACACCTTTCTTCTTGTTGTCTATAAAGTAAATGTTTTCCTTGTGAATTCTATGACTGGAGTTAAATATTTACATGTGGAATGCCAGAAGATATATGTCTATCCCTAAGCGTTTCCCCCCCCCCTCTTTTTTATCCTTCATTAACATTGTTCATTCAAGCTTTTAACCAATGTCCCCAACCTAGTTAGTGGAAGCCACAGTCTGACCTTCACACAAGTGAGAAGCTCCTACAAGTACTGTAATTCAAATTATTTTGAACGGAGGTAGATTCTAATAGAAGTACATTATACAGGAGCCAGTGAGAATGAACAGTTAGGCCTGTCTTATGCATTTTATAGTTGTGTGATCAAAAAATAGGAGGCCACAGAAATATCAGTTAACACATAATGTACTTGTGTGAGAAGACCATTGGGCTATAAGGAAAAAGCGAAAGCACTCTGTCATAGGCCCATCACTATTCAAAGGTGGCTCTTACCTTCTATCTTCAGTGTCCATTTCTGCCAACTATCGCTGCTTTTTCCTACTCCAGTTCAGAAGAGGGAGCAAAGTTTGAGACAAGAGTTGCTGCTTTAGTCTTACAAACACAAGGCACAGCAGCAGCCCTTGGAAATCTTTCAACCATTTGGTCTATCTTCTCAAGGAGTGCATCTACCCTGCATAATTAATCCAGCTTGACACCGCTTTAACTGCCATGGCTTAATGCTGTGGAATCCTGAGTTAGGCTCCTTCCTCACTGCCATATAAAATCCAGATTACCTGCTTTGAACTGAATTATATGGCAGCATAGACTCATATAATCCAGTTCAAAGCAGATAACATGCATTATCTGCTTTGATAATCTAGATTATACAGCAGTGTAAAAAGGGCCTTATAAAGCATCAACACTTTTTGGCAGAGAAGACTAAAGACCTTGTTAAAACTACAACTTTCATGACTACATAACACTGACCCATGGCAGTTAAGTGGTGTCAAAACTGCATTAACTCCACAATGTAGATGCAACAAAAATGGACCTGCATTTTGAAATATGTTATATTGTATGTACAGTGTTCCCTCACTACTTCGTGGTTCACTTTTTGCGGATTCACTGTTTCACGGCTTTTCAATAAACTCTAAAAGACTATTATAAATCATAAAAAATACAATTTACAGCCTAAGGAAGGGAGGAAGGGGTAACCGAAGGGAGAGAAAAGGAGCCCAAGCGGCAATGGGAGGAGGAGGCGGCGATTTATCAACACACAATTGGTTGATAAAGACTTAAAATAGAGTATTACTAAAATAATGTATAAATATTAAAATAAAGGTAGCGTCCCTATTTCATGGATTTTCACTTATTGTGGGTGGTCCTGGAACCTAACGTCAGCAATAAGTGAGGGAACACTGTATATAATATATGTATGTAAAAATTGCATTGGAAGCAAAGAATGGCTATTAAATAAGCCTCTTCTCACCTTTGAAGTCATTCACTGGATATTAAGATTTAGGACTGGTCTAGGACTATAATATGCACAAGTGTATTTGTCAGCAGGGGAAAATGTGGCCTTCCAGATATTGGTGGACTGTAACTCCCATTTTCCCTAGGTGACACAACCAAGAGGATGGATCTTTGGAGAAACAGGTCAGCAATACTTGGAAGGCCCCATATACCCAATTAAGGAAAATAGAGATATTATTTTGTATTTGTAACACACTTCTGTTCTGACACTAGACAATAACGGCTTCATTAAGGTAAAGGTTTCCCCTGACTTTAAGTCCAGTCATGACCAACTCTGGGGGTTGGTGCTCATCTCCATTTCTAAGCCGAAGAGCCAGCGTTGACCATAGACATCTCCAAGGTCATGTGGCCTGCATGACTGCATGGAGTGCCGTTACCTTCCCGCCTGAGCAGTACCTATTGATCTACTCACATTTGCATGTTTTTGAACTGCTAGGTTGGCAGGAGCTGGGGCTAACAGTGGGCGCTCATTCCGCTCCCGAGATTTGAACCTGGGACCTTTTGGTCCGCAAGTTCAGCAGCTCAGTGCTTTAACACACTGTACCACCAGGGGCCCCTAACGGCTTCATTACATAGTCTAAAACCTTACATATGCTTCCTACTTCAACAACTCACTTTATTAATGTTTGCCCTATAGTGAATCCAGACTTAAGGATTCATTAACAAGTAGAATGCATTCATATATATATTTTTTAAATGAACAAAATGTAATAGAATGGATGTTTGTAAGATGAACCAAGATTTAGCAGTACACATAAATAGAAAAATACAGCCCTTGCAAACTGGTTATTTTTTTATCCTGGTTGCAGGGACCATTGTTTGCTTGACATTACTTTCTCTCTCTCTGTCAAAAAAAAAAAAAGCACCCAGTCACCATCTCACCAAAGAAAAGTATCCCAAAACTGCTAATGGAGGCATTGAATGTTTGCCTTTTTTGGTTGTTGGAATCTGCCCTGAGCCCCTGTGGGGAGATAAGGTGGAATATAAATAGGTTTATTTATTTTTATTTATACCCCAGAATTAAATAGTAATTAAGCGGGGCCTCTAATATCTGTGGAGGAGGCCCTCCTCTGGGTCCCGCCTCCATCTCAAGCGAGGTTGCTGGGGACGGGGAGAGGGTCTTCTTGGTGATGGCCCCCTGCCTTTGGAATGCCCTCCCCAGGGAACTTAGATAAGCTCCCTCACTGCAGCAATTTTTGAAAGAGTTAAAAATGTGTTTTTTCCCAGCAGGCCTTTGCCAATTATTTTAGCACTTTATGTCTACATTATGATTGGTATGCAGTTGGGACGCTACATTGATTGTATGGATCTTTTTGATCAGTGGCTACAGCCATATTTTACAGATTATTTTATCTAAATTGAGTTTGTTTTTGTTGATTTTGTATATGTGGTTTTATGTAAATGTATTATGATTTGAAATGTTGATGTAATGGATTTTATGTGCTGTATAGCACCATCGTATGCTATTTTGTAAACCGCTCCGAGTCTCCATGGGAGATGATGGCGGGGTATAAATACAGTTGAATATTATTATTATTATTATTATTATTATTATTATTATTATTATTATTATATCCTGAGATTGTAGTGTGGAATGTATCACTTCAGTTGTCTACTAAAGAATTCCATCTCAATAGTCTACAATGTTACCCTCACCCCATAAAAACCACCCACAAACAAAAACAACTCCATAACCAGAAAAGTAACAGAATCAGTTCCAACAACAATAATAAAAAGGTACAATAACCTTCAAAGAACACATTTAATTTTACTGCCTTTGGATTTGACTATCTCTTTTCTGACCAAGGACATACATATGTAACCAAAGTTATTCCTGGAATCAAAGTCTGTGTGAACCGCTATCTGTACAATTAAGTGGTTATATGCATATCTACAGGAAAATCTCTTTGATCAGTAAATATCAGCTTATACAATGTCTTCTACTTATCAAGAACTCAATAAGCTAATGTTCTCCTGAAAGAAAATAGTTTTAAAAGCAAATTTTAACGTTCTTTCATTGCCACCTCTTCCCTTTCCTCCTGCTTTTATGTATTGTTGATGGTTAACAAATAATTAAATAAGGATACTTTTGTGTTTTTATTCACAAGAAAAACATAAGAGTTGATCATAGGTTCACATTCTTGTTGTATTCCCAAATAAGGTTAGGCCATGGAAATCCCAGAATGGTATTGCATAGAGTGGATGCAGGGTGGATTTCCCAGCCACTTTCCTTTCACCAATGGGAATCTCTGTTGGAATGAAATCCTCACTTTAAACCAAGGTAATCCATCTGTTTTCAGGAAAAATAACAAGTGAGGCAATCATATGCATAATTACCATATTCACTCGAATCTAATGCTCACTTTTTTTTGTGGCTAAATTTTTGTGGCTCACTTTTTTTTTGTGGCTAAATTTTGTGGCTAAATTTTTTTGTGGCTAAAGTGAGGTACGCACTAGATTCAATGGTATGTTGCACTCGAGTAAATACAGTATATCTGTACTGAACCAAGTGGGACCTATGGCTAGGTAAACAGATGTGATGTCTCATGGGCCATGTAGTCCCGTTCCTAGTACTATTGTGGCAGACGAAGAGGAAAACTTGGGTTTCCCACCGATTCAGCCAGAATCGGAGCCCCTGCACCTGCAGGATGTTTGCCCTCAAGAAGGCAGCCAAACAAGCCTTGGGCAGAATTCTCCCCCGTTCTCTCGTAAGGATAATTATAATAGAGATAGAGGCGCTAGGGAGGCGAAGCGCCGAAGCGCCAGAATCGCTGCCAGACAATTAGCTGATTAAACCTGTTTCCCTTGGGAAATCTTAAGGAGTCATGCATCTGGACACAGTTTGGGTTTCACTTCTTGTTCCCCAGGGAAAGTGTTCCTTGGCGGGAAAACAAGATCCTATATAGGTGTTTTACCGCAAGGAAATCCTTGCGGAGTCAATTCGTCAGCTTCAGGAGTGAGATCGTGTGTGGACTACGCTACTCCAGTTCCTAGTTTCCAGGACCTTGCCACGGACCTTTGAAAATTGGAGACATTGGTTAGAAGGGGCCAAATTTCCCATTGAGGTTCATACTGACCATCGTAATTTGGAACATCTAAGAACTGCCCGCAAGCTAAATCAGAGGCAGCAGCGCTGGGCTTTATTTTTTGAGCGTTTTGACTTCCAGATCCATTATGTAACCCCAGCTCAGACCAAGCAAGCACATGCTCTATCACGGAAACCAGAGTATCCTGCAGGACGCAGAGAGACCTTCGAATCCCAATTGCTGCAGCCCGAAAACTTTGCCACGCTCACAGTGGGAAACACCAAATCCACTACAGTTGAACCAACTCCCTCTACTCCAGGACCCCTTTGTGCTCAAGAAATTAGAGCCAGTCAACAGGCGGATGCCTGGGCTCAAGGTCAAATTCGCCAAGGACTACGTTTCCCTTTCTCACTTAAGGATGGGCTATTATGCTACAGAAATCATGTCTACATCCCTCCAGGACCAGGCAGAGAAAAGGCACTTCATCTGTGTCATGACTGCAAGCCAGCAGGGCATTTTGGACTTTTCAAAACCATGCACTTGATCCTACGAGATTTCTGGTGGCCCAAGATCCGCAAAGATGTGGAGAAATATGTCAATACCTGCCCGGTATGCCAGCGTTCCAAGACAAGAAGGGAGAAGCCCTCAGGGCTATTGCATCCCCTTCCTACTCCATCTCGTCCATGGGAGATAATTTCTGCAGATTTTATCACTGACCTACCACCCTCCCTTGGATATACCACGATCCTAGTGGTGGTGGACCTTTTCACCAAATTGGCCCATTTCATTCCTTGTGATGGCCTTCCCACGGCCAAACAGACTGCAGATTTATTCCTTCAACATATTTTCCGGCTACATGGATTGCCCAAGAGTTTGGTCACTGACCGTGGGTCTCAATTCACCTCTCGATTCTGGAAGGCACTGCAACAACTACTGGGCATAGACTCTCGTTTATCTTCAGCTCACCATCCCCAAACAGATGGACAAACGGAGCGCACCAATGCCACTTTGGAACAATACCTTCGCTGTTATGTCAACTATCAACAGGACAATTGGGCGTCCCTATTACCTCTGTCAGAGTTTGCCTACAACAACGGTGTCCAGGCTTCAACCAAGGAAACCCCGTTCTTTGCAAACTACGGATTCCATCCACGTTTCTTTCCTTCTGTCATTGAAACCTCAGAAGTCCCCGCAGCGGAGGACTGGCTGCAAGAACTCACAGCGGTGCAACAACTATTGCTCCAGCAACTGGACCAAGCCAAGGAGGACTATAAACGCCACGCTGACAGTCATCGCCAGCCGGGCCCCGAAATCAAGGTAGGAGATCGGGTTCTGCTGTCCACTCGCTTTTTGCCCTCCCACCGTCCCTGCCGGAAGTTAGATGCCCGTTTCATTGGTCCCTATCCAGTGGTGGCGCAACTTAACCCCGTGACTTTCAAACTCCAACTTCCGCGCTCTATGCGCATTCATCCAGTGTTTCATCGCTCCCTGCTCCTTCCAGCGGATGGTGTACGCCCTGATGCAGTCCGCCCGGCCCCCACCCCTGTTTTGGTGGACGGGGAGGAAGAATTCGAGGTTCAGGACATTTTGGATTCTCGCTTCCACCGCCGCCGCCTTCAGTATCTCATTGACTGGGTGGGTTTTGGCCCCGAAGAACGCTCTTGCGAAGACGCTTCCACAGTCCATGCCCCCGACTTAGTCCACCGCTTCCATCAGGCCTACCCTGCCAAGCCGCGGCCCCGCACCTCGGGAAGAGGGCCCATTTTGGAGAGGGGCCTTGAGGAGGGGGATAGTGTGATGTCTCATGGGCCATGTAGTCCCGTTCCTAGTACTATTGTGGCAGACGAAGAGGAAAACTTGGGTTTCCCACCGATTCAGCCAGAATCGGAGCCCCTGCACCTGCAGGATGTTTGCCCTCAAGAAGGCAGCCAAACAAGCCTTGGGCAGAATTCTCCCCCGTTCTCTCGTAAGGATAATTATAATAGAGATAGAGGCGCTAGGGAGGCGAATCGCCGAAGCGCCAGAATCGCTGCCAGACAATTAGCTGATTAAACCTGTTTCCCTTGGGAAATCTTAAGGAGTCATGCATCTGGACACAGTTTGGGTTTCACTTCTTGTTCCCCAGGGAAAGTGTTCCTTGGCGGGAAAACAAGATCCTATATAGGTGTTTTACCGCAAGGAAATCCTTGCGGAATCAATTCGTCAGCTTCAGGAGTGAGATCGTGTGTGGACTACGCTACTCCAGTTCCTTGTTTCCAGGACCAAGTTCCAAGCCTGCCTTGTTCCTCGGACCTTGCCACGGACCTTGTTCTAGTTCCAAGCCTGCCTTGTTCCCCGGACCTCGCCACAGACCTTGTTCTTGCTTCTTGCTTCTTGTTGCCTCGTATCAAGTCTTGTTTGCCAAGAATCTAGTTTGTTTTCCAGCCTTGTTGTCAAGCTCCATTGGACTAAAGGACCTTGTCATTTCCCCACACTTTGCTCGGCAAAGTGTGTGTTTCGGTTATTGGATTATAACTTTGGACTCTAATATCTCATATTGGACATTGTTTTCCTGGACTAAATTTGACCTTTCCTGAAAGGTCTACTTCTGAACTATATTCTTCACTTGTTTTTATTGAATTTATATATTCCTTTAATAAAGATATTAGATAGATTCTGGTCTCTGCGCATGGTTATTGGTGCTCTGCAGCCTGGGTCCTGACAACAGATAAGATTGCCCTGTTAGGCTCAAACCTTTCTATCTAAAAGTTAACAGGCAAGAGATCCTGTTAACTGTCTGAAAAGGAAGTCTGAATGTCACAATAACTTATTTTGTGTTCATCATGGTTTGTTACTTATATTGTAAATTGTGTATCAAATAACCAAACAAACTGTGGCTTGTCTTCCTGCTTAGTTTCTCATTCAGCTCTTTCATCAGCTCCTGTTTCAGAGTTGGTAGCTAAAGCAGCAAATCAGAAACAAGTCAAAGTTGCAAGTTTGAGCATCACAACAAGCCATGATTTAAACAAGTCCATAAATCAGTAACAAACCATGAATTCAATTTCACAATAATGCATGCACATACACTCTCTCATGCACTTGATAATCATATTTTGAAGTCTGAAAGCTTTAGACATATACAGATAAAACAAAAACCTCTGGAACTAACAAAAGAGTTTTAAAGTGGGTGAAGGTGGTGGTGAATGCCTCCCTTAGGAACGGCATTTTTCCAGTGAGCTTCAAATTGGCTGTGATAAAACCGCTGTTGAAAAAGCCATCACTGGACCCCACTCAATTGGATAACTATCGGCCAATTTCCAATCTCCCCTTTTTGGGCAAGGTCGTGGAACGGGTGGTGGCAGCGCAACTCCAGGCATTCTTGGTAGATGCTGATATTCTAGATCCGGCACAGTCTGGCTTCAGGCCGGGGCATGGCACCGAGACAGCCTTGGTCGCCTTAGTCGATGATCTTCGCCGGGAACTGGACAAGGGGAGTGTGTCCTTGCTGGTTCTGCTGGACCTCTCAGCGGCCTTCGATACCGTTGACCACGGTATCCTTCTGGGACGACTCGCCGGGTTGGGCATTGGAGGCACTGTTCTGCAGTGGCTCCGGTCCTTCCTGGAGGGACGATCCCAGATGGTGTCACTGGGGGACACCTGCTCGGCTCCACAGCCATTGTCCTGTGGGGTCCCGCAGGGATCGATATTGTCCCCCATGTTGTTTAACATCTACATGAAGCCGCTGGGAGAGATCATCCGGAGTTTCGGGGTAAGATGTCATCTGTACGCAGATGATGTCCAGCTCTGTCACTCCTTCCCACCTGTCACTAAGGAGGCTGTCCAGGTCCTGAACCGGTGTCTGGCCGCTGTGTCGGACTGGATGAGGGCCAATAAATTGAAATTGAATCCAGACAAGACGGAGGTCCTCCTGGTTAGTCGCAAGGCTGAACAGGGAATAGGGTTACAGACTGTGTTGGACGGGGTCGCACTCCCCCTAAAGACGCAGGTTCGCAGTCTGGGGGTGATCCTGGACTCATTGCTGAGCCTGGAGCCTCAGGTTTCAGCGGTGGCCAGGAGAGCCTTCGCACAACTCCGCCTTGTGCGCCAGCTGCGCCCGTTCCTTGGGAGGTCTGACTTGGCCACGGTGGTCCACGCTCTGGTCACATCCCGGTTGGATTACTGCAACACACTCTACGTGGGTCTACCTTTGAAGACGGCCCGGAAGCTCCAGCTGGTGCAGCGGGCGGCAGCCAGGTTAATAACGGGAGCGGCTTACAGGGAGCGTACAACCCCCCTGCTAAGCCAGCTCCACTGGCTGCCGATATGCTACCGAGCCCAATTCAAAGTGCTGGTTTTGACCTACAAAGCCCTAAACAGTTCTGGTCCTGCTTATCTATCCGAACGTATCTCCTCCTATGAGCCCGTTAGAACCTTAAGATCTTCCGGGGAGACCCTGCTCTCGATCCCACCTGCCTCGCAGGCGCGGCTGGTGGGGACGAGGGACAGGGCCTTCTCAGTGGTGGCTCCTTGGCTGTGGAACTCCCTCCCCAGCAATATCCGGCAAACCCCATCCCTCCTGGGATTTAGAAGAAAACTAAAAACTTGGCTCTGCGCCCAGGCATTCAGCAAATAAGCTCATTGGCTGTTGTAATCGGGTCGCAAATCTGTAATTGTAGCAGTAGTGAATGACTGAGGATGGTGCAATATCGCTGCTTTGCAGCGTTTTAATTTTTGTATACTTTTTATCATGTTTTTATCATGTTTTTATCATGTTTTAATTGTTTTGTTTTTATAGTATATTTGTTGCTGGCCCTCGTGGCAGAATGTAAGCCGCTCAGAGTCCCCTCGGGGAGAAGGGCGGGGTATAAATGCATGTAATAAATAAATAAATAAATAAAGTACCACTAACAAAACTCACACAAATTTACTGTAACTACATCATAACATTTTATATATGAGTATCAAAATATTAACTGATGATGAGTTCGAGTATTTTCTAAGTACAGTACAAATTTATATTTTATGAAAATGTTAACAGAATAGTAGTATACACATATAGGAAGCAGGAAAAAAACTAAAACTAGTTCACTCCTTCCATTTCCTCCAGCCAAATTAGATGGTTAATTCAGAGAAAATCATTCAGAATGCAATATCATGAAAGAAGATAAAAGTAAAGAATAGTCACATTTAAAAAATATAAGAAGTTATTCAGGTTAGGTATTGGTGTAATGCGACAATGTATTAAACAAAGCATCCCATCTGATCTTTTATGATTTTACAAGCTTTGACTGAAACTGTTTAAATGTAAACCTTTACTCAGCTATTACTCAAGTACTAGAATTCCTTGCTCACTTGTAACCTTTCAAGCTACTCATTGACTATTCATCCTCTGATATACATCAGCTTAGCCTTCAGCAATGTGATAATTTCCAGGAGGTCAGTAGGTCTTGCTCAATGCACGTACACCAGTCACATGAGAAGTGATCTCCCCTTCAAAAATACCATAACACTTGCTTTACTTGCAGTTTCAATGAGAGGAGTCCAGAACTCAGCAAGCCAATAATAAAATCCCCATGGAGATAGTTCATCCAGGTGTGAGATATATTATCAAAGCAATATAGAAATGACACAATTACCTACTTTTGATAGAAATATATTGGACAGAATATACACTCTAGTTTTATCTATATTTATTCCGTTGCTACTACAAAGTAAGAAGCCACATTCACACCACAGGAAACCCAGGAGGACACCCCCTGCAAAACATCTATTATGGGAATTTTGTACTTTATGTAAACAGATATTTAAGATAAATGTTATATTTTAAATTCAGAAGAAGATTATCTTATGCATCCCTCCCAGCATTGCACTGGGGGGGAAATGCAGGTCTTTCTTCGACCACATGGTTGCTCTTTGAAATTGCTGATAAAAACCAAACCAGACAGTTAACTGAGGAGTGGGATTTGCTATGGTGAACATTTAAGTGGCTCTTTGATTTTTCTGTAACAGCAACTATAAATATTCATACAGTAACATTTCAGTAGCTAATTTTAGATTCAGTGTCTCTTCCAAGAGCCGGGTGTCAACAAATACTTGAAGACAAATACCAGAAGAGCAGCCATAGAAATCTGGAGCAGTGAAAATATTAGTGTTCTAGCACTTCAAAGACTAACCAGCTGTAATGTAGCATCAAGCAAGTGCTAAACATCGTCTGTGATTTAAAAAGGGTTTTTTTTAACACCTGGCTTTTTTAGCCCATGAATGCAATCCAGAACAAGTCCCTTTGATCTTTTTAAATTATTTGATATAAAGCACTTATGCACATACTTATACATAGCCCAATAATTTTAAGAGTATAAAAACTTCTGTGCATTATATGACAAAACTACATGTGTTGGGGACCCCCTGTGGTGCCGTGGGTTAAACCGCTGAGCTACTGAACTTACTAACCGAAAGGTTGGCAGTTTGAATCCAGGGAGTGGGGTGAGCTCCCACTGTTAGTCCCAGCTTCTGCCAACCTAACAGTTCAAAAACATGTAAATGTGAGTAGATTAATAGGTACTGCTCCAGCAGGAAGGTAACAGTGCTCCATGCAGTCATGCTGGCCACATGACCTTGGAGGCATCTACAGACAACGCCGGCTCTTCGGCTTAGAAATTTTGATGAGCACCAACCTCCAGAGTTGGACACGACTAGACTTAATGGCAGGGGAAAACCTTGACCTTGACCTTTACTTTTACTACATGTGTTGATTTAAGCTCACATCTCCATGCATTTTATGTATTTTCAATTTCTATCCAGCATGATATAGTGGTTTGAGCCTTGAACTATGACTCTGGAGACATTGTCTCAGCTTTAGAGGAAGGCAAAAGCAAACCCTTCTGAACACATTTTGCCAAGAAAATCCCACAATAAACCCATATTTGGGTTGCCATCAGTTACCTTGTGAAATAACTTCAAGGAATACAATAGGGATTCCTGACCTTCAGTAGTTTTTAAGGTGCCAAAATTGGGGAGGGGATGTTATTCTACTCAAGAACACAAAGTCTAGATGTAGACATCTTCCTAAGTCAAGTCTGGATGTCATACCATGAATGGAACCACAAATAATGCCCATGTTTATTACTTATCAGCCAGTTGTCTATCTGAAAAACATATCTCCTTTTACAAAAAGACATCTGGACTTCCCTAGCACCATAAGCTGGCTGTCTTGCACAAACTTTGAGGGGGCAATGGTTAATTTCTTTAGTTACAAATTTAAAAGACAAGCTACTACTTCAGGAATTGTAAGCTGCAGGAAAATTCTTCCTGCACCCAGTTCTGATTCATATAGAAACATGCATTAAAATGGGGATATGAATTAAAGTTGTTTGAATGGGCCCTGCATGTTTCACATAAACTTAAGAGTTAAGGATGTACTATTAAGATATTTTTTCTTAAATATGAACTCAAATCAATTGTTCATGCATCTTCTGTATTATCAAGACATGGGGAACTTTAATGTTAACTTAAATTGCAACCCATCAGTTAAGATAAGGAATTACAAACACTTCCTGTGATAACCTAGGCCTGTAATTGCTACATTTTCATTCCGTTTTAGTAAAAATGGAAACTGCTCTGGAAGAGGTAACAAGAGTGGCAAAGCAATAGGCCCAATCAATTATGAACCCAATGCAGTTCATTTTGTCACCTATATGGTGCCAGACCATGGATCATCTCTCTACCTGACCACCTGTTTTTCTCAGATAAATGCAAATCAGCTGTTCCTATTCTTTTATTTGTTATTTTTTTAATCCACTTTTCTCCTGTGGCAATGTATTTTTTGTAAAACACCCTTAAAATATTGCTAGATTGAATTCATTTTCCTTTGTCTACTCTGTGATGTTTTGTTGCTGTATGCATTCACAATTTCTGATTTAAAGTGAACCTAAGGCAAACCTATCATGGAGTTTTATTGGGAAGGTTTGTTCAGAGGAAGTTTGCCAGCACCTTTCTCTGAGGCTGAAAGAGTGTGACTTCCCCAAAGTCACCCAGTGGGCTTCCATTTTGCATTCCTCTTGACTAGTCATCAAGTATTCAAGAAATGCTATAGGACTGTACTATTCTGGCACTAGCTGTAACTCTAAGAACTCACAAAGATTTTTGTGCTGTAGGCTATACACATTACTGCTATCATGTAAGCTTCACTGGCTGTAAATGATGCAGCAGATGATACGTAGCACAGAAGTACTGATGGAGTCTGATAACTCCCCATAGGCTAAGCAACTAATTTTACCCAAACTCTTCCTGCCAGTCCAATAGCTGTGCATACTCCTAGGACGAAGCCAGTGGAAGATGAATTCCCAAGGGTTATACAGTACACAAAACCGAAGTACACTGACACGATCCATCTTTCCTTGCCTCCACAGCTTTAAGTGCCAATGCAAGCAGGTCAGCAACAGAAGTAAATTGACTTCACTTATTTCCCAGCCCTCATAAATTTTCCCAGTCTCAAACTGCCAAACTAATACAGAAAGTATCTCACAAGGTCATTAATGCAAACTAATACTATGTGTCAAAGACAGAACGCTCCAAGAAGAATACAACTCAGTTTATTGAGGTTACAGAACTAAAAATTGCCCGTAGGAAACAAAGGACTAGGCAAACACTTGTCTTCAGCGTGAAAAGTAACAAAAATAACTTCGTTTGAGTTTAAACAGTTCAAAAGAATAAACCGGATTAAACAGAAGTTTAATCCGGATTAAATCAAAAGTGCTTACTTCAGCCTGGCAATTAAACAAACAAAAACTGGTTAACAAAAGGTCAAAATGAACACAAAACCCAGCAGCAGATTCCCCTCTGCTACTCAAGAGCTACAGAAGTAACTCGGGCTGTTGCTCCTCCGTGAAACGGGCGAAAACCAGGTCCAGGCACATCAATCAGGGTAACGACGGTCAGCGGGGTCCCAATCCGGTCCGAGGTCGAAAGCCAAACGCAGACGTCTAAGGTTCCACAAGTTCCACCGATAGCCACAGAAGGGTTAGTCCAGAGTCGTAGTCAGTCAGTCAGTCCAGCGTCAATCCAGAGTTGGCAATAATGTCCGTCAAAAAGACGACGGAGGTCCAAGCTATTAAGATTAAACACAAGTTGCACAGGAAAAGCCCACACAGTTCCTCCCGCCGTCTATGCCCAGTGTCCTTGGTAACTTACGTATACAGCAAACGAATCACACCCGTCTTCAGGAAGTCCCCAACAAGAGCCCAAGCGTTCGTCCAGATTACCTTGCCCAACGCAATTAGCCATTGGTTCTAAACCCCATTTTGTGCCAGTTCATAACTCCTCATCGCTGTCAGCTGCTATCCTAATTCCAGGTGCCTCCTCATCATCATCCTCATCAGAACTAACACACCTTTGACTACGCCCCACAGCATCCCCAGCTGTGGATCCTGTTCCATCCCTCCAGCCCGTCCACGGGTCCGATCCTGCAACCCGCCAGTCGCCTCCCATGCTATCATTACCAGTGGCACCCAAATCCTCCCTCACACGAGTCCATTCCATGTCATCCTCCTCTGAGCTAACCATCTCTTCCTCCATTCCCTCGGTAAAACCCTCAAAGGAGTCTTCATCAGTTGGTTCTGCAAATAAGTCCCGGAGCCGCTTCCTTTCACGCTCCTCAAAAGAGTCTGACTCTCGAGGAGTCTTACGACCTCGTCTCCTAGTATCGGAGCCAGAAGGCTCAACCATAACACTATGTGTCTAAATGTGTGGGAATATGAAATGTTCACATTTGACCATAATGCTAAAAAGGATTCTTGGTGACAGAGCCCAAATAATTAGCAGGCATCAGAATGAATGAATGAAAAAGATTTCTTGCTAGATATTTTCTATATTATTATTTGTTGAAAGATCAGTGAAAGACTTCACACTCACCTCTTTCTAACCAACATTAAAATCTGTTGAAAAATATGTGCTTTATAACTGAGGGTGCTTCCAGACAGTGCCAAAATTGGCATTTTAAATGGGGGTTAAAAATCCTGGAACCTGTCTGCAGATCCCCACACAGACTTGTTATTCCCGAGATTGGTCTTCCGCCGTTGTCACAGGCATCCTCTGTATTGGAACAAGATAGAGAGCGGACGGGGAAAATCCAGCAGAAGGTTTTTTAAAAATTCACTCTGTTATGTGCTGGACTGTATATGTACACATGTGAATATCTTAATATAAATATAAGCAGATTTGCATGTGCTCATATGAGGTTCAACATATAACGGAGTGAATTTTTCTCTTTCCCCAATTGTTTATTCAAGCTTGGTTTAATATTATAGAGTTTAAAATAAAGAGTTTCAGAGAGTTCTACTTGCTGTCTGTTTGTGCTTTCTTTAAATCATCTGTGTGCCCGTTTTGAGAGCCTAATCAGCTGATCAGCTGTTTTGGGCTTTTAAAAAGCACATGTGTGCTGGATAAGCCTACACAGGGGAGGGAAGGAAATTACATGTTTTTCACAAGTGCGAGGATATACAGTGACAAGAATATGTCCATTTTAGACTATGAATATTTTGAAAAAGCTTTCTGTGGCAAGATAACAAGGCTAGTTTCAGATCAGGAAACTGGTAAATATTGTTGAGGTAAAATGCAGTTCAGGCAAACTTAAGTGGTGCAAAATGAACATTTGGTGGAGTTACTGATATAGATATGAATGTAAGAGAAAAATAATACAAGATCTAAACACATAGACAACATGCCAAAGAGATAAGAACGCCGGACTAGCAAAGACCTTGATAGGGATAATCAGAACATAATGCCATCTAAGCAGACACCTGACAGATGAGACTAGAAACCCAAGAGCCTCCTGACCAAAAGAACATTGGATTATACCAAACACTGTCTTGTGGGATCCCAAGAAATACTGTATAGATAATAGTAATTGTAAGTACTGTTGAAAGGGACACTCAGCCTTAGATGACTTATAGAAAAGGAGCCAAAGAGAGCTATTGAAATAAATAAAGTACCTTCCACAACCAGATACTCAACATAGCAAATAAAGAAGAGCTAAAACTATTTAAATCCTTTAAACACAAAGCAAACAAACCTAAATTAAAGGGGGCATTCACATGCTATCCATTATGAATGGCATGCATGTCTGGGTATACAAATCACAAGTGTACTGCTAAGCTCTCCATTAACCTAACAATAAGGCATTAAATTAATTTTCCACATTCAGATATGCTCTTCCGCTGCAGGGGGGAAATGGATCTTGTAAGGGCCATGTTTGATGCTAATGCTATTAACGGCAAGAAATCTTCATTCTATCTATAACTAATGAGAAAACACAGGTAACCAGAACAGCTGGAAACACAAAAGAAGCTCCACCGAGAATATCTTCGCAATAAGCTCTTGTTTTCTTTTACTGTGACAAGCAGGTTCTGTCTTTGGGCATTAGACATCTAAAAACTAGAATTTTCTTCCATGAATCATGTCCACAGACAATCTGCTAATGTTCATTAGAAACTACAGCTGAGCTGAATGACATACAATAGAGTCTCACTTATCCAAGCTTCACTTATCCAAGGTTCTGTATTATCCAAGGCAGTCTGCCTTTTAGTAGTCATTGTTCTTGTAGTAAATGTTGCAATGTTTTGGTGCTAAATTCGTAAATACAGTAATTACTACATAACATTACTGTGTATTGAACTGCTTTTTCTGTCAATTTCTTGTAAAACGTGATGTTTTGGTACTTAATTTGTAAAATCATAATGTAATTTTATGTTTAATAGGCTTTTTTCTTAATTCCTCCTTATTATCCAAGATTTCTGCTTATCCAATGTTCTGCCGGCCCGTTTATCTTGGATAAGTAAGACTCTACTTTATTCACAAATTCACTGTCAAAATAGGGTGGCCGTTTTGGTGGCATTTAGATTCAAAGTGGAATATTAAAAATGGTTTTGGAAGAGGGCCTCTCTTCTCCTCTCCAGTCCTCTTTCATCTTAAGTGTGGGTAATTTGCTACTGTGGAGTAGGAGTTCTTCCCTTTGGATTTGCAAATGCAGTAAAAGTGCCATTTCCCTCAGCAGTAGTACATGTCCCCCCATACAGAGCTCTCAATCCATACTGCTTGCTTACCATCATTAGAGCAACACTGGAAGTAGGTGGAAAACTATAGCAGCAGAAAGAACAAGATGAGCCTTTACTTACTATTTACTACTTCTTTAAAAACAAAGTTTGTTTGTTTTTTAAAGCTATTACCAGAGAAATCATTTTAAAATTATTGGTAAGCCTGCTAAGCAATCTGTTACACTTCCCCAAAGATTTCACCCTATTTTGGTTCTCCGCCTATTAAAATCAGACAAAGTCCAAAACAGAGCAAAACAAGTCTCAGCTTTATATACCTAATCCCCCCTTCTGTATGTGTTTATATGTCTCCTCTTTTGATTCTGATAAAAAATATAAGCTGTGTTGCAGTCCGACTCCAAAAGATGTATGTGCAAAAACCTTATCAAAACATTGTATGTCTTTCTAACCAAAACAGTTTCAACCACAATTATAAGAAAACCTCTTATTTGAGACTATGTGCACAAAATGATGCTGAATCAACACCATGGATGTCTACTTGAAGGTTGTATTGTCTTTTTCTTTTATCTGAGTTACAAGCAGCAGATAAAAAAGCCTTGTCTGCTTACATTCCAGCAGTGAAGAGCTGAGCAAAACTCTTTCACTAAATATAACAGCAATGCGAATAAGCTCTTTTACCAACAGTGGATGTTTACCTTCCTCCCCCACCCTTACTTTTAGTCCTATCTCTGTGACACAATGACCTGTAAACTAAAACAGATTTATAAGAGAAATAAATATACTTTTGCAAAGAGAAGTACACATGCCAGCACACAATACTATGAAGGGGAACACACAGTTTACTGTCAGAGTCAATGTGCTATGAGCACAAAAAGCCCTAGGTTTCCCCTTCCACCCAGTGTAAGTGAAAAAAACGTTGGGCAGCAAACTGAAGCTTTTCCTATTCTGAGCTTCTCAGGAGCTGCAGGAAACCCTGTTAGGTAGACCAATAATCTGCCTTAATGAAAGGCAACTTCATATGTAGGGGAAATCTGCCATTCTAACATTTTGTTCTATTTTTTTTGCCTAAGCCTTCCCTTTTCCCTCATCAGCTAAATGAATAACCATACCTTTCAACTATCCCATTTCAGCGGGAACAATCCTGATTAATCCTCAACTGTCCCACTTTTCAACTGCTTCTGAAAATGTCCCTGTTTCTTTCTCCCCATCTCTTTGTCCTAAGCAAACTTCCAATGGTGTAAACTCCGTTCAAAGTGCAAAAATAACTTTAACTCAATGAATACAACATGGGGGACAGAAAAATAGAGGCAGAATCTTGCCTTTCCAAGAAATCTCTGGCAGAAGTGAGCTGCTGCAGTCTCTCCCAGTTTGTCTGTTGTTCCCCATCAACAACTTTTCCCATCTTGATCACATTCAAATGTTTCTTGATCACACATGTTCCAGTTTTCATCTATGAAATGTTGGAGGGTAGGAATGACTGATCTAGTCAATCATGGCGATGCGTGTTTGAACACTAAATCTGATGGGATATCCACTGATTGATCTCTTTCCACCAATAGAACTGGAGTGATCTGTCCTTTCCACTGCAGCCACAATGCATTTTAAAAAACACTGTTTGAGAGAATTGGCAAACCCTTTAGCCCTTGTTGGTGTTCACAGTTGCAAAAGGGAGACAAGGAAATGAGATTTCAGCAGCACTGGCTTTAGGGCAGTGGTTCTCAACCTGTGGGTCCCCAGATGTTTGGCCTTCAACTCCAAGAAATCCTAACAGCTGGTAAACTGGCTGGGATTTCTGGGAGTTGTAGGCCAAAACACCTGGGGATCCATAGGTTGAGAACCACTGCTTTGGGGCTATTTTTTTAAAAGATACAGTTCTAATGTAAATAATTAGTATTGTTTGTTTGTTTTTAAAAAAAAGGTAATTTTCACAAATCTTGAAATGGAACAGATATTCCTGTTAAAACTCAGGCATGAAAATAGATGGTGATGCAGTATGCAGGAATTAACCCAATATTTGGGCTTCATGGTTGTCATGTGTTAGACAATTTGGGCTTTTCTAGTTTTCTAGTTTCTAGTTTCACAGATGAAAACAAGTTAGCTTTAACTGTAGATTAAGAGTTCTTGTTTGTTTGTTTTTATTTGTTTTTAAACAGAATTCTTGGCATGTTTCCCTCCTCTCACAAGGTTTGAACATTGACTGTTCAAACCACAAAGCCAAATTCGTACTGGCAAAGAGTCCTTCAAAGCAGCTCACAAAAATGATGCAATTGTAACCAAGAAATCATAAAATAACAAACAAGTTCCTACTTTTAAAATCCTACATAATTAATCAAAGCAGCACTCATTTCATATTTAGAATAGCTGATTGAAGAAGTGTTTTAATTAATTTCCGGAAAATGAAGAACTGGCTTGTAAAACTGTTCTATGGAAGCAGCTGAAACAGAAAAGTACCATTGTGGACAAACCTCTGCCTGACTTCCCAGGTGAAGCAAGAGCCAGCAGTCTGACTAAAGAGTCTGAAATTGGGCCAGAGATCTGTAGTGCTTTGTATGAGAAGACGGATGACAAGTAATAAATAAATAAATAAACAAATATCTGCCAGCAATGATTATGTAAGAATTATGTCATGTCTGTTTTCATCTTGGCACTAATGTGAAAAGGAGACTGTCACATTGTATTTAATTGTGTTTGTCAGGCTGCTTTTTCACATTTGGGAGCTATTGTTTTAACTTCTGTTGTTCTTTTCTGTTCTGTTCATTGGGCACAGATAAGCTCCAAAATGCAGCAGGCACTTATGTTTACAAAATACCTGGATTTGGTCATGCGGTCAGATTAGGAGAAACACTGACTTGAAATGGGATCACGTTAACCAGATTGCTCACACAGAATACAATGCCTCTATTTATTTTTTAAAAAAATATTTTAAGCACTTGTTACCAGCTTTCCGAGATTAAGTGCAAATCACCACAAAAGAGACAACATAAATACACACTCGAAGTGTGTATTCTATACAGCTATCCCTCTACATTTACTGAGGCTAGAGGTGCAAGAACCCCATGAAAGTGGAAAAACTGTTACTAAAAGAAACACTTTTTTAAAAAAGGAGACAATAACTCTATAGGAATCGCCAAGTCCTGCAGCACAACTCTATGGTCAACATCCAACAGACTCAATCTGGAGGAGCGATAAATGCCTAGAGCAATTTTCTTTCTAGGAAACTCTTGACCCTCCAGCATGACTCTATAGCTAACTTCCAATGACTTATTACCAAACCAAACACATGAAAAGCATGATACATAGTTGACAAATACATATCTGTGGCAAAGAGGTACAGTAGAGTCTCACTTATCCAAGCTAAATGGGCCGGCAGAAGCTTGGATAAGTGAATATCTTGGATAATAAGGAGGGATTAAGTAAAAACCTATTAAACATCAAATCAGGTTATGATTTTACAAATTAAGCACCAAAACATCATGTTATACAACAAATTTGACAGAAAAAGTAATTCAATATGCAGTGATGTTATGTTGTAATTACTGTATTTACGAATTTAGCACCAAAATATCACGATATATTGAAAACATTGACTACAAAAATGGCTTGGATAATCCAGAAGCTTGGATAAGCGAGGCTTGGCTAAGTGAGACTCTACTGTATTTAGAAAAGGCAGATCTCTGGTTGTTCTGATTGCAATTCAAATTGTACAAAAGACAGCTAGGCCTACCTGTCAGCATCACCCAGACCCAGTGAGGTATTGCGTTGCAGAGTTTCCCGTACAGCAGCCATCCCATCAGGAAGCCTGTTTAACCTTCGAGTATAAAGACCCAATCCACCATCAGTCATATACCTAAGAAAGAAAAGTGGAGGAAGTTAAATACTGAAAATTTACCAAAACAATACACAGAGTACCGCATATGTCCTTTTGGATACCAAAATGTGAGCATTCATTAAAACACTCAAAATTAAATATACCAATATACATTATAAAATTCTTGGAACAAACATAACAATGAAAATATATCAAGCAATTTTTGACCAGCAATGTCTCCCCCCCCCCCCCCAAACTCTTGATATTTTGCTCTGTGTCACAGATTTGATATTATCTTCATATCTTAAAAGGACAGGCAAGGTTATTCTTTCAGTATGGCATAGGTTTCCACAGCATGGACTAGCTACGCATTTGCTGAAAATAGATTCTTAACAAGTATTTTCTTACATGCATGCTATGCTTACAGAAACTGTATACTTTTGTGCTCTTCCTAATTTTAAGAAGAATGGGAATAGTCATTGAGATGCTTCTGGGCCTCATTTGGCCTCCAAAGCGACTTGGTGAGAATGATAGTCCTTCCAAGTTAGGTGTGTAAACATTATTCAGTATGCAATGTCACAGCCGCAGCTGCTTGGAGAAGCAATGGAATACTTTGTGTAGATATTTTATTGGCCCATTAGCCCATATGCCAGCCAGGAAGTCAAATAAGTACTGTCAATATGCTATTTGAGAGGATCTTCTGGAAAGAGCATTCATTCCTTAACCAAGTAACATCAAATCAATACACTCCTTTTCCTTGAGGACATGAACTCCACAAGTATGAAATCCATATTATTAGGCAGCATAACTGTTTTTTTTATCAAATATGATAAACAATGATTTTTGTATTACTTTGGCTTTCAGAATACGGTCTCACATACAGCAGTAAGTTATTTCTAGCCTAGATAACATGTAGCTTCCAGAAGGCCAATGAAAATCAAACCACTCAGACTTGTTAGATCTAGTAAAAAATTAGAAGCTTTCAGTAAGAAAATTACTTTCAGAGACATTTTTTCAAAGAACCACAGTTTAATCATTTTTGTAGACAGCAGTTTGGCATAATTTTCAAAGAATGATAAAAGAAAGAAGGTAACTTATGCCTCTTATTGGTAAGCATACACATAATTTAAGTCTTACAATTTTTTTGTGCTAACCAATAGCAGCAAATCTGAGTGAAACCCAAAAATCCTGGACACAGAGAAAAATCTCACAGAAGACTGATTATGGATGTATTTTGCACTAAATCTGAATTTTTGTGTTGGATTCTAGTTTTTGAATGGCTCCGTCAGACAACTTCAGTTTAGTTAAGTAGCTAGAAAACTATTTGAAATTTCTGTTTATTCCCCATAGAGAGCTAAAGACCGCTTTGTGGTATCCCATACTTCTAGAACAGTGGTTCTCAACCTGTGGGTCCCCAGATGTTTTGGCCTTCAACTCCCAGAAATCCTAACAGCTGGTAAACTGGCTTAGATTTCTGGGAGTTGTAAGCCAAAACATCTGGGGACCCACAGGTTGAGAACCACTGTTCTAGAACCATGGTATTGTTTGTCAGGAAATCTATAATTTCCTTAATACCACTTTTTCTTGCTATTCCTTTGACCATGGAAAATTGAAAAGCTCTCTGTCATGGGATTCAACATGTCATACAGTTCCAGGATCAGTTCAGGATTTGCTGAGTCCAAGCCCCTTCCCCATGGTACTTCTTACAATTCTCTGGCAAGCTGAAAGGTTAATAAATGAATGGAACAAATGAAAACAAAAAAAATCACAACATCAAAGATCAGAGGTGGTGCAGTGATAGAAAGGAGGAATGTTCATCCAGGATCTCCTCACCGTCCAGAGACTGGGGAGTATATGAGCCAGAGCCTCCCTATGGTCTGGGAGGAGGCTGGTGTACTAATTAAGCATTCCTGTCTTTGGTGGATTATTTGCAGTAAATTAAACTTGGAATCCCTTTTTGAATAAGTATTACCACCTTTCAGCAGAGTATGATCTTCAAGCATGCCTGTCAGGACCCAGGCTGCAGAGCACCAATAACCATGCGCTGAGACCAGAATCTATCTAATATCTTTATTAAAGGAATATATAAAGTCAATAAAAACAAGTGAAGAATATAGCTCAGGAGTAGACCTTTCAGGAAAGGTCAAATATAGTCCAGAAAAACAATGTCCAATATGAGATATTAGAGTCCAAAGTTATAATCCAATAACCGAAACACACACTTTGCCAAGCAAAGTGTGGGGAAATGACAAGGTCCTTTAGTCCAATGGAGCTTGACAACAAGGCTGGAAAAACAAACTAGATTCTTGGCAAACAAGACTTGATACAAGGCAACAAGGAGCAAGAAGCAAGAACAAGGTCCGTGGCGAGGTCCGAAGAACAAGGCAGGCTTGGAACTAGAACAAGGTCCGTGGCAAGGTCCTGGAAACTAGGAACTGGAGTAGCGTAGTCCACACACGATCTCACTCCTGAAGCTGACGAATTGACTCCGCAAGGATCTCCTTGCGGTAAAACACCTATATAGGATCCTGTTTTCCCGCCAAGGAACACTTTCCCTGGGGAACAAGAAGTGAAACCCAAACTGTGTCCAGATGCATGACTCCTTAAGATTTCCCAAGGGAAGCAGGCTTAATCAGCTAATTGTCTGGCAGCGATTCTGGCGCTTCGGCGATTCGCCTCCCTAGCGCCTCTATCTCGATTATAATTATCCTTGCGAGAGAACGGGGGAGAATTCTTGTTTGGCTGACTTCTTGAGGGCAAACATCCTGCAGGTGCAGGGGCTCCGATTCTGGCTGAATCGGTGGGAAACCCAAGTTTTCCTCTTCGTCTGCCACAATAGTACTAGGAACGGGACTACATGGCCCATGAGACATCACAATGCCATATCTCTGGGAAAGATCTTATGACTCTATGTGGTAAGGGAATTCATATGAATTTATGTGCAGATGTGAAGATGAACACAACACATGCCACTATCTATAACTTGTTTACTTCTATATGGAACAAGAGACCACAACTTCAATTCGCTTGTATAAATAATGTGGGTTTCATCGGTGGAATCACCTTGTAAATAACTTGCTTTCTCTTAAACATTAATTGTCATTCTTAATATAATATGTCAGTTTTAAAATTAATGCAATCTCTTAGAGAAAAGAGATTGCACAAGAATGGCAGAGAATAAAAGAGAAGCAGCTGCAGCGTTTAAGTAAATGTAGAACAAGCAGAAAGTAGTAGGGGAAGCTTTCTGAAGCTGAACTGGACTAAGAGGAAGTTTCTCCATCCATTAATCTGTGCTCTCATTTGGTTTACAGAAAGATGATGGATACTCTGTTCTTTACATGCTCATAAAAACCCTGTCAGACAGGGGAAACCATAGCTGATGTTAAATTTCATTTCAGCATTTCTGATTCCATGCACGATATTCTGTTCATTGGATCACTCTGAAAAATTCCAGTCACATATTCTTAAGAAGTACATTTCTCTGTTTTTGTATGACATGTTTAGCAACACCATTTGCTAAGTCTAACACCTTCTTGCACCAATGCCTTGTATGTTAGACAGGATGCATAAAAAACATGTTCAAACCTTCATGCTATTATAAAGTTCACTGGATAACTTTGGTGAAGTAATAATCTCACATATTTATATTATCTCACTGCAGAAACGTTTATTTCTAACATAAATAGGCATGTGTCATAATGAATTTAGAATTATAATAATGGCCAGCAAATGAGGCAGTGGGGAGTGTGAGTGTGTATGAAAGAGAGAGGAGAGTATTGACTGCTGTGGTCCTCCCAGAATTGTTCCACTGCTCATCACAGGTTATAGTATTCCCCAACAACAGCTAGATCTGATGGGCACTGTTGTCCAGGTACATCTGGAAAGTCACAAACTGTTCAACCCTACTGGGAATGAATAAATATATAACATGCATATGAAGTTATATACAGACTATTAGAAAAGAAGAAGGTTTGATTGACTACAGAAATTGTGGAAGATTAGTATGGATTTCTTTCCTGAAATAGAACTGGGCAGTGGGATTCTGTAAACGGTTGGATATTTGAATGGTGACTGAAGATATTAACAGATGAAGGTTAAAAAGAAAGAAAAAAACCTAAGAAAGTGAGGACAGGATCACTTCCTTCTATCTCCCTCTCTAGTTATAGAATAGGTAGACAGAGATATGTAGTGTCCATATAGAGTGGACATATGCACAGGTTGATGTATTTACTGTAAATCTGTTTGGTCATTTACAGGAAAAAGTAACAAGGTTCCAACCTATCACAAACTGATGAAGAGCAATTTGTCTCGTATTTTGATTATTTGTTCATGTGGCTGACTATGAATATGAACAACTTCAACAATATGAAACTGTTATTGTTGATCAAATGAAAGACTAATACAGCCACATGACTGATTAAACAGAGGCTGGATGGCCATCTGTTGGGAGTGTTTTACTTGTGCTTTTCCTGCATGATAGGGAATTGGAATGGATGGCACCTATAGTCTCTTCCAATTCTATGATTCTATTATTCTGACTCAGAAATGATTTTTTTTTTACCTAATATGACCTGAACAAACATAATTCCTGTGTTATCCTAAGGTTTGAAATTTTCCACAACAACTACATTATTGCTAAACATTTGGCATATGGGTTAATGGAATGACAAGGAAAACAGCAACAGATCTTATATTCAGGTTTCTAAAGCACTACTTGAGAATGATAGGGGTTTGTTTTGAAACAGCTAAAACATTGGCATTTAGTTAATTTTTCACCAGTATGCACACATATTAACAGCATTTTAAGTTCAGTTTCATAGGTGCAGTACAAGAAATCTACTTATAGTGCATGGGGATGAGCAGACTATAAATTGCCATATTAAAAAACAGCTAATTTTGAAGAGTTTTCCTCTTAGTATAAAAGAAAACCCCACAAAGAATCACAAAAAACCCAACAACCTTATGAATAATTCTACAAAGTTCATTTTTTAAAAACCTTTCTTTAAAATAAAGTGCTAACGGGTTTTCAGAGTCTAAACATGGACAAATGTTATATTGTGAGTACTCTTTTAGCTAACAATCATTAGAACAAATAAATTTAAACATTGGGGAGTTTCCAACCCTCCCAACAACTGTACAATAATGTGAGAATGCCCATTATATCCTCTAAAACTTGTGCTGCCCTTTCTCTCTCCTGTTTTGTAATAGCCACCCAATCCAAATGTGCAATCAAACAGAGAGAAAAGAAAACCATGAAGTTGATACCTTTGATAAATGTTCAGTCAAACATACTTTACTGAGCCTTGAATGGAAGAGCAACATCCTTTCAGTCCTTCCGTTGCACTTCTGAAAACAGTGGCTAAATAATTTGAAGTCTGAATATGTCCTTCAGTTTCGCAAAGTTCATGGCCATTCAGTGACTTTTCTTCTTTGTAGTCAAAGAGGGAATACAAGCCTTCTCATTCGACAAATGATCTGAATATAGTTACTCCTAAATCAGTAATCTTGCAAGAGCTAAAATCATTCTTATCCCACGGATGCACCAAAGCTATTTCTGCCCATCTTTCCCCGCAATCACTTGTGTGACACTGTAAGCTGTAACAGATAAAAACCTTTGATGCCTGACTCAATTATTAAACTTTGCATGCGAGAGGAAGGAAAGGGGGGAAAAACGTGGTGGATGTAAGTTAGCTTTGTCAGTCTCTGCTGGATTCAAGAACAATAGACAATTGCCCCTCTGGGATTTCACAAAGAGGTTGCTAAGCTAGTTAAAACCAGGGACAGGGCTATTCTCGGTTTTGCTTTGTCCATGGGGACAAGACACAATACTCTTCTCTTCACTGCATAAACAAGGAGCCCAGTTTCAATGGCATTAATAGAAGGTAGCTTGACTCAAGCTCTTCATTCATTGAAACATTTGTTTGTGAGGGGTTTACAGAAATCAGTTTTAACATGGAAGAAGTAAATTATACAAGAGATCAGGTTATATAAATGCAAACATTTCAAAATATTTCATTTTATGTGTGAATGAACTTCAGAAGTGAAAATATAATAATCCAGTATATATCCCAGCAAACATAGATTTGCTATGAACAGCAATTTCTACAGAGAATGCAATTTTATGACATATAAAGTCCTTATAGAGAGATCACTGGCATTTGGGTTGGATTACATATATAATCTATGAGAATATCCTTTATCCAGACAGAATTCCAATGCAAAAATTTAGGGAAAACAAAGGCATCAGTAAAATGCATGCCTGCTATTCCAGCTTCCCTCTTTTTGAATTAACTGCCCACTGCAGGTGCCCTTCTTCTGCTTCAACAGTTTCTAACATGACCTTGCACTGCACTGAAAACATGAACCACAAAATGAGTTTTAACTCTGCCACATGACAGAATGGTGCACAGTCAGCTTTCAACCTTATAAAAGCATCCCTGGGAATAAGTTTGTTGAACTGAATCATACTTACTAATACAGGAACAAGATTTGGGACACAGAGCCCAGGGCACTGAAGGTAATGCTTCAAATGCATATGATTGGTTGTAGTGTGTAAATAATAATATTTAAAAGTTATTTTAAAGGCAAAAACATTTGAATGTTTATGTCATTGTAACCAAGCCTAATATTGATGGTCATTAACAACTCAAGGAGTTTTAACAAGACATAACAACTTGGTTTCAAAAAGTAATTGTTCAAGCAGCTTACTCCTCAATATATATGCAGATGATTGTGTTGAAATTTTTTGTTATATGGTAAACATTTTGTATTTCTCTGGGTTATTTCAAAATAAATTATTATTAGGTATCCATTTTCCTATTCAAAGGGCTCAAAAGTGTAATCTTCCCCACTATGTGCAAATCTGACAATCAGATTGCGTTGAAAGGGCTTTTAAAAACAGAAGGAATTGAGTACAGATCTGAAAACACACTTACACACAGACCTAACCTTCCAACTTTTATTAGTCTGGCCATCATCCTAATCAGTGCCCATTCTTCTTCACCAATCAAAGGAGAGAGTATCCATTTCATAGACTCATATAATCATAGAGTTGGAAGAGACTTCATGGGCCATCCAGTCCAACCCTCTGCCAGGAAGCAGGAAATCACATTTAAAGCACCACTGACAGATGGCCATCCAGCCTCTGCTTAAAAGTCTCCAAAGAAGGAGCCTATTTGCCCCTATTGAATTTATTTTCCATTTTTAGTGATTTTTATATTTTCGTTTTAAGCGTTGGATCCAGGGCCTTAAGCATCTTGAAGAAGAGGAGGAATGATCAAAGAGCCAGCACATCAAAAATGCAGTGTAGAATTGCAAAATCTAATGGGCCAATCATTTTTCTGAAGCCAGTGCGAAATCTATACATTATAATATTAAAGTGAAACAGTCATTTTAATTTCATTATTTTCATTATTTTAAAGGTAAAATTGTGCCTTTTATATAGACCCACCACATACAAAGGAAAATGGGATTCAAATTTTAAGGTCAAACATTTCAGTTGGACAGAGCTTAACAACAGCCATTAGCTTTTTGATGCTCAAATATTTGTTGAAAATGAATTCATGAATATCTGAATAACTTTTGTCTTTCTCAATAAAGAAATAAAATAAAAAGGACACATGCATAATGAAAATAACAGTTGCTAAAAATGGACAATAGAAAAGAGAACACTGAATACATAACATCTGAACAATTTTCAATATTTTGTATGACATATTTCTGCTTCATTGGTTGATTACTGGCAGTGTAACCACCACTATTTTAAAGCACAATCTTAACTCACCAAGAAAATGTGCTGCATTCAATCCTCTCTGCCTAGGAGTTTAGGGAATTACTTAAGATGACTTTGGCCATTATCTAAATCTGTGCCAACATAGTGGTTGTGTTTCTGAGCTAGTGAATACTAAACACCACTTAGCTCCTCTATTACACTACCCCTTTTCTAGATCTTTTGCAGGTTGAGCTGACAGAGCAATTGTGCTGTCAGATCTTTGTTGATTAAAGTCTGAGATCCTGCCTATTCCCAGTCCAGTGAATGCTGGAGTCAGGATTGCACTTTTCATAATCATGAGAGATTTGAAAAGTAAGCAGTTTTTTTGGTCTACGACTCCCAGTACCTTCCAGCCAGCTTGGTTATTGCCATGCACTTAGAACACTTTGGGACATTTCTAACATCCCCCTCATTGCTCCCACAAGTACATTTTTGTCTGTTACTTGTACAAAATGATGGGTACATAACCAAGGGAACATTAAATATTGCTAAAAGTGTGAATTCTCCTCCTGGCTTGCTTGCAGCAAAGGTTGTTTATGATTCACTCTTCTCCGTTTCATCACTTGATTTACTTATATCAACAGAATACAGGGCTTTTTCTCAACATTGCAGACTTGTTATGACACAGTTGTGAACTTCAAGCAAAACAACAAGTTACAACAAGTACCAAAGAGATGAACAAGTCTGCATTCTAATGACTGGTTGTCCAAAGTGTACTGCACTGTGACATGACATTTGTTTAATCTTCATGAAATCGTGACTACAAATCTTCCACACAACTTCTCCACTAACAACTGATTACAGCTCAGAATTATGTTTAGAGGATATCAGCTGACAACTAACCTGCATTATTTCTTTACTTCTTCTTCCAAGTATTTTACTGGTAAATAGGATCCTTACCAATGGTAAAACATGGGAATAGAAAGCTGAATTTAGGGTTGTCATCTTCTCAGACATTCTCTGTAGTTGTGGCTTTATCAATAAAGCAATATTAAGGAATTTGTGTTTTCTCTCAATAGATATATAAAATTATCCTTAGCCAATAAGGCAATAGAAGGAATTAACAGGATAATAATCATTATCCTGTTGCTGCAGTGAAAGATGCTGTTAAAAGCATCCACTTTATCCTTCAAGGAAAGGAAAAATAAACAGTACCAATTAACCATAATAAAATAGTTTGTGGATAATCCCCAAAGGAAGAGAAAGTTAAAATGGCACATTGGGGCATTTCAGTTAAATCTGAGAAACAGAGAAACTCTGTGACATCTCCACAAATGTGTAAATTTCCAAAACACTTTAATGGATGAACTTCATCATGGATAAGAAAAACAGACGAAGATAGGAACTTTGTTGGCCCAGGCAAAAGACAATTAAAGAATGACTTAGTCATGAGCCATCAATTATCTGAATTCTTAGTTCGTTTTCTCTTGAATTATCTCACAATTGAACTCAGTGTTTGTGCTATTCTAGATCAAGAAAAGGGTAATAAAAATTATTTTCTACACTACTGTCCCGTGTACAAGCTTTGTTTACACAACTGTTATTAATAGAGCAGTAAAAGGGCTTGCAACAAATGGAAATTAAACCTTGTGTGCTTTTCAGGGCAGGGGGAATCACCCCCACCCAGCTTCCTGGCACAGACCAACTGGTTTCTGAGTTCCCTTGGTAACTTAAACTTTTGAACTTTTCTCACATTTTGCCAGCTGCCAGGGCCACAAACATTTTGTACGGTACAGCAAAGCCGTTATATGCTCCACTTTTAGATGAAGACTGAGTAGCACTTTTCATCCTCAAAGAGAGGATTTCATTGAAAGGGCCTGCCACAAGATCACAGACTGAAAGTCTCCAGTCCAAACTTTGGCAGTTCTCCTGCAGCAGTGTGTGGGGACAACTGTAAAAAAAGAAATCATTGGAAAAAAGAGGTTGCAGAGACTTATTTTCTTAAGAGGTGAGAACAGATACAGAAGGGCTCTAACAGTGATTATACCCCTACTTAAAATAATCACAATCCCTGGGTAGCCCACAAGAGCATAACAATGCTGTCTAAGGATCTCTTCACACTGGCCGCCAGAATCGTCACGCATCATGGCAAATCAGGTGACCGCCATCAGGGGGGCAGGCATGGGGAACCTGTTGCCCCATGTCCCGCATTGCCCAGTTCACTGGCAGGGCAATCTCACAGGGGGAACTGTCAACTGCCAGGCTTCCCCCATTGATTCAAGGCAACATGGAAAGATCCCAGTGTCGCCGCAGTGGCAACATGCTCCACTCCGCCTCCCCTTTAAGCACGGAGCCCAACCAGAATTAGTAGTGTGTCATGTAATGGGATCTGGCAGGCCATGAAGTGGAGCATGTTGCTGATTCTTTCCCTGTCTGATAAGGTTTTTAGTGTCATGTTCATATTCCATGCATATATTTCAGAAGTACACAAGTCTCTTGTAAATATATTATATATTTATTTACCATACTTGTATCCTGCCTTTCTCAACCCCAAAGGGGATTCAAAGCAGCATTACAAAGGCAACAATTCAATGCTGCATATACATACATCAATGGATAAACAAAAACATTAAAACCAACCAATTAAAACATAACATTAAAACAAGAATTAAAATTACATAATCCAGATCATATTCCAAGGCTAGTCTTGTGAAATCTCCAGTTGAGTTGCAATCACATTTGTAAAAAGTGGCATATGTTCCTTTTCCTCGCCCATATAGAGATTTAAAAGATAATCTGATCACTATATTTTGATGAACAAGATGACTTTCATTATATAGAAATCATGATCTCCAGTTACCCAAATCAATAGGATTGTGATGTATATGGAATGCTGCTCTAACTCACAGGATTACCCATGACAGTGTTGGCAAAACTAATTCATTTTATGGTTGTACTATCAGTTATTTCTCTATTATGTTCAATTACTTTTTGAAAGAGGAACATTTTAACATTCTAAGTGAATGAATTATTATTGAAAAACAAACACCTTTTGACCGTAAATAGAACCTATTACTCATTAGGCAAAAGAAGTAATTTCTTTCAAATTGTTACATTGCTTTTGAAACATAATTTTAATATGTTCTTGCTAGCCAAAGGATAAAGTAGTTATGAATATTGTCTGTAACTCATTACTTCCAACACCAGCAATTTATAGATTTAACAAAATCTATTTAACAAAATGAAACAGCTGCAGTGTTTGGTGAGATTCCTGTTTATTTTCCAACTGTAAAACACAAGGAACTGAAGTGCAGTTTCAGTGTCCACAGGGAAACCTCAAAATAAAAAATGGTAGTCTTCAAGGCACAAGAGTTATAAACTCTGAGTTAAAATATTTTTGCAACACAAAAAGCAAGTACTGGAATTCTGACATACAGTTCAATATAGTTTTGTTTTTCTTGTTATTTTAGCTAAACGTTTGTGCTAAACCATATTTTTATAATATTCTGTCAACCCATCAAGTCTTAACTGACCACCATCTCCCTGTTGACCTTTCTGGTCAAAGGGTGGAATGTGATGTCTGTCCACAAGCCCTGCCTTGGATTGAAAACAAAGAATAAATAGCTAGCTAGAGTCATTATAAGTTTCAGTCTGTAGAAATGAAAATACATGAGAGAAGTTATAGAGGATTATAGTTCAGTCACAAGCTCTTCTATAAGTTTTGTTCTCAAATGGATGAAGTACTCAGCCAAACCAAATACCATCTTTTGAATATGTATATACTCAACAAGTTCTTTTTTTTTTTTTGGTAATAATTTTTATTAGAAATTTTCATACAGCTTATACATCGAAAGAGGGGGAACAATATTTATAGGAAAGTTAAGAAAAATAGAAAGAGAGACAAAAAAATAATTATTATAAAATCCTAGAGAAAAAGAAAAAAAAAGGTTTTTGAACTTCCGTTAAACTCTTGTTCCTGTTCAGTTTTCTTTTATTCTGCTTCTTTTTAGTTCTCTCCCGTTTGCTTAAAAAGAAAATCTTTATTTTCCTACTATTCTTCAAGGATTGTACTTTAAATTCATATACTCTTCAAATACCGACCAGTCAGTCTTCTTTACACCCTTGCCAGTATTTTTTTTTCAAATAGTATGTTAGCTGTTCCATGTCTTTTATCTCCCATACTTTTTTTTAACCAATCTTCTCTATCTGGTATCTGCTCCATCTTCCACATCTTTGCAAAGACCATCCTTGCTGCCATTGACAAGAATATAACTAGTTTTTCTTTATTGATATCCTGAAAAATGTCTTTATCCAGAATGCCCAAAAGGTAAGTCTCTGATTTCATTGAGTAGTTCATCTTTAAAACTATCTGACTTTCACCATGCACCATATTCCAGAATTCTCTTGCTTTATTACAAATCCACCAACAATGATAAAATGTGCCCTCCTTGGTCTTACATTTCCAACATTTATCATTGGCTTGTTTGTACATTACACTTAGTTTTTTGGGGGTCAAATACCATCTATGTATAATTTTAAAACAGTTTTCTTTTAAATCCGTGGCATAAGTAAACTTCATTCTTCTTGTCCAAATCTCAGTCCATTTTGACAGAAAAATTGACCTACCTATGTTTTTTGCCCAATTCACTATCTAATTCTTGACTACTTCCGTCTCCGTTTCCCATTCCAGCAGTTTATTATATAGTTTTGTTATTAATTTTCTTTCCAACATACAACAACCCTGTGATCCCGGCCATTCGACAACACATTAAATTTTCTTTGAGAAGAGAAGAGCCTATCAGATAAACAACTGAGACAAAAATGGGTCACTCAGTACTTAAAAAATTTAAAAGAGCCTTTAAATTTTCATTGCAACAGACCCATGCCCAGACAAAGCCTTTGGAACATTTCTGAAGGCCAGATCTTCAAAAAGCATCATGTACATGGAATGTGGTTTATGGAACTCTCTCTTCGCAGACTGCTGAGCCATTCATTTTTCATTCCTCCATCACTTTCTGAGCAACACTTCACAAGCACAGATGGTTCTGTGGGAGCTGTTCTCTGTGATGTGAATCCATTCAGGTGGAGAATGAATATGAATAATAGTAGTCAAATTGTGGAACCAATCCCTCTCAGTTAACCTCATGGTGAGATGAAGGGCCTTAACTGGGTGGGAAAAACTTACGTAATAGAGCTCTTGTGTGATTTGGAACATATATTAAAGATGCATGGGTTCTCACCATTGGGAAACAATTACCTTCTCTGTGTGGTGAATATCAAAATCAATACGACCCAAGAACACCCAGGAAGAGACTTGGGCAACTGATAAAGATAAATTGAATCTTACTTTTTACCTTCCCACAGCTCATTTTCCTTCAAATCCATCTTAAGAACTCTTTCCCAAAAGCCTTGCTAAGTCTATTGTAAAAGATTTGTACAGTTATAGAGAAAAGCTCCTACAGGGATTTGGGATGTTGTTAGCTGAACTAAGGGCTCTTCCAGGGGGACAAAAATTTTGAAAGGTGGTTGTAGTTACAGTATTTGTTGCTGTGCTGTCTAACTGGCCATCTTTCCTGCCACTTATTTTTTGGGAACAGCTGGTGAAAACAATATTGGGTACTGCTGTTTGCAGTTGCCTATGAAAATTTGAAACTTGGGACATTGTAGATTAAATGTACAGTAGAGTCTCACTAATCCAAGCCTCGCTTATCCAAGCCTCTGGATAATCCAAGCCATTTTTGTAGTCAATGTTTTCAATATATCGTGATATTTTGGTGCTAAATTCGTAAATACAGTAATTACAACATAACATTACTGCATATTGAACTACCTTTTCTGTCAAATTTGTTGTATAACATGAAGTTTTGGTGCTTAATTTGTAAAACCATAATCTAATTTGATGTTTAATAGGCTTTTCCTTAATCCCTCCTTGTTATCCAAGATATTCGCTTATCCAAGCTTCTGCCGGCCCGTTTAGCTTGGATAAGTGAGACTCTACTGTACTTGAGGTGTATTAACTCAGCTGCATCCAAAAAGACACAGGACTTAGCTTGTAATTACAAGCTCTTTCTCCAGGAAGATTGTCAGGATTGCTGAAAAATATTCAAGAGGACTGTAAGCCTCAAGGCCTGATAGGGGCACTATCCTAATAGGCTTTGCTCATAGAAAGTCCAAACGCTGCTTCCTTCAAGGCATTTGAAGCTGTTAAACAGCAAGCTTGTACACAGAGAAACCATGATGTTTTACCATGTTTGCACATTCCCTTCCCAGCTGGTTTGCCCAAATCGAAAGCTGGAAGATCATGTGGAGCAATGATGACTAAAGTTTTTTGCTTGGACAGAATCAGAGATCCCATAAATGTATCCATGCACCCATTCATGAATTAATGGCACAAATGCCCATCCAAAGTAGCATAAAGTGTAGACAGAGCTTGTAAGAGTTAATCTGGGGGCTGCAGTGCACAGAATCTCCAGAGATACAACTGGGATAGTGAAAAAACTTAACCTTTACAAGTGGAGGTTGTGAAATATTTGTGTCCATTCGTTATATGTTTCCACAATCTACATGGTAGTTTTACACAAAAACACCCTGCATTGGCTGGTGGTTATTACTGTAGGTAAAGGTAAAGGTTTTCCCCTGATGTGAAGTCTAGTCATGTCCGACTCTGGGGGTTGGTGCTCATCTCCATGTCTAACCCAAACAGCCGGCATGATCCGTAGACACCTCCAAGGTCATGTGGCCGGCATGACCACATGGAGCGCTGTTATCTTCCCGCTGGAGCGGTACCTATTGATCTACTCACATTTTGTCACGACCCAGGCTACAGAGCACCAATAACCATACGCAGAGGCCAGATTCTATCTAATATCTTTATTAAGGAAATATATAAAGTTAGTAAAAGCAAATGTAAAAGATAGTCCAGAAGCAGACCTTTCAGGAAAGGTCAAAATTAGTCCAAAGAAATAATGTCCAATATGAAATATTAAGGTCCAAAGTTGTAATCCAATAACCGAAACACTCACTTTGACTAGCAAAGTGAGGGGAGATGACAAGGTCCTTTAGTCCATGAAACTTGAGCGAGGCTAAGAAATAACTTGATACTTGAAACAAGGCTTGAACGTGGAACAAGGTAACTAAGAACAAGAACAAGGTCCGTGGAATAACTTGATAAATCCGTGGAACAAGGCAAGGATTGATCCTGGGAAACAAGGCAAAGTCCGTAGATAAACAAAGGCTGGGAAGCAAGGTGAAGGCTGGATAGCAAGGCAAGGCTTGAGCAGGAGCGAGGCTTGAACCGGAGCGCGCTGTCCAGACACAACTCGCTCCGTAGGCTGACGAATTGACTCCGCGAAGTTACTACGCGGGCAAAACACCTATATAGAGTCTAACTTTCCCACCGAAACAGTTCTCTGGGAATCAGAAACGAAAGCTAAACTCTGAGACCAGATGTTAAACTCCTTAAAGATTCTCACGAGAAGCAGTCTTAATTGGCTACATTCTTAGCTGCAATTCTTGCACTCCTGCGCGAAGCTGAATCTAAACTTCTCTGTTGTTTACAAAACTCCCGGCGCAAGAACACGGGAGAAGTAGGCTCTGGGCTTGTTTGACATACTTCTGGGAGACAACTTTCTTGCAGGTGCAAGGTTCCCAGATCTGCCTGGGAAAGATCTGGCTGAGAGGAATCCAGTTCAGACTGGGAAGGTAAAAAACCCAAGTTTTCATCTTCATCAGGAATTACCATGTCCTGAGCAGGACTACAAGGCCCATGGGTCATCACACATTTGCATGTTTTTGAACTGCTAGGTTGGCAGGAGATGGGGCTAACAGCGGGAGCTAAAACCACTCCCCAAATTCGAACCGCCAACCCTTCTGTCAGCAAGTTCAGCAGTTCAGCGGTTTAATCCACTGCGCCACTGGGGGCTCCGGTTATTACTGTTGTAATGCTGAATGCATAATAATATAAAAACAACACAAAAACTCTTGGTTATTATTTCTGCTGAATTCACCACCATCATCATCTAAAACATGCTAAATTGGTTGGTGGTTTCCAGCTAGACATTCCAAAAGAAATAATATAAAATACTGTGCATATCAAGAATTTGGTGCTTCTGATTGAAAGAAAGTATTCGCTACATTGTATGGCTGGCAACAAATGGAACTGGAATTGAACAAGAGAAACTTGTAAGCCAAATAGAGCTTTAACAGTGTTAACTGCAACACTCAGCTCAAAACATGTGCAGTGTTTTTAAATCTGCAGGTGGTGAAAGTCGGGAACAAATTCAGGTCTGCCTAAGGTCAGTGTTCTGTTTTCACACCCATGATCTTCCAGCTTTTTTGAAATGCAAAATGAAGAGAGAAGTATCTCCCTGTCTGACTAGGGGCAAATAAACCCAGGGTGACCTTAAGGGGAAGGAGGAAGTTTTATTCCACCTTCAGATCTGAAGTACAATTGAGACCTCAAGTATGTTAAAAATGAAGGAACTGTTATTCTGATAATCTGTCTAGACTTAGCAAAGAAAGATGTGGAGAAGAAATAATGTTGATCTGAAGAATAAAACAACAGAAAAGTTGAAACTAGTAAAATTCTACTGAATTCCACAGACTGAGTGTTCAGATCACATTTCCCTCTGGTGGACAAACCCAGGGTGTGCTAGCTTGGAACTGAGATTGCTTTTAGAGCTGAAACCATGACTGACATGGCAAGAGTACAGCATTAGCTCATTTATTTCCTTTACAGATGTCCCATGAGAAGTCCCCCACTTGTATGTTTTAATATTCTACAGGCCATATCCATTGTATTACAAAGACAAAGTGTGAACGAGGTTTTTGGACGAACGGATCTGAGCATACGTATTTTTAATTTATATATTGTAATTTTATACTGTATTTAACAGTTTTAACTGATTTGATGTATTGTTGATTGATTTTGTATAGGCATCTAATTGTGCCAGTGTTGTAAGCCGCCCTGAGTCCCTTTGGGTGAGAAGGGCGGGATATAAATATTGGAAATAAATAAATAAATAAACTACTAACACTGTGGGACAATAGGAAAAAAATGCCACTTATAGAAAGTATAAAAAAGCTCTGAACTAGCAGCACTCTCCGTATCTGACAGATACAAAATGGATAAGAGGAGGCTGTAGGGAAAGACTGTTCATTAGCATAATTCTGGGGATAGTTGGCGTAAGAGCACCCCCCTCGCCAAAATGGTTTTCTGTCTCACTATTTTCAGTGCTACTATATTCAAAATATTTTCACAGAATTACCAATAATTCCGCTCTAGCATCGGGGAAAGCTGTTCAAATAAAAAGCTTATTCATCAAGGCTAACACAGACGACACTATAATTATTCACCATGCTGAAATCATATAGCCATATATGGTATATGAGGCGAGCTTTAGGCTCCCCTTATTAGTTAGTTCAGCCCTCATTACACTAAGGCAAGCTGTTTAATCTTATGGCATTGTCTGAAATGACCTATAAGCTTCAATTTATTTTTAACAGTGTTAGGGACCTTCTGGTATGAATAGTGGGAAATGTATGAAGTTCCAATTGCATTTGAATTGTCTTGCAGAGCAGTTCAGTATTCACCAAGTGTGACTTGTTATTATTAGAAATTAGGATAGTGGCTTAGAGGTTTGGAGTCCTAAAACGAATCTGGATTTCAGAATCACAGAATGCGGTTATGAGGATCAGGATGTGCCTTTGCATCTTTATACAATGCCATGTTTACTAGTGATGTGAAAATCATATGGAATTATTATTATCTATATGCCTTCTCTTTTAAAATTATCAGTAGTTACAGCTATACACATTTGCACAGAATGATGAATCAATGTATAGAAATGATGGATTTCTTAATACAACTTGTTCAGTTAACTGTGCAATGAAAGTATAATACAGTATTGATATTATCAGCATTCAGTACTGATGCCTAAACTATTGTTGAGTGTTTTCCTGTTTTAAGCAATTCAAAGTTTTCAGTTACTTGTAACAGAGCTTTAAGTTAATTGTAATGGAACTTATACAATTGTGTATTTTAATTCTAACTAGCTTGTGTACCTGGCAATGCCTGGGTTATTTGAGAAGGGCCCTGTTTGTTTTTAGGTGTTAGATATTTTCAGTTTGGTCCTATGTTACGCTATGCCTTAGAAAAAAACTCAGTCTTTGCTTTTGTTTTTTTATGAATGCTACCATTAGGAAATGCATAAGTATGCAGGTGAACTACAATTCCCAAATATCTTGGGTCAACCCTCCAACCCCCCCCCCCTCCCCTCCAGTATGCACAGTTGGCCATGTAGGGTCTGTGTGCCAAGTTTGGTCCAGATCTGACATTAGCTGGGTTCAGTGTTTTCTGAATATGGGTGAACTGTAACTCCTGGATGCCAAAATCAATCATCCCCAAACCCTGCCAGTATACAAAGTTGGCCGTGTTGGGTCCTGTGTGCCAAGTTTGATCCACATCTGTCACTTGCTGGGTTCAGTGTTCTCTGAATACAGGTGAACTATAACTCTCTGATGCCAAGGTCAATCACCTGCAAAGCCTGCCAATATTCACAGTGGGCCATGTTGGGTCTGTGTGCCAAGTTTAGTCCAGATCCATCACTTGCTGGGTTCATTGTTCTCTGAATATGCGTGAACTATAACTCTCTGATGCCAAGGTCAATCACCCCAAGTTGGCAGCGTTGGGTCTGTGAGCCAAGTGTGGTACAGATCTATCATTGGTGGGGTTCTGAAAGCTCATGGAATACAGGTGACCTATAACTCCCAGAGATAAAGGTCAATCACCTCCAAAGTCCATCAATATTCCCAATTGGCCATGTTGAATTTATGGGCCAAGTTTGGTCCAAATCCGTCGTTTGCTGGGTTCAGTGTTCTCTGAATACAGGTGAACTAAAACTCCTGGATGTCATGGTCATTCATCCCCAAACCCCACCAGTATGCAAATGTGGCCATGTTGGGTCTGTGTGCCAAGTTAGTTCCAGTTCCATCATTGGTGGAGTTCAGAATGCTCTTAGATTGCAGGTGAACTATACATCCCAGTCCCCACAACTCTATAAATCATGGTGAATTCTCTCCAAACCTCTCTAGTATGTTCAGATGCTGAGCAATTCCTCTATTTGCTGTGTGCCATAGAAAAGAATAGGAAAGGGCTAAGAGAGAGGCAGTGAACGTGGTCATGCAAATGGAGAGAAAGGAACACTAGGATGTGTTTGCTGTAACCTGCAATGTCCTGGGAGGGAGTGACTTGGTGGCTCCTCAGCACTGGGAACTATAGTCTGTTTGTGGAGGCCGGAAGCTGTCTGTGTGAGTGGGCACATACAGATTTTCACTTTTATTATGTGTATAGGTGATGGTTACTGATTTTTTTAGAACACTTTTTGAGCAAATTGAACATACAGTTAAACTGACCTGACTGACTAGTTCACTCAGAACTATGATTAAATGAACTCTCGGTTCAAAGTGACAGGTAAGAAATATAACACTGATACTTTCCAGACAATATTATATGCATAGTGAGACTGACATGTAGTATCCACCACTGGAAGCACCAGGCTCACATCAACATCTTGTCCATGTTACCCGACACTCAAGCTAATTCCACTCTATCTTGTTTCACGAGTCTTGTAGCTGCATCCTTATCTTCAACCAAACAAACCGTGCTTGTTAAAACTCAACTTGTGAGCAAACTCCACAATATAAGTTCACAAACACCTTTAATCATATAGATTTGTAGGAGGACAGAGAACAATGCAGCCTCTGCAATGAATGAGGGAAAATGGGAAGGTCACTTACAGTGATGCATCTGTAAGTCTCTAGCCAGGTTGCTTTCTCCATAAGAGAATCTTCAAAAGACATTAAACTCTTAAGTCAAATGTACATGTATTGCTTAGTCACTTGTCTACAATCAACTGCACTCTGAGAGAAATTAGTTAAAGTAATTTCCCTTCAATTCCAGATGATCTTAGAGATGAAAGTGGGATCAAAATTACTTCCAGGATCTCATTTTTTTCTAAAGGATATTATAAATTATACTACTAGACATTTACATTCTCAATAATTGGCACAGCACAGGAAGTTGAGGTATGGGAATAAAACATCAGTTCCTAAAAACTAAGCATTGTAAGTACATCTGACAACATTTCTCCAAAAATCCGTCTGTCTGTTGTAAAACGTTTGTACAGATGTGGAGGGAAGTTCCTGCAAGATCTTCAGGTATTACAAACCAAACTGGGGTCCATTTTCTAGAAATTTCCAGCACCAGCTATAAAATTTTATTATCATCCTCAATTGTGTTTAATTTCAAGAAATATTTGAACTAAAAAAACATTCTCTTCTCCTTTATCTCTCATTATTTGCTAAGATAGTTATAGTGTTATAATACATCAGTAAAATGGCACTTTTGCACAATTTTTCTAAGATTTAAAAAATGTAAGATAGAAAATTATCCTTCAAATCGTAGAACCATTTCTGCAAATAACATCAACAAACATTTGGAAGACCCTGATGCAGACTCAAGAAATTATTGCAAACAGTTTCTCAAAATAATGAAACAGGGAAAGATAAGCAATAGCAACTGTCAAAACTCATGAAGCTATATTATGAACACTAATGCCTTTTTGGACCAATCTGAATGAGGTTTAAATGCCAAACATCTTCCAAATAGGAACAGGACAAATGATCTGAATATCTTTCTTGCTCACCTCAGTTTAAGAAAGAAACACTGACATGAGCTCAGAAAATTTTCTAAACTATCCTGGAATTATAGCAAGTCAACATAATTTACTGGGCTTTGTCCTTACTCCCAGTTTTCTGTGTAGCATAGAAACCAAACTGTCTGTCCAAGGTGGAGAAATAGTTTCCTCTTATTTTAGTACAGATATGCCATTGGCTGAAATAAGAGAAATTACATTCTGTTCTAAACTGCAAGCCCTCAGCAGGTTAATAAAATGTTTGTGTGAACTAGCATCTTTTGTGGACTTATTTATAGTATTAGCCAAACTGATTATAAAACTGTCTTTACAGATTTTTGTAAGATAGAATGTAGCATTGCATCTGAAAGTACAAGTATTGTGATCCCACTAAGGAGATCTGTGCATATAGATCGGTACTTTGGATTCTACATGTGGGGATTAGTTGTACATCTAGCCACACCACATTTGAATTGGATTTATTTTCTGAAATACATTGAAATATGCACCACTATCCAAATAGTCATACTCATAGTCACACATTAACAGCTCATATTGTACATATCTAGAATTGCCTTTGGCAACTATTTTTAAAGAAAAGTCTGAATTATATTATACTATTCTTTCTCTTCTCCCTCAAGGGAGCTCGGCTCTGTACGTTTTTGGTATCCATGACAAGGCAGCTCCCTGAGGAATGGGGTCATTTGGTTTCTGAACAAGCACCTGCGGCTTGCTCAGGTCTTCAGAGACATAATTGGAGATATTTACAGATATTTACAAGCCAAGAGAAATTTGATTCCTCTTAACCTCAAGATACCATAACTGTTTCCTGCCAGAAATATGCTTGGACAGACCTGGAATTGAGGCCTCACAATGTTTCCCATGACCCAACATAGATCGGGGAAAGATTCAAGAACATGGGGCTGCAATGGTTTATCTTGGCCTCTGGGTTTGTTTTGGCTCAAACAAATATTTTGGCTCTCTTTCCTATCTAGTTGCCAGTAAAAACAGGGATACTTACCATGCTGAAGATGACAGTGGAACGCATGCCAGCTAACAAGAGGGCATTTGAACTGTAAACATCTTTTCAAGTTTTTTGTTATGTTTTTATACCAAGATATGTCAAAGAATTTGTACACATTTGTTCTACTGCTTATCTCAAGTTGCTTTCCTACTAGCCTTTCCCCTTATTTTTAAACTGCTCCTTGTCACAGTGGTAGAAACCATGTTCAAAACTATTTTAATTAATCTTGGAAGTTCTTTTGCTTTTCTGGTTAAATCACTGCAAAATGCCTCTGCAAATTCTCCTAGGCTAGGGTGTAACCCTTTCTATCTGCCCAATTTGTACATGGTGCTTACTCCACCCTCTTGTCAATGAGATGTCTGGCAGATGATAAATACATAATTTCCCAGAGTAGACAGATACTGGGGGAAGGGGTCAAACAAGGCAAAGGCACAGGAGGGTGGTACAACCTTTAAAAACATGCCACCTCACTAAAGTACATGCCACACCACTGTTGTTCCCAGTCTGTACTAGTCTATATTTTATGGAGTATATACTAGTGTTGCTGGAGGGGGCAAAAATAGCATATTGGATCCCAAGTAAGAATTTTATCCCTCCCACTATGAAAATCTCCTTCAGTTCCAAAATTTATAGTATTCTAGTAATTTTAAACATTCGTTGAGCATTTAAAGATGGGTTTTAAGTATCCATTCCAAATAAAGGGGCAGGCAAAGCTACCAAAGAAATGAAAACAAAAAAATGATTTTCTATGTGTCAGTCCCCACAATGCTAGAAACTGGGAGCTGAAAAAAAACTTTTAGGGGAGGCAGACTTTTTATTTGGAGTACAATGCCTTCATTATGCCTCTTCTTCATGGCTATACCCCTGAACAGATGAATTTTTAGCATGTCATTACAATTACGGTAATGTTTTAGAAGTTATACATGTACATGGTGGGCTAAAAGTCATAAAGGAGTCTGATACATACTGTATATGATGATATGGTATTTGACGCTATTTAAAATATTTGATTTGTCACACGTAATGCAAGTTTATTTCACACACACACATATACTGTATATGACTCTATGGAATTGTAAATTAGAAACAAAAAGGTGTTATTAAATACTGAAACCCCTTTGGGACTTAAGGCCCACCCTGAATAACTGTATGCTAGGTATATGTTACCCTCCAGATGCGACTGAACGGTAATCTCACACTTCTCCATTTGATTTGCTTGCAATGAACACTTCATTCTCCCAATTTTCTTTGATGAATTAGGAACACATGACTCATGAAACTGATGTTACAGAAACAACTGTTTATACTATACACACAGCAGTCCACCATTTTATTAAATATTTGTTATGTTTAATAGAGTAACACCCTTCCCTTGGGCAGAGCAGTTTATGTCCCTCAACACATTTTGGGAGTTTATCCAATACTGTCTCTACAACACAGTATTGGAATGCTCACTTTCTTTGGGGAATACATTAATATGATTTTATATTCTGATTATAAAGTCCAAAATCAACAGTGCAAGGATTTAATTTCTTTGCTCCACTTCAGAATCATGATTCAAATACATTGAAGCAACTATAGCATTCATGTATCATCAAGCACCAACAATTTCATACTCAATATTTAATCTGACACTTAGAGGTATGCCAGTGAATAGGAAAAACAAAAAAAAAATCTGTAATTCTATGAGGTGTAAAACCAGAGAGGGAAACAGAGAATGTCTAGTTCGGTTAACTACTAGTGCATGTGTTCAGCTCATTAGACTTTTGGACTTATCCAGCAAGGCACCTCATAAGTTGAGGAGAATTATTTCTTTGCAGCTGTTAATTTTTAACTCACAAGCCACTTCCATGTGCATATAGGATAATTTTTGAAAGTGTTGCCCAACTCCATGCCTTTCAGAAATGTTGGGCTCCAGGTCCCAGTTTACTGGTTTGAGGTTTCTGAAAATAGTATGCACTACTCCAATTACATGTACAAGAATTTGTATCTAGAGTGAGTTCCAAATATATGCTTTATAGTATGAAGAGTTTGGAGCCCAGTTTGCTCCCCCCAGGCCACTAAGTAAATCACAGTTCCTGGTGGCAACCAAGATTGCAATTCTCTGCTTTCATATGTTCGGTTGTGAGAAATGAGGGGAAATGTTCCGGGAACCACAAAAACTGGTCGAGGGGGACACCACAGCCCATTGATCACCTGCTTGTTGATCCACTCATAATTTATAGATACTATTTAGAAAAATAAAGCTCTGTTTTCCAGTCCTCTAAACAATGTTAAGTTTTGCATCTACCAAGCACAGTGGTCAACATATTTTTGATTCAAAAGTATTGTTTTGAATACATATTAAGGCAGTGGTTCCCAAGTTTTGAACCTCCAGGTGTTTTGGACTTCAGCTCATAAAATTTCTGACTATTGGCTAACTTTTGGAGTTGAAGTCTGAACCGGCTTGGGAACCATTACATTAAAAAGTAGAAGCTAAAGTTCAGGAACCAGGATCCACCAAATAACACACTGGACTAAATATTTAGAATCACCCTCTGTATGAAGCCTGTTCACAGGGATCTGCATGCAGTGTGAAAGTCAGAAAGATCAACGCACACACACAGAGCTAGAGTTTTTAGGTGAGGGAAGGTGGGTAAGTTAATTTTAATGGTGTGATGTCTCATGGGCCATGTAGTCCCGTTCCTAGTACTATTATGGCAGACGAATAGGAAAACTTTGGTTTCCCACCGATTCAGCCAGAATCGGAGCCCCTGCACCTGCAGGATGTTTGCCCTCAAGAAGGCAGCCAAACAAGCCTTGGGCAGAATTCTCCCCCGTTCTCTCGCCGGGATAATTATAATCGAGATAGAGGCGCTAGGGAGGCGAATCGCCGAAGCGCCAGAATCGCTGCCAGACAATTAGCTGATTAAGCCTGTTTCCCTTGGGAAATCTTAAGGAGTCATGCATCTGGACACAGCTTGGGTTTCACTTCTTGTTCCCCAGGGAAAGTGTTCCTTGGCGGGAAAACAAGATCCTATATAGCTGTTCTACCGCAAGGAGATCCTTGCGGAGTCAATTCGTCAGCTTCGGGAGTAAGATCGTGTGTGGACTACGCAACTCCAGTTTCTTGTTTCTAGGACCTTGTTCTAGTTCCAAGCCTGCCTTGTTCTTCGGACCTCGCCACGGACCTTGTTCTTGTTTCTTGCTTCTTGTTGCCTCGTATCAAGTCTTGTTTGCCAAGAATCTAGTTTGTTTTCCAGCCTTGTTGTCAAGCTCCATTGGACTAAAGGACCTTGTCATTTCCCCACACTTTGCTTGGCAAAGTGTGTGTTTCGGTTATTGGATTATAACTTTGGACTCTAATATCACATATTGGACATTGCTTTTCTGGACTATATTTGACCTTTCCTGAAAGGTCTACTTCTGAACTTCATTCTTCACTTGTTTTTATTGACTTTATATATTCCTTTAATAAAGATATTAATTAGAATCTGGCCTCTGCGCATGGTTATTGGTGCTCCGTAGCCTGGGTCTTGACAAATGGGTGTATTGGTGGTATAAATAATGTATTGGAAAAATGGCTGACTATACAAATTGTATAATAATACATTGCTGAATGTGTGTGTGTACAAGAAAAATTGATTCAAAAGATTTTAATTTGTTGTTGTTGCCAATTATCTCAACTCTCTTATAAGAAGTTCAATTTTCAATACAAAGTTCAATACAAATTTTCTGATAAAATTATCTACCACTAGATGGTACTGCAAGCAAACAAAATGCAATGCAGGATTCTTATAACAAAGAAGGGAACAGATTAAAACTAAGAGACCCTTTGGCAAAGACACCAAATCTACTTGATACTGGAAACTAAGCAGTTACTACTTGAATGTACTAGGAAGGAATACCTGGCGCTACTGGCTAAATTTCTGAGAAAGGCAATGACACATCACATAAGTCTTCTTTGCCTAATAAAAAGTTTGAAATGTACAGGATTGCCATCAGTTGACAGGTGACTTGAAGTCACATATATGTATGCATGTATTCTCTCTCTGGCATGGCAAATGCACGTGCAACTACATGCTGACATGAAAAGATAACCAAACTTTATACAAAGAATAAGCATTTCCTCAACCATCATTGCTGTTCAGTGTTGTAGCCATAAGGGAATTTTCTTTTATTTGTTTGTGTTTGTGTATTTACATCCTGCTTTTCTCCCAGAAGAGCTGATCAGTCTGGATAATACTTTAGCTCATGAGACTACTTTACTATCTATCCTCACTATACTGCACACTTGGTTGGTTGATACATATGTGCCTTAATGCAAGTTCTATAGTGGTGCAACATACAGAATGGCAGAAAGAGTGGTTATTTGTAGTTCTGCAATCAACAAAAGAAGTCTACTAGAAGTTGAAACAAACACTTGCAACATTTAACGCAAGCAGCATTCTCAGACTATACTCTAGTAGTATACTTTTTCAAACACGTTTATTAACTGAGAAACTAAGAGTTTTCTTATATCATCCAATTTGTAGTAAAGGTCTTATTCCTATTAAAATGTCTTGAATTTAACTACTCAGAAGAATAAAAACTATTATATTTAAATATGCAATGCATACAATATGAGAAGTAAATATACTCTGGATTAGGTAGTTTGTAGACATGAAGACACATTAACATGTTTGTAGACATGAAGACACATTGACAGGCTTTTGAGTTCTGTTGTTGATGTTTTAAAAAGTGCTTTTAGGATGTTTTTAAGATGTTTTTTAAAGATGTTTTTAAGATGTTTTTTAAATTGTTGATTTTAGCCGGTTCTTGTAAGTCGCTCCGAGCCCTAGGGGAGTGGCGGCATATAAGTTTGAAAAATAAATAAATAAATAAATAACATCACATGTTCAGAACATCTACATATGTCAGAACCCTGGCTGCTGGGCACCAAAAACCATACACGGAGGCCAATCTCTATCTAATATCTTTATTAAAGAAATATATAAAAGCAATAAAAACAAGTGAAGAATATAGTTCAGAAGCAGACCTTTCAAAAGAGGTCAAATATAGTCCAAAAATGTATTGTCCAATAAATGATATTAGAGTTCAAAGTTTTAATCCACTTGACCGAAACACACACTCTTGCCAAGCAATAGTGTGGGGAAATGTCAGAGTCTTGGAAGTCCAATGAAGCTTGACAGCAAGGCTGGAAATAAACTTGATTCTTGGCTAGATCTGTGACTGGAAACAAGGCAAAACATGAAGCGTGGAGCAGGGTCCGTGGTTAAACTGCAAGGCTAGACAAGGCTCGAAAACTTGATCCGGGAAGCAAGGAACTGGGGTACGAAGTCCACACATGATCTCTCTCCTGAAGCTGATCAATTGCCTCCGCAAGGAATCTCTCGCGCCAAACCCCTATATTGGGTCTCGTTTTCCCGCCAACAATCTCTTTCCCTAGAGAACGAGAAGCGAAACCCACTCTGTCCAGATGCATTACTCCTTAGAATTTCCCAAGGGAAGCAGACCTAATCAGCCAGTTGTTTGGCAGCGATTCTTAGACTTCTCCGATTAGCTTCTCTGACTCCTCTGTCTTTAGAATAATATTCCTTCCTGGGAAACGGAGGGGAGTACTGCCCAAGGCCTGGTTTACTGAATTCCTGAGGACAAACGTCAACATCCGGCAGGTGAAGGGACTCCGGCTCTTGTTGAACCGGCGAAAACCCCATGTTTTCATCTTCATCTGCCACGATAGTATCAGGAACAGGACTACAAGGCCCATGAGGCATCACACTATCCCCGCCCCCAAGGCCCCCCTCATTTAGGGCCCCTCTCCGAGAATCGCGGGGCCGCGGCTTGGAAGGGTAGGCTTGACGGAAGCGGTGGACATGGACTGTGGAAGCGTCTTCCCAGGAGCGTTCTTCTGGGCCAAACCCCACCCAGTCAATGAGATACTGAAGGCGGCGGCGATGGAAGCGAGAATCCAAAATGTCCTGAACCTCGAATTCCTCCTCTCCGTCCACCAAAACAGGGGCGGGGGGCGGACGGCTCGCATCGGGGCATACACCATCCGCCGGAAGGAGCAGGGAATGATGGAACACCGGATGAATGCGCATGGAGCGCGGAAGTTGGAGTTTGAAAGTCACGGGGTTAAGTTACGCCACCACTGGGTAGGGACCAATGAAACAGGCATCTAACTTCCGGCAGGGACGGTGGGAGGGCAAAAAGCGAGTGGACAACAGGACCCGATCTCCTACCTTGATCTCGGGACTCGGCTGGCGATGGCCGTCAGCGTGGCGTTTGTAGTCCTCCTTGGCTTGATCCAGTTGCTGGTGCAAGAGTTCTTGCACCGCTGTGAGTTCCTGCAGCCAGTCCTCCGCTGCAGGGACTTCTGAGGTTTCAATGACAGAAGGAAAGAAACGTGGGTGGAAACCGTAGTTTGCAAAGAATGGGGTTTCTTTAGTTGAAACCTGGACACCATTGTTGTATGCAAACTCTGACAGAGGTAATAGGGAAGCCCAATTGTCCTGTTGGTAGTTTACATAACAGCAAAGGTATTGTTCCAAAGTGGCATTGGTGCGCTCAGTTTGCCCATCCGTTTGGGGATTGTGAGCTGAAGATAAACGAGAGTCTATGCCCAATAGTTTTTGTAGTGCTTTCCAGAAACGAGAGGTGAATTGAGATCCACGGTCAGAGACTAAACTCTTGGGCAATCCATGTAGTCGGAAAACATGTTGAAGGAATAAATCTGCAGTCTCTTTGGCCGTGGGGAGGCCATCGCAGGGGATGAAATGGGCCAACTTGGTAAAAAGGTCCACCACTACTAGAATCGTGGTGAATCCAAGGGAGGGTGGTAAGTCAGTGATAAAATCCGCGGAAATTATCTCCCATGGGCGAGAAGGAGTGGGAAGGGGATGCAGTAGCCCTGACGGCTTCTCCCTTCGTGTCTTGGAACGCTGACATACAGGACAGGTATTGACATATTTCTCCACATCCTTGCGGATCTTGGGCCACCAGAAATCTCGCAGGATCAAGTGCATGGTTTTAAATAGCCCAAAATGTCCTGCTGGCTTGCTGTCATGACACAGATGAAGTGCTTTTTCTCTGCCGGGACCTGGAGGAATGTAAACATGATTCCTGTAGCATAGTAGCCCGTTCTTAAGTGAGAATGGGAAACGTAGTCCTTGGCGAATCTGTTCTTGAGCCCAGGCATCTGTCTGTTGACTGGCTCTAATTTCTTGAGTGAAAAGGGATTCTGGGTTAGAGGGAGTTGGTTCAATTGAAGTGGATTTGGTGTTTCCCACTGTGAGCGTGGCAAAGTTTTCGGGTTGCAGCAATCGAGATTCTGAGGTCTCTCTGCGTCCTGCAGCATACTCTGGTTTCCGTGATAGAGCATCTGCTTGCTTGGTCTGAGCCGGGGTCACATAATGGATCTGGAAGTCGAAACGTTCAAAGAACAAAGCCCAGCGCTGCTGCCTTTGATTTAACTTTCGTGCGGTCCTTAGGTGCTCTAAATTTCGATGATCAGTATGAACTTCAATGGGAAATTTGGCCCCTTCCAACCAATGTCTCCAATTTTCAAAAGCTGCCTTTATGGCCAAAAGTTCTTTCTCCCAAATAGTGTAATTTCTCTCTGGGGCTGTTAGTTGACGGGAGTAATAGGCACAAGGATGAAGATGTTCTCCCACTGGTTGCATGAGTACAGCCCCAATTGCCACATCGGAGGCGTCAGCCTGCACAACAAAAGGGGTTTTAGGATCAGGGTGCTGTAGAATTGGCTGGGTCGTGAATAACTGCTTTAGCTGGTGGAACCCTTTCTCTGCTTGCTCCGTCCAGCGGAAAGGCTGTTTCCCTCGGATGCAGCTGGTGATTGGGTCAGACCAGCGAGCGAAGTCTGGGATGAATTTGCGGTAGTAGTTTGCAAACCCCAAGAAGCGCTGTACTTCCTTTTTGTTGGTTGGCGCCCGCCATTCCAATACTGCTGAAACTTTTGCCGGGTCCATGGAGAGCCCTAGTGGCGAGACGCGGTATCCCAGGAAGTCTACCTCTTGCAGATCAAAGGCGCATTTCTCTAACTTGGCATATAGTCCATGATCCCGCAATCGTTGTAGCACCATTCTGACGTGTTGCTCGTGTTCCGATTGTGATCTAGAAAACACCAAAAAATCGTCGAGGTATATGATCAAGAACCGATCTAGATAGTCCTGGAAGATATCGTTGACAAAATGCTGGAATGTTGCGGGAGCTCCGGATAATCCGTAATTCATGACTAGGGACTCAAATAATCCGAATTTGGTCTGGAAGGCGGTTTTCCATTCGTCCCCTTCTCTTATGCGAACTAGATTGTAAGCCCCGCGGAGATCCAGCTTGGTGTAAACCTTGGCCCCTCGGAGCTGGTCTAATAGGTCCGAGATCAGAGGCAGGGGGTAGCGGTTCCGCTTCGTGATATTGTTCAATGCTCTATAGTCCACAACCAAGCGTAGGTCCCCTGACTTCTTTTTCACAAACATCACTGGGGAAGCAGCTGGGGATTGAGAGGGTCTGATGAACCCCTTGCGGAGGTTTGACTCTATAAACTCCCTGAGAGCTTCTTGCTCTGGTTCAGTCAGGGAGTAGAGGTGTCCTCGCGGAATTGGGGCCCCCTCCACCAGGTCAATGGCACAGTCATAGGGTCTATGTGGGGGTAGTTTCTCGGCTTCCTTTTCATTGAAAACATCCCAAAAGTCCGAATATTTCTTGGGCAAGGTGATGATGGGCATGGCAGACCTTGGCTACTAGACAATGGTTTTGGCAATATCTTGAGGCGAACTGCAGTTCTCTGTTGGACCAGGAGATGTTTGGGTCGTGGAGTGTCAGCCATGGAATACCCAAAATCACAGGGAAGTGGGGAACCTCGGTAACGAAGAAGGAGATTTCTTCCATGTGTTCCCTTATCCACATTCTGGTGGGCTCAGTCCATTGGCTTATTGGACCTGTCTTCAGGGGTCGGCCGTCTATGGCCTGCACCACCCGGGCATTCTTGAAATCATGATATTGTAATCCCAGAGAGTCAGCATACTCTCTATCGATGAAATTGTTTGTTGCCCCTGAGTCTATCATGGCATGGATCATGACGGGTCCCTTTTTCACTGACCACAGCGTGACCACCAGGAGAAATAGGACCCCCGTTTGCGGCTCTTGAGTGGAGTTTTTGACCGGGTTGGCGAGCCTCTCTACGCCCGGTTGCTGGCTTCCCCCGCCGGCTTCGCTCCAGCCGCCTCGGCCGCCTCCGCCTCCGTGGAGGACGCCGCCACCAGACGGGCGGCAGGCTTCTTTTTGGCTGGACATTCTCTGGCGAAGTGGCCCCCATTCCCGCAGTACCAACACAGATTCAAGCATTGGCGGCGGGCCTTTTCAGCAACATCTAGTCTGGGGCACACATTGCCCAACTGCATCGGCTCCTCCTCGCTTCCCATGGGATTTGGGGCTGGCGGTGGGGTTCTCCATATTGGACGGGGCTGAACGCTGGTAGAAGTGTGGGGCTTTATTCCAGCTCTTCCACTCTGGCCTCGGAGCCACTGTTTTTGTTGGCAAGCAGGACTTCAGCCCGTAAACACTGGTTGATGAGTCTTTCAAGAGTCCCTGGGGGGTCCACCTTAGAGATTTCTTCCTGCATCTCGATGTTGAGGCCCTCGCGAAACTGTCCTCTGAGGGCTATATCGTTCCAGCCGGTGTTCTGAGCCAGCACCCGGAACTCGGCTATGTACCGGGACAATGGCCTGTCCCCTTGGAAGAGACGCCGGAGTTTATGGCCGGCCGCCTCCTCGTCGTCCTCGATCCCCCCGGTCTTTCTAAGGTGGTTCAAGAAATTTTGCGCGGTGTTTAGATGCGTGGAACCCGCATCGTACAATGCCGTCGCCCAAGTGGCCGCAGGCCCATCTAGGAGACTGAAGATCCACGCCACCTTGACATCTTCTTGGGGGAACTCGGCTTGGCGGGCTTCTAAGTACGCCTGACACTGGCGACGGAAGACATGAACCTTGGAGGCTTCTCCAGAAAACTTGGTTGGTAGCGCTAGGGCAGGGAGTCGGGCTCCGCGTTCCTTCAAGCCCCGTATTTCTCCCTCCTGCGTACGGAGTGTGTCCCGGATCCGATTGAATTCTTCTTGGGAAATGGTGTAACTGGGTGGTTGAGCATCAGCTCCGGTTCCTGTAGACATTCTGGCCTTAGGTTGTTTGGTGCTTAGGGTGGCAGAGTCAAACTGTCAGAACCCTGGCTGCTGGGCACCAAAAACCATACACGGAGGCCAATCTCTATCTAATATCTTTATTAAAGAAATATATAAAAGCAATAAAAACAAGTAAAGAATATAGTTCAGAAGCAGACCTTTCAAAAGAGGTCAAATATAGTCCAAAAATGTATTGTCCAATAAATGATATTAGAGTTCAAAGTTTTAATCCACTTGACCGAAACACACACTCTTGCCAAGCAATAGTGTGGGGAAATGTCAGAGTCTTGGAAGTCCAATGAAGCTTGACAGCAAGGCTGGAAATAAACTTGATTCTTGGCTAGATCTGTGACTGGAAACAAGGCAAAACATGAAGCGTGGAGCAGGGTCCGTGGTTAAACTGCAAGGCTAGACAAGGCTCGAAAACTTGATCCGGGAAGCAAGGAACTGGGGTACGAAGTCCACACACGATCTCTCTCCTGAAGCTGATCAATTGACTCCGCAAGGAATCTCTCGCGCCAAACCCCTATATTGGGTCTCGTTTTCCCGCCAACAATCTCTTTCCCTAGAGAACGAGAAGCGAAACCCACTCTGTCCAGATGCATTACTCCTTAGAATTTCCCAAGGGAAGCAGACCTAATCAGCCAGTTGTTTGGCAGCGATTCTTAGACTTCTCCGATTAGCTTCTCTGACTCCTCTGTCTTTAGAATAATATTCCTTCCTGGGAAACGGAGGGGAGTACTGCCTAAGGCCTGGTTTACTGAATTCCTGAGGGCAAACGTCAACATCCGGCAGGTGAAGGGACTCCGGCTCTTGTTGAACCGGCGAAAACCCCATGTTTTCATCTTCATCTGCCACGATAGTATCAGGAACAGGACTACAAGGCCCATGAGGCATCACAACATATGATTTTGATCCAATTTGAAATAGTCAATGGCAAGAAATGATGAGACTTTATAGTTCAGCATTATATGAAAGGGCCATACTTGTGAAGGGTATTTGTTCTAATTCAGTCCACAATGGACTGAATTAGAATAAATGCCCTTTGCAAGTATGGCGCTTTCACAAAACGCTGAACTATGAAGTCTCATCATTTCTTGCCATTGGCTATGCAAAAGGTAGGGTTGTGTTGGGACTGATGGGAAGTGCAGCCTCACAAATATTGGAGGGTTACATGTTCCACACATTACGTATATTATATGAAAAGAAATGATATTCCTATTTTGTGACCAATTATTATTTCACTTTTTCCTATCAAACCCTGCCCAACACTACAAATACAGTTAGACCCCTGTATCTACAAAGGATACATTCCAGACCCTGGTTACCTGAAATTGTGGATACGACTGAGCACCACTAAATTACCTGACTTCTGGTCCTAGCGTACCTAGAGTATTGTCCTCTAAATTAATGTGTTAAGTCTGTAGTACCAGAAGTGTGTGTGTGCGTGCCTGCGCGCATGCGTGTAATTTTAGATTTATATAAACACACTTGAATGTACTTACCCACTCGTAACGTCATCACTCCTTATATTTTTCCCCAGAACATCTCCATCACTCATATAACCAGGAGCATCCATGTTGATGCCTTCAAGATCTATTTCCTCGCCGCCTTTTTCTGAGATATCCATGTGGCAAACATTACTGCCCCGAGATGCCAGCTGTCTTCTCAAAGGTGCTGAATACATGTAACGCCCTGATTCTGCATTGATAAACCGGCTGGCATTGGCTCTTGGAGGATATCCATTGCCAACGGAGGGAGCATCACCTGCTTGAAGTCGGGGACTCGACTGCCCAAGTCTCCAAGATAAAGGTGTTGGCCTTCCTGTCAAACTGAGAATACTACGTCCACTTATTTCCGTGGTGACATTGGTATCAAAGGTGGTCTCCAGTGTGCTTGAAAAAGAAAAAATATAACATAAGTACATACAGTGACAAACGTTGGAAATAATTCCAAGATGCCTGGGGTGTGTAGCAGTTTTTCCCCAATTTGAATTAAAATCAAGCTGCACATTCCTCAGACATAAATATAGCATATCCCAAATTCACCAAATTGAGAAAAAGGAAGTATAAATATAAACAATAAAACCACAATATCTCCTTTAATATCCATCCAAGAAAATGGGAGGGGGGAACTCACTGTGGGACTTCATCTAGAATATATACCTTAATGTTGATGTTTGTGCGTTTTAGGATATGACCCATGATATATGAATGCTTGCTGATGCAGAATCAATGGTACTCACAACACACAAACCCAGAGCCAGAAAGCATGCTCACATTCAGTTGAATGTCTGTTTACAGTAAGAGTCAGCTCACTATTTTAATTCATAGACAGAAAGCATGCCCATGCCACTGATTTTTGAAGAGTGCTTTTGACATTTTTGTCTGTTAAAAAGTTATTGTTTATAACTCTTCATGTGTCAATGTTGTAAAATATTCATCTTGTAGATATATCTGGAAGCCAGTTCTGAAACAAAATACACTTCAAGGGGACTAAGATAGAACCTCTTCCTAAATGAGTATTAATATGGTTGCATTTTTCTGATACATTTGTTCATTATTAGTAATATTTGGTAATCGTCGTGTAACAAACTTCTTCTTATCTCTAAAATGTTACTAGGGTGCTCTAAATGCTCATTGCTTTCAATAATTGTACATACTATATCACTAGCAAAATTATAAGGCTTTGTTAATCCAAAGACCAGGTAGGAATTTAAGTTATGCACCTTATCAAGCAGGTCAAATACAGTTCAACTGCTTGTTTAAACACAGTATTACTGATTTGGTTAAAGTGTATTAAAGTCTCTCACAAATAAACCTAAATAACCTTCTTGATGGTAACCTTTGCACATTTCTATTCAAACATCACCTCTTGTATTTAATGAAAAATTCTATGGGACTAAGCTTTATACAGCAATCTCCTTTGCTTCCTCCCACTATCCAAAACTTTGTCTTCATCAATCTCTCTATTATATTTTAAAAAGTGCACCAGGGTCGTTTTTTTAAAAAAATGGAATAAAGCACAATGAACGCTTAGTCCAGTTAATATCTCACATTATCACTCTTAATCTTTCTCAGGGGCAAAAACAGTCAGAGTCAAGAACAGGCAAGATAGGCACACACAGTTCTACTTCTGTTTGAATAAAGAAGCGATTCATGCAATTCACCTGTGAGAGACCTGGGTTCCTCGTAGGCTAGACATGGTCTCCTCTAGGTTTTGTCGGAGATCAGCTATATTTTTGACAGTTCGTAATCGGCGGGTTTCAGGATCTTCCCCTAGGGAAAAATGTAATTTTTAGACAATAATAACTTTAAAACAAAGGGTAACTCAGAAAGAGCTTCCTTTTCATGACCCAAATCCAACAGCTAGTGCAAACTAGAGTAAACTCATGAAATCAATGGAGTTTATTTATATGGACCTGTATTCCACAATTGATTCAACAGGTGTCTTATAACTATGACTAGCAACTGAATTCAGACAAATGGCTTCAAGTCAAACATATTTTCCTTTTGTTTCTTTATCACAGTATGATCATGGAAAATTTCCAAACAATATTTGTGTGTGGAAGCAAAAGAGATGCCTGCAAATTTGTAGTATGTCCCAACCATCACATCGTAGGCATGTTTCTAATTAATCCTTTTTCTAAATAGAGAATAGGTACTATGATTTCCCCAATACACATTTAATCCAATATGAGCTTCCTGAGTTATCATCTTAAAATGTCAGACTAAATTCTATCATGTTCTGTCAGCTTGAGGAACAGTTATGTGAATCCTAATTTTGTAACTTTGATTTTGAGATTATTTATTTATTTAATGTATACTTTATTTTTTTCCTGCTAAGGGATTCAAAGGGCCTGGACTACTTTGGTTTTTAATAGAAACAAATGTTTCAGCATAGTTGGCTCCTTGGCAGATGCTTAGTGTATTTCAAAAGTATATTTTAAGCGTGATAAATTTTACAGTTCAGGAATAGCTGACAATTAAAAAGTGCTGATAATGGGAAGGCAAATTTCTGTTTATCCCTTTTAACTTTCGGGACTTGTGGAAGTATTAATACATTAATTTGACAAACCATGCAATTCACATCTGCATCTTGTCAAAATTACAGCTTTTCTCACTTGGCTCTAAAAGCAAAGAATTAGGGGCTTACTTTGCATTACTTATGAAAGATCAGTCCTCAGGCAAGCTGCTGTAGAAGGAAAATAGTGTAACCTTCACTGTTATGAGGGCCTAAAATGAAAGCTCAACAGCCAAAAATCTGTTACCATGAAAATTGATTTTAAAAAGAAACTTCAGAGTAGCTATTCCAAATCTGTATGTTTTAATGATTTAGCTTGGAAATCATATTTAAGATGCCATAAGCCTCACAGGTCTTAAAATCATACGTTTAAAATACAGATGTGTTTTGGTTTAAAAAATGCAGAAGGAAGGTACCTAAGGGTGGAATAAGAGGGCTTGCCACAAGGCTGCTGGGTTATCTTCATGAATTCAGAATCTTTTCATTCTTTTTCATTAGTTCCTTCCCCCAATAAATATTTTGCTTCTTGTCCACCGTACATAAAATCATATGTTCAATGGCATCTTTCATTTTTCAACTTTTGTTATAAACATTTTTCTAATTTTTGTTTCAATTTCACATGCATCCCTTGCGCTACTATGGAAGAATTGCTAACGGCACAAGGCCAAGTTGCCTGGAAGCCATTCAAAGCTGCTTCAAAGTCTGTTGCATGGCATTAGAGCTATGTGATAATATTATTGCCTGTAGATCACTACAGGTTGCATATCCCTTATCCAAAACATTTGGCATCAGAAGCTTTTTGGATTTTTTTGAGATTTTGAAATACTTTTCAAAATCTTTTGAATTTGTACATATGTGTACATAATGTGGTATATTTTATATGGGAACCAAATCTTACCATGAATGTCATTAATGTTTTATATATACCTTATACATATAGCCTGTTTTGTGGATGAAACAAAGTGTATGTGCATTGAGCCAACAAGAAGCAAAGGTGTCACTATCTCAGCAATCCATGTTAACAAGTTTGAATTTTGGGGTGTTTTGTTGGAGTTCCAGATAAGGGATACCCAACTTGTACCATGTAGTTAAGTACAGAATTCCGATCTTTCAATAGTCATTAAAAAAGATCCAAGAAAGTGGGAACACAGAACTTTGCTAGCATGCTATAGTCTAAGAAAACTCCACCAAGTTATAAGTGCTACTTCTCTAAAATGGATCTACATGACTATGCATGGACCATCAGAATCTATTCAGGTCTACTGACAATCATATACAGTTCTCAAAAATAAACATTATGGAAAAAGCCATATCCCCATGATAGGAGAAGACTTCATGAACAGTAATTGTTAAGAAATCGCAAGTAACTGACACTGGTTGTTAAGACACTGCTTCTGGGGACAGTTCACAGAACTTTCTGCCACCTCATCCAGGTTGTTTTCTACTTAAGTGAAAAGGCTGACGATAATTAATGAGGTGATAATACTTCAAGTCACCTAAGTATCAATATATTGAGCAGTAGGGATTGAAAATGAATGCCATCCCCCCACAATGTATACAGGGAAGGGAACCTCTTTTAATTCAAGGGCTGAATTCAATTTCAGAAAAGTTCTCAAGGATGCATTCAAACTGTGGATAACATCAAGGAGAAAATTGTGAGTTCAAAAATATCATCTTGTGTAGCTTAAAGCTTTTACCGCTAGCAATTAGGATGTCAATCTTGCTATTTTAGTAATTTGAAATGACATTTTAAAATTTAGCAATATTAACAAGTCAAATAATTAATTAACGTTCTTAAAAATCCAAAGACATTAATGTTAATGGATCAGGTATCTCAAATGCTAACACTAATGAATCTCAAGCTCTGAAATATTAGAATATATATCAGCAGAGTCACAGCCCATATTAAATTTCTGTTTTATGTCAGATATGGTGATGGGCAGGGTGGATACGTGCTATTAGTTTGTAGTGAGGTTTTACAAATAAGCCTCCAAACTGAGTCAAATATAGGAAGATTAAAACCTAGCAATCTAAGCCTTTTGAAATTGGTGTCATAGTATTTACTCTGACCTCAAAAAATGAATAGACGTTGGCATATCTGCAAGATAAGATATAACCATTGATTTAGATGGGTTTCATTGGACTCCTGAAAAACAAGAAAACTTGACAAAAGGACTTAAATAAATACCACACAGGCTACTATACAACACAGAATGCTTAATTCTTTAGGCCTCAACTCCTGGATGTTTACAATCTGCTCATTAAAAATGAAGACACTGAGAAACTTGGCTGTCTTGAGTCATCAGACTCACCAAGAGCTGTCATGTACCCAAGCCTCCCTCCCTACAGAATCTCACTTAACCCCATCTTTTATTCCTCTGCATTAATGGAGTCAACATATTCAAGGGATCCCATGTCTTACCAGAAAGATCTTCTAGAATAGGCTGTCCAGTTTTAGTGTAAGGAGCAGAATCCATGCTTGTGCTCACTCCTCCTGTGCTGGGCTCAGCCGTTACATTTCCTTCATTGTCTGTCTGGGATCTTAAGTGCAAAACAGAAAGACAGAGAGAGGAAAATGTAATCATTCATATGCCAAAAGGATATTCAGCACCAATACAACAGCATTTGCCATCTAGCATTGTGTCCTCTCCCCAGGATACACTAGCAGACTGACTTTACATAATTCATTAGTCCCATGTTGAGCTATGTCCTAGAAATGGAAATAAGCACTGAACTGTAAAAAATATGAAACATTCACTGTCAAATACAGCCTTTTTAAGCCCTAAACTGGCCTTTCAAATATGCTCTGTGTTAAATTAAGTCATCAGTCTGCTCAATAACCTAGACTGATGTCAACAAAGTCCATCATATCTGATAATAGAATTCATAGTTTGAAAATGAAGTGCAGATGTTTATGTTAGTGACTTGTTTTCCTTATTAAAAACTCAAATCTACCAGATTTCCTCAAAAGGAGATAGTGGTTTATCCATGCACAATAAACTTGTGATGTTTGGTCCATGGCAACCTACACAAGTGAGCAGACCTCGGTTGTCCATATTTAATCTTGTTCATAAATTTATTTGGGCAGCGTCCTGATAGTATGATTGAGCCCTCCGCTCCTTCCTGCACTTCATGAGATTGTCTGGCCCACTACACATAGAGCCTATACATCCCTCTACTTGAATATCCATTCTTATGGAAGCCAGGTTCATACATCTCATCCTGTTTTAAAGGGTGTGAAATGCAAACACAAACTGAGACTTCTAGGTAACTAGGTGCTCTACTGTAAGGTGCAGTCTATACTCCATGCTATCTGCATCAGCGAGGAAATTAAGCAATCCCCTTCCATGCTATTTCAATACTGCCTTTCCTGAATGTATACAGGAAGATTATGATTCAGTGCTTGGCAGAGTTACTATTTTGGACCGCAGTTCTCAGACTTTCCCATATTGGCATATCTGTCCAAAAAGGAACTTTTTCAAAATTCGGTTATTGGCAGTGAAAGCTGAGTGACAACAAATTATGGATAAAATTGGTCTAATAGATAATCAGATTATGAATTAATCTTTCATGAGAGTTGCTGGGTGCGAGCTATGTTCTGTCTGAGCTTAATTGGGAGATGTTGACAAGCTGGAAAGCGTCCAGAGGAGGGCAACTAAAATGATCAAAGGTCTGGAGAACAAGCCCTATGAGGAGCCCAGGCTTAAAGAACTGGGCATGTTTAGCCTGCAGAAGAGAAGGCTGAGAGGAGACATGATAGCCATGTACAAATATGTGAGGGGAAGTCATAGGGAGGAGGGAGCAAGCTTGTTTTCTGCTGCCCTGCAGACTAGGACATGGAACAATGGCTTCAAACTACAGGAAAGGAGATTCCACCTGAACATTAGGAAGAACTTCCTCACAGTGAGGGCTGTTCGGCAGTGGAACTCTCTCCCCCGGGCCGTGGTGGAGGCTCCTTCTTTGGAGGCTTTTAAGCAAAGGCTGGATGGCCATCTGTCGGGGGTGCTTTGAATGCGATTTCCTGCTTCTTGGCAGGGGGTTGGACTGGATGGCCCATGAGGTCTCTTCCAACTCTACTATTCTATGATTCTATGATTCTATGAATTTTCACCCTCACACATCATGGCAGAGCCCATCACCACCAAGCTGGAAATGACATGTCAATTTTTGTTCCATTTGGAGTATTTCTGCTGTGTTTTGGAGGTAAAGGGTAGGAAAAGGCAGCCTCTTTTTTTAGCAGTAGTTTGGGGCTATCTGTTGCACTTTTCAGCAGACAAATGCTGCAGGAAGTTTTCCTAAAATGGGTGTGGCTTCAAAGCTGCCCCTAGGAAGTGGGGGCTTCTAAAATTGGGGCCTAGAGTCACTTTTTGCCCACTCTAATCAATATGTAGCCATGTCATGATGTAGGTCCAAGTCTACCATGGTATGAGAATGAACTTCAGGAGATCACACAATCTTCAGGCACATGAACCTCTTAAGAGGCAACTCCTGTTGGCAGACTTGCCATATGCAAAGCAGCCCCACTGCATGATGTATTTCCCTTACTTACTCCTTTCCTGGCAGGTTCATTGGTTACTACTTTGAGGAACAATTCACATTTTTACTTATAATGTCCTACCCAACTTTTCATCCATGCTATTGCATTAGGGAATGTCACCTTGCCTGATCTTTGAGATCTTAGGGGAGGTTACTTTTTCAATCCCATCACCTAAAATAAATGTTTGGTGGTAAAGTGCGATAATATTTTTCCAGTGGGTCTCGTTATCAAAGTGGGTAGATTAGCCGCCTTAGTAATAATAGTAATAATAATAATAATAATAATAATAATAATAATAATAATAATAATAATAATGGTTTGGATTATTGATGTTGCTATACCAGGTGACGGTCGGGTTGATGAAAAAACAATAGGAAAAACTCAACCGCTATCAGGATCTCAAGATCAAGCTGAAAAGGCTCTGGCAGAAACCAGTACAGGTGGTCCCGGTGGTAATTGGCACACTGGGTGCCATGCCAAAAGATCTCATCCGGCATTTGGAAACAATAAACATTGACAAAATTATGATCTGTCAACTGCAAAAGGCCACCTTAGTGGGATCTGCGCGCATCATCCAAAAATACATCACACAGTCCTAAACGCTTGGGAAGTGTTCAACTTGTGATTTTATGATATGAAATCCAGCATATCTATCTTGTTTGCTGTGTCATACTATGTCGTTGTGTCAATAATAATAATAAAACTTTATTTATAGGCTGTCCTATCTCCCCAGGGAGACTCAGGGCGGCTTCCAAGCAAAAAAGGCAAACATTCAGTGCCTTTTTTCTTCTGCCTGCAGATAGCCATATTCATTCAAGCAGGTCTTTAGTAATTCAGGAGGAGTTCTACAAAAAAGGCTTCAACAAAAGTGTGCTGCTTTATATTTAATGACTGATTTTAATCTGTTTTATGTATTAATTAATCTATGTTAGGTTTTGATTATATGTAATTGTCTTGGTAGCTGCATTGGCTGTCAATTCTGAAATACAAAAGCAGGGTACAAATGTAGATAAATAACTAACCATCAACAGTTTGAGATATCCTTATGCTTTCCAGATGTATGGGATTACAATGCTCAGAACCTCTCAAGATAATTTGTGGGGAAAAGATTGGCAAAGACTGGATTTTGAATGCAGTAATTAATGGCATAGTTCACTGCTTGTAGATTATGTCCTCTGATTTTTCAAATACATTTAAATCAGAGAAAACGAACAACTGTCACCCCACCCCCCAAGTATCATTATGTATGGTTGATATGTGCCTTCAAATAAACTCTAACTATTATTTGATTGTCAGTAGGATTTATTCACATAATAAATCTTCCCCTTCCCTTTAGGCCAACAGAGTGTGACACTCTCCCCCCCCCCCCCAGGTCATGTAGTGGGTTTCCATGTTGATTCAAGAAGTACCACTGTATGCACAACATAGTTATAGATACATTTTAATTATAAACTCAGATCAGCCCCTTATTGTAAAGGTTGGACCTGTCAAAAACTAAACCACGATATTACACGTGTAACATTATTTTTAGCCTACAAACATGTAGCCGAGTCAACATGGTTTTCTCTTCACATACCTTGCTATTTTTACCTTTTATAGCTAACTTGAAATACATGGGGAGAGGGAAGCGGGAGGGAGGGAGTAAGAGCAAGGAGAGATCCCTGTTCCATCTACACAGTTAAGGTTGTTGTTTACTGGTCCTATCTTGCTTTATAAATAAAAACATAATGATCAAACCTACTACAGCGTTTTTCATAGTCTTCCTAGATAAAGCTGACTGTGTCAAAAGGCACTGCATTGATACACCATGCTTAAAAAGATAGTCCTACCTGTACATGAATGGTGCTACTGTGGCAGTGTTTGGGTGGCTGTATTGCTGTTGCGGATGAGGTAGCTGAACGCTCACAGTATTGCTTCCTGTGGTCTGGGTGGTACTGCTTGTTGGCCCATTGACAGCCTGAGTGCTGTTGCTAGTGCTCAGAGCAGATGCCGCTCCTATTCCCCTGCCTTCAGAAGAGGCCAAGCTTGACGTGGAACTTGAATTCCTCCCGTCGAGCTGGGTCTTCTGATGAGAGAGGCCTGAGGCAGGCTTCCCACTGCGGCTTCTCTCGCCTTCTTTTGCAACACAGCTTGGGGCACTTGTGGATTTCCCTGTGGTGTTTTTCATCCCTGGTTTTGGTATTCCACTGTGGGAAGGGGCAGGTGCCTCCTTCTTGGTGCTGTTTAGCTTTCCTCCTTTGGGAATAAAGCTTGCAATCTTGGAGGATTTTTTTGGCATCTCTGTGATAGCAGGTGGGATCTGTTCTTCCTTCAGCTCCTCTTTTAGTTCGGCTCTTTCTGTTACAGAGGTTCTCTTTGCAGCATCTTTGTTTTTGTCCTTTTCTTTATCCTTCTGCTTCTCTCTTTCTTTCTCATTGCCCTTTGGGGAACTCTTTTTATTGGTCAGTGCCCGGCTAAATGTTCTTTGTGCAATTCCCTTGAGTGCAATTTTGGGACTATTAGAGGCTGGTCCTGGATTGTTCACATTCCGATTTGCAGCATCTATTTCCTCACTTTCTTCAAAGCTTGGGAGAGCCTCTAGTCTTTCACAACTAGTGTCCCGAGATACTGGGCATTCAAGGGATGGCCCTCCTGCTTTGGATCCACCTTTTGTATTAAATAGTTTCAGCTTCTCGAGCATAGATTTCTGACCATTGGGAGTTGTTTTGACCATCTCTGGAGCGGGTTTTGGAGACTCTTGAACCTGCTGCTTTACTGTTAATGTGGAAGAAGTGGCAGAGTGCTTTGCGCTCAAGGACTTGCTGCGCCAGGGTTTGACAGCAGAGTTGGGCTGGGGGATCGCAGAAGAGCTATTGCAACTAGCAGTACTGGGGCTGCTGCTGCTTTGGACTGAAGACAATTCGTTTTCATTCATCCCTGTGGGCTGTGCGGCTAAACTCTCTGCTGGCTCTGTAGAGGGGCGAGGGGAGGAAAAAGAAGATTGTTGTGATGAGCAATCTTCAAATGGACATAGTTTACATTTGCAGTCAAAGAGCTGACACTTAACAGCAACTGAGAAATATTTAGATATTGCTTTCAGACATCATTTATTACTCCCCCCCCCCCAAAAGGTAGTAGCATGATCTTTCATAATTATAACTGTTACAGGTTTCTTTCTTGCACTGTTGTATTTACTGTAAGGCTGCTGGCGAGGACCATCTGTTTCTTATTGCTACGAACTGTCTATTCTACTTCTAGGCACTTACTAATGATACAGATGAGCCTTAAAAGCTACTTAATAACAACTATACATAAACAAAGGTACAAGATAAATGAATGTCAAATCATTATGCTCAAACAAAACTGGAAAATTATTGTCTACTAAATATTTTGTTTCTGCATATGATCCAAACTGTTAAGTTTTACGATTAACAAAGTGTTAATAAACTGTTAATTGTATACATTTCATCTCTGCAAACTAGTATTACTATTTTACAGTGAAATATTACTGGGTAAATTCTATGTTCTTTTACATAACATTTCTCAAATGTCATGCATATGACCTTAGGAATATAAAAATAAACCTACTGCTAGTATATAACAAAAGTAGTTGTGCTGAATCTCATTTCTTGGCAAAATCCTACATATATAACAAAGCAACAAAACAAACCACACAGATTCCTCAGATAACCATTCACTCAGTTTCCAAGTCCTATTAAAAGCTGAATAAAACTCAATCTAGAAAACTAAAACTTATCATATTCTTATTTCAACAGCAATGGTAAATAATACAACTTATCTCATAATTCAAAGCAGCTAAAGTAGTAAAAAGCTAGTTGAAAATGCTTTCTTGACAAATTTTTTTTTTCTGTTTGAAAGCATCTTTTTGCATTTTCTAATCAGAGAGAGAGAGAGAGAGAATCTCTCTTGCTTACTCACCTTCTGAGAGCCACATCTTTTCTAAACATATGCCTTGCAAACTTTCTTTTCTAGAGGCATTACATCGTAATTACTCCAAATATATCTTCAGGTTACGTTGCTCATGTTTCCAATTAACTTTGTCATACTTGACTGTTAGCCTGCCCAGAAGCTTGCTGGGGATTAACGGCTTTTACCTGCAGTCTTGGATACTCTAGCTATAAACTGCATATACTGAGCCTCAAGGTTCCTCCACCCTTTTTTTGAACTTAAAAATAAACAGTGACTGACAGCAAATGTTTGCAACAGTTTGGAACAGCAAATACATTTCTATGAAACCCAAGCTGAGGAAGCCACACAGAGGCTGTTTGAATTCACTTTCCACCGCTCACTGAAGATTTGATTCTGTTAACCTCACTCGTATGATCTGTACCAGACTGCCTCACATTTCCAAACATAACAATCATCCCTACTTAGCAGATTTAGGTTTCCTCTTGTAATAAAGCTCTTGGTTATTTCACACTGTTACATCTTAACTAAAAAAACAGATGTGTATGCTTGTTTTATTGAAAGGAGGCTTTGGTAGAAGATTTCTAGTGTGCTGGATTACAAACTATAAACAAATGAATGGTATCTATTGAAGTTCTATTGAAGAAAAGCTTATAGGAGTCAGAGGAAGACACAAGTCTTGATACCTCACAGTTTGGATAAGATGGATAAAAATGTTGAGTACTGTCAGCCTTTTGTATTCTACAGATTCAACCATCTACCACTTGATTTTTTAAAAAAATTTCAAAACACACATTTTGGTTATGTCATTTTATAGAAGGGACACTAGTTTACTACATCATTCTATATGAGATGTGAGCTTCCAGGGGTTTTAGTATCCCAGAAGAACCTTGAACCAAACCTCAGTAGATAACTTCATTACATAAAATGTGAACAGTAACATCCAAGCAACTCCCTTCTTCCCCTGACTATTCACACCAAAGGTTTTTCCAGAACTTGCTAAAGGATTGACATGTGCTATCTATATATACCTGCCCAAGGACTGAGATCAACTGCACTTAGATCCTTCTGTCTCACTAACAAGGTCAATATACTATTTTAGTACACGAGATAGGGCCTTCTCAGCCACGGCACCTCAACTACGGAATGTCCTTCCACTGGAGACACAACTGGCACTCATGTTGGGTTTCCCTTAGGAACCAAATAAAACCATGGCTACTTGGGGATGCATGCATTAACTTTAAATACTTTGCTATTTTAATCTTTATAACTTGTTTTAATATGTTAAGGTGTTCAATTTTGGTGTATTTTAAATTATTTTAATCTTGTATATTGCCTTAAGCTTTTATTATCGGTATACTACCCTGTCAGCTTTTGATACAGAGCAAGATAGAAAAAGATAGGTGTATTTCATAGGTTTTGCTAAAAGCATGTAGGGAGTAAATTCTAAGAGCACAAGATTACTCTCTGCCACCTGTACATCAGTAGTGAACAGAGAGGCTCTGGAGACTATACTCACTCCATTAATTTGCCCACTAAACTCTCAAAGGCCATACTCAAATAATTTTTAGAGATATGAACCGACTGGGATGTTGCTTAATAGTTTTAAAAAAATGATATTTGGGCCGATTTTGAGGTGCAAGTGGCAGCAAAACTGGAATTAAATGAAGAAAAGTGCTTGCCTAAAGGCCTTTGGAAATACAGTTCTCGATTTGTGCTTCATAGGAGGTCAAAAAGTCAACCAACTTTTAACAAAGCCCCAAGCTGCAAGACAACCCAAAGACCTGCATAATCCCCACACCCAATGCACACCAATATGTGTACAGACCAGTTGAATCTTAGGAATAGTATGGGCATTATTAATTGACCCACCCCTAAGGTTTTTAAGGATGGTGTAGTAGTTTGAGCACTGGACTACAACTTAGGAGACCAGAGTTTGAATCCCTGTTAAGCCATTAAACCCACTGTGTGATTTTGGAGAAGTCACACATTCTGAGTGGAAGGCAATGGCAAACCTCTTCTGAATCAATTTTACCAAGAAAATCTTGTGATATGTTCACCCTTAGGGTCACCATAGGTCAGAAATGCATTAAAGGCACACAACAAAATTGTTTCTAAAGGTTTCTTTGGAAAATGCAAGTAAATGTGAGGTCCATAATTTCAACTGTGCCAAGAATGCAAGCAATCTGAATAACCAATAGCCTAATTATTTATTATTTATTTATTATTATTTATCAATAGCCTAATTATTTATTATTGGTGAGGGAGAAACTTTTTCTGTATTGTGCCTCCAAGTTATTTCTCATTTCAGGTGAACCCAGCATGGAGTTTTTTTTGGCATGATTTGTTCAGAAGAGGTTTCTCTTTGTCTTCCTCTGTAGGTTTCCATGGCTGAGTGGATTTGAATTTTAGTCTTCCAGAGTCCCATTGAAACACTCAGGCATATCTAGTGGTTCTCATTTTTTCTGTGTACTATTCTTTATGTTCAATAACTATATGCAGCCCGTGTTCACTTATCCCATCAAGTTCAAATTATCTAAATTTAGCTCCTGTTCTCTTAAAATAAAAGATCAGGGGCAATAATATTTTACACATGTACATAGCTTGGTGTCATAATTTATAGCTTATTCTGCTTTCTTCCTCAAAGAACTATGTCACTTTGATTCTTGTGGATTTACAAGGAGGCCCATGGAGGTCATTCCATACACACTGTCACTTCTGAAGGCTCCCTTGGGAATCAGTGTAGCCAGCGTGTTAAAACGAAGAGCAAGACTCTGTTTTCAGGAGTTGGGTGCTATCCCAGAAGACAGGGAAAGATGGTAGAGAATGAATTAAAATGGTTCCCTCCGCTTTTATCCACTTTCCAACTGTCAATGTGATGAAGTCCTTAGGGATTTACACTGCCACACTGTGCTGTTACACCAGTATAAGACACTTTTGAATTAGCACTGTTGCCATCACCATCAAAAGTTACTCTCCTGACTCCTAAGCAGCTTGGGAGATGGCAAAGCAGTTATTTCTCCAAGCAAAGACGACATCCTGCACTGCATACCCCATCCCCATTCTCATGGCATTACTTGCCATTTTATTTTTTCACTAAGATCCTTGTTATGTCAATCTATTGTTTTTCTTCTTATTTCTTTTTTAACAATACAGTAGAGTCTCACTTATCCAAGCTAAACGGGCCGGCAGAAGCTTGGATAAGTGAATATCTTGGATAATAAGGAGGGATTAAGGAAATGCCTATTAAACATCAAATTAGGTTATGATTTTACAAATTAAGCACCAAAACTTCATGTTATACAACAAATTTGACAGAAAAAGTAGTCCAATACGCAGTAATGTTATGTTGTAATTACTGTATTTACGAATTTAGCACCAAAATATCACGATATATTGAAAACATTAACTACAAAAATGGCTTGGATTATCCAGAGGCTGGGATAAGCGAGGCTTGGATTAGTGAGACTCTACTGTACATGCTTGCATGTGTCCAGATAAAAATTAGCATGATACACAGACAAACCCTGTACTAAAAGCATCATGTGTACATCCAGTTGCTATGAACTAATTCTTTGATTAGTTATGTACTGCCTGTTACTAGAAAAGTTAACTCATGGGACCATGAGAGTACAATTATCTTTAATAAGTTAAAAACTACTGTGGTTTGTGTGTTACACTAGGAATTTGTAGACCAAGGGTGAAAACCCCGCTCAGTCATGAAACACAGTGGATGAGTCACAACTCACTCTCAGGGAGAGGCAATGTAAAAAAGCTGCTGAACAAACCTTTCCTTGAAATCCTGTGATGGGGGTGCCCTATAGAGAAGCAATATTTCTAAAATGACTTGAGGGCACACAACAACAATTTACTGAAAACTTCTTTTTATGATGGATTTTCTTGGTAGCAAAGGTGTAATGTTCAAAATCTAATGTTTTGTGCCCAGAGCTATCAATCATTGTCACTCCCCGTTATAATTACTGAATGACAAAATATCATAACCCTCAATCCTGTTATTTCTTCGTAACTTCATTTACACTGTACTTCTTCCACCATGTCTCCTCAAGAAATCTTAAATTCCATCTTTCTCATAGTTGGGGTACATCATTTGCAGCTGGACTATTCTTGTCCATCAGTTGCCAATCTCTGAAGTCAATAGAAAAAGTACATGTGTGAAGAGTTGTACTAGAGAGTCCCTTTGTCAAGAGTCAGACGCCAGTTAACATACAAAACAGAGTTTATTCCGAAGATAAGCCAGAAAATAACATAAACACAGGAAATATCCTTGAAACACTTCACTTTTCAGTGTTTCGAGAGTAGATTGGACAATAATAACTCAAAAACGAGTCATGCTAATTTCCCATGCTGGCATTCAATAAAAAACTAAATAACGCTTCAATTCAGCTTTGGAAAACAAATAGAGTTAATTGCTGGAAAATAAACAAACTAGAAAAGCAATAAAGCTGCTTCCACGGTGCAGATAAGCCGAAAGCCTCAAAGGGATGATGAATAGCCGTCGTAAGAAGAATCCAAGGTCAGGTCAGGAGGCAGCAGAAATTCCAAAAGACAAACCAATAGTCAGAAGCCGGGAGTAGCCGTCAGTCAGAGGGAGTAGACAGAAGCCAGGTCAAATTCAATCCAAAGTCCGAAGAGGGTGCAGTCATCCAAAACAGGTCCATGATAAGACACAGCGAGAGCCAAGCTAGGTGATATCAGCAGATTCAAATCATAGTCCAAGTCCAGTCTTCATGGAAACACAGAGATCCCAATGGCGCCTCAGCAACACCTTGCCACACGCAAAGTGCAGTGGCCAAACATTCCCATTTTATTCCCCTTCCTCCTGGGTGACCAAACACTCACACCCAAACACCAGGTGTCCCAAATCTACTCAGAGTCTGAACTCCACACAGCTAGAGCTCGTGGATCTGGAGTACCTAGCAATTCGTCGGAGTCCCAATCATCCTGCCCACACTTAGCCCCATGAACACTTAAAGAACCATCCTCCCTTCTCCGAGCATCCCAATTGGGATCAGCTCCTGCAGAAACCCCAGGTTCAGAAGTATCCATAGACCCCAAATCCCCAGACATCTCCGGTGGCTGTGCCCATTCAGTGCCCGCTTCCCCAGCCACCACCTGTTCCTCAGCATCCATCTCCCCATCTGAATCTTCCTCAGAAGATCCCCGATATAGCTCTCTAAGTCGCTTCCTGCGCAACTCCTCCAGTGAACCCTCATCATGAGGGTTTTTTCTTCCTCTTCGAATTCCATCACCATCAACCATAATCCCCGAAGGTGCAGTCACAACACCCTTGGTATCTCCTGGGATTGGTTCCAGGACCCTCCATGGATGCCAAAATCTATATATACTCAAGTCCCATTATATACAGTAACATAGTAAAATAGGTGCTCCTTGTATAAAATGCTAAATTATGGTTTTCTATTGGGAATAAAAAAATCAAGCTGTGGATGGTTAAACCTGTGGATATAGGGTCTGTGGATAAAGAGGGCCGACTGTATGTGCCTCTTGAATCTGTCCTTACTTTCCAGCATTTCTTTAGATAGCATCGACTGCTTACTCTGGTCAACGGTTTTGGTCCTACCCCAGTGCTAAATCTTAAAATGACTCATTTCCCAAAGATGCTTCATTTGAAACAGGCATGGTCTTTATTCCACTGAACACTCAACTTATTTTATGATGAGTTAATACTCATCTGTCTTTTCCTCCAAGGCAATTTTCTTTCTGCAAGAACCTTTAGTGACTTTAATCCACAACAAGTGAAATGTGTTGAAATTCAAAATACAGTTAGGCTAAATAACCACTTTATTTTCTCTTCTCAAATGCAAGTCCAGAACCTGGAGTTTATTTAATTCTCCCTGTTTCCGTTATAAAGATGTTGGTGGTCCTGTTTTCATGCCAATACACACTGTAGTACGGTTAAGTTGAATTTCATCAGCTCCTGTAATGTCTTGACTGCAAATACAAGCCTAAACACTTGCAACGGAAAGATGTGTATGGTTTAAATTGTTCTGTGAAATGTTTTTAAAATTGCACTATAATAAAAGCTGAGAAAAATATATGCAATTTCCCATCATTTGTCAAGTTGAGCCTAACACAAGCTGCTCTCTTATGATTACTGACATCTGCATAGTGTTGCTGGAAATAGCCAAAATAGTCCTATGGCATAGTTCTAAGCAGAGTCACCCAAGGAGTTTATAAACATCTGATATTTTCAGAAGACAAATATAGGTAAACAGTGCCTTCAGTTCATTGACTTAGAAAAGCACAAACTAAGTGAAAGTTCAGTGGAATATTTTTCATCATAGCCAAGGTTAAAATGAAAAGTCAACAGGTATCTATGAAGGAGGAAGCCTGTATTCTCAGAGCATACATTCAACAAATAAGACCAGGTTAATAACCTTCACTCAATGGGCACCAACTATTACTGCCAATTAGACTGCTAAAAAGGAAGGGACTGAATGCTGAACCAGTCCATTTGCTAAAATCAGAACTATTTGGCTCATTTTTAACTCTATTTGGCTTTATCTAATAAAGACCAGTCCAATACATTTTGCTGCCTAAGTCAGAACATCAATTGGTGTCCCTTCCTGGTGCATCAAGAGACATTGATTGCATCAACATTGTATAATTAATTCAGTTTGACACCATTTAACTGATATGCTATGGTATCCTGGGAATTGTAGTTTGGTGAGGCACTAGAACTTTTTGGCAGAGAAGGCAAAAGGCCTTGTAAAAAGACAAGCCCCATAATTCTATAGCACTGGGCCATGGTAGTTAAAGTGGTGTCAAAACTGCATTCATCATCATCATGGATGGATTCCTGTGGCTCCTGGAGTTTTGATACCAAAATTTTAGTCTCAAATCACAACTAAATGCTGCAGCTGAAGTGTTCAGGTCCCTTGCCACAAGGAGCAAGCTGTTGTGATCAAGGCTATGTCTATCCTAAAGAGGTCAAGATTTTACTACTGAAGGATCACTTTATCTGAAAATGGTCACACGGTCTTCTGCATTTTTCTAGTTGGAGATTGCTATGACGATTCTCCTTCAAAACAATTATGAGGAAAGTGGTCTTCATGGAAACAGCAGATGAGCAAAGAGTAGTTTCCCACCTTATCCATATCTATTCTAAGTAAAGTATGCTATGATCCACACTGTGTGCTATCCTCCCTATTTACAGCTTCTGGAGAAGGCCTGTAACTGTAATCAGTATTTTTGACCCAGTATCTATTCATTCCTTATGTACGTTCAGCACTGCCCAACTACATCTGCAAAATTTCAAAAGACAAACATTTTATTGCTTCATGGATATCAAGTTACCTCCCTTGTAGTCAAGAGCTGAGACAGACAAGCACCTTGAGGGATGGTGAAACAATCTGGCAGTATTGAGGTCTATTCATTTGTCTGGCTAAGTTTAAAAGGCTTTAGTTTCTTTCCATAGATGCATGTCTGGCACAGTTCAACTAGCAATAAAGAACTAGACAAAGGAAAATCTACCTGCATTTAATACCAGCTGTTGCTTTTAAAGGTTACAACTCATTCTGGATGTATTCTGCAATTATATTGCATAAGTATTGCTGACATACACATCAGATAAAGATGTTTGCATTCTGAGAAAATCTAAGCAGTGAGTAAGTGAAGGTTGGGAGCACCAAAGATTCTGAAAGTTTAAATCAAAAACACAAAATAAATATGGTTGTTTTAATTCCTAGTTGAATCTGCCACTACAGAAAAGGTTTTCTTAGAAGCATGAGTAGAGTCCTTTCTCAGTGTATGAGTCATCAGGGATCCAACTGATATATATATATATATATATATATATATATATATATATATATATATATATATATAGATATCTCCTTTCTGGCCTTCTGAAAATATGAGAGTGAATTGTTCGATTTACATTTTTGGACTATGATTTGCTGAACAACACCCTTGAAGTGTAATTTTATTTTATTCTACTATTCCCAGACGTTTATACCAAGAATGGCAAAGTCTCCTACTATTCTTCTTGCTGTTGAAACTTTAGCTCCTTTGTGTTTAAGAAAGAGATCTGGACATGTTTCAAAATGCCAAAAGAAATGCCAAATCCAACCTATTAAAAGAAACGTAAGATTAAACACAATGATTTACTGCATACTTCTATCTTGTCCTCTAACTGTATTGGGTCTCTGGATTTACTGTGCCCTGTGGCATATACCCAATATAAACAAGCTGTCAAGACTGACTCAGATAAGCCAACTGTACTCCAGACATAGTTAATACGTTACATTAAATAATCACTGTATAACGGTTGTAACCTCCCTCCCCACCAAAAAAGACCCTGAAGCTGGTAGTATTAATACAAAAAGGCAATTTAACATTCTGTTTTCAACTGCTGCATTCCTTACAGCTGGGGGGGGGGGGGGAGAGAGAGAGAGAGAGAGAGAGAGAGAGAGAGAGAGAGAGAGAGAAAACACTGACCAGTCATGTTCAACTAAACAGATATTTCAACAACTAGTTCCAGAGATCCAAATCCATCCATGCTGCCAGCAAAATTTCATCTCAAACTCTGACTATCCACAGGCTAGTTCATGTTGAAGAGAAACATTCAAAGGGACTAGCCACTCTGGAAGCACCTGCCTTTTAAAAAGTAATTCGTTTCACTTCAGTTCTGCATGCACCCTGTATGTTCTGAATATTTGTTGGGCAAAATGAAACAGAGTAGAAATTCATAAGAAAGGTGTGTCTTTCAAAAATGTGACATTGGCTTGTATACTAAAAAGAAGAATACCAACCATCCTTACATATGTAAATGTCAGATTTTGTGCATTTCTTTGGAGAAATAAATTATACTCATATTAAGGTGATTAATTGCAACATTCACACTTTCCTCGAGCAGACAACAGTTCTTTCTCCCACCCTGGACCTTCCACAGATATATAAACCTCACTAGCCTAGTTTCCAATATATCTCACAAGCTCTGAGGATGCCTGCCATAAATGTAGGCGAAACGTCAGGAGAGAATGCTTCTGGAACATTGCCATACAGCCCAGAAAACTCACAGCAACCCATTTCATTTCTGTTTCTTAATTTGCATCAGATGACAAAACCACTTTGAACCTGAGTTTCCAGGACACAGGTACAATTTATGAAATTGGTATTATCACTCTGAATATTTTTTCTAACTAAAAAGTCATATGATGGCTATATCACTGAAACCAAGTTTTCTAACAGCTTTTTAACTTTGTTATGGGTTTAGTTGGTCTAGATTAAATAAGGGAAATATTCAGGATGATTAAAATGATGGACCCAGTTTCAAAGCAGTATATTTTCCAATGGCAACATGTTATAATTACACAAAAAGTTACAAATTGTTTAATGAATTATCAAGTTTTCCTAACCATTTTATAAATACCCTATCTGTCTTTCAAATGTTGTATGGACAACATTGTGAACCACAGAACTCAAAGTGCCTTATGTTGCAGGGTCGCCATCTTGCACATGACTAAGGCTAGGAGTTTAGTCAATGTGTGCTGGGAGAACAGTAATTATTTGAAACTCTATGACCCATCTTTTCAAGTGGTAAGTGTTTCATTCATGGCCAGTTTGTGGTTGCAGAGATATAGCAATTTCAGATCGGGTCCATATAACTGTATATTTGCAGTTCAGTTTTATAAAATCCATCAACATGGCCTTGGGTCTAGGCCAGTGGTTCGCAACCTGTGGGTCCCCAAGTGTTTTGGCCTACAACTCTCAGAAATCCTGGCCAGTTTACCAGCTGTCAGTATTTCTGGGAGTTGAATGCCAAAACATCTTGAGACCCACAGGTTGAGAACCACTGGTCTAGGTAAACATGCCACATAACCCAAAAATTTGTATTAACATCTATTAATGTAAAACAAATCCACATTAGGACAGTTGAAAGATGTGAATGGGTACTGAATAGCTTCAACCGAAATATCATTATTATTTCTCTTTCACATGTATGGTCTTCAAGTAGTTTGAGAGAGTGGTAGTGGATGTTAATGCATTTCAATATAAATGTGTGGCATAGAACATTGCCTGAGAAATGTATCTGAGTTATTCCCAGCAGTTGTTGCACTGTTGATTTTTTTTTAAATGAAGCTATTAACTATATTGAGCAGCCACTTTTCAAGATTATGAGCTTGCACAGTTTTTCTTTTCTTTTTCTTTTGGCTGTGCCGGCATCAACTTCTGACAATGATAATGTCAGACTTGCTTAACACCCAAGGGGATGTAGCACTTCAGACAGTTTCTTGGCAGATGAAGACATAAAATCATGTCTGCAGTGCTGATATGTATACTGGTGCTGCTACACAAGGAGCAGGTTCAACAGACTTAAACTAAACATTGATCAAAAATCTAAAGCAGGTTTTCATTTTACCTGTCATGATTTCTTGTCTTGGGCTTTTTATTGGTTTGCAACATGTTAAAAGAATCACAGCCCCAATACTTTACAAATCAAATGCATACAAATGATTAATGAAAACAAAAATCCCGAACAAAAAGTCCAGCCAGCATGAACACATTCATAACAGAATGTGGGACAAATGTTTCAGAACAATGAACTCACCATAGCACATTAAGAAGTAAGTCTCCACAAATATCAAAACTAACATGTCCACAAAGTCCCAAGTATATTGAACAGGAACACTTTTATAACAATGGCAGGCATAAATATTCCACTTACTGCTTTGGGGTGTGTGAGCCAAAATGTTTGCTTCGTAACGGTTCTTGCTCACTTTCTTCTGCATACATGCAAACAGCGTTCCCTGACAGTGAAAATGATCTCTACCTCCAAACCTCTATTCAGTTTTGACAGTTGAGCAAACTGTGATTAATCCCTTTCAGTTGCAGAGAATTTCCTATTCCCTCCCTCACCCAGCGAACGAACTTGGATCCAGTGCTACTGAATTTGGCACAGTCAAAAAATCAATTTTACTGATGATTTGGCAGTTTGTCCAGAAAGGGTCACTGGCTTTTCAAGATCAATTAAAGTATTTGCGAGTTCTCATTGGCAAATCACATTAATGCATAGAGCACACAAGAGGAGCCGGTAGGGGTATCTGTCTTCACAATTACACATTTCTATCATTTATATTGAAAACAATAAGTTTGCTTACACTTAACAATGCCAAAAGCCTTTCTTGGGAAAACTAGTTATTTATTGTCTACAACTTCATACAAGCATTCAATGACATTCTTCAATGTATGGAAGGAAGGAATATTAGAAAATATTAGAAAATATTTTAAATGATTGAAAAACATGTTTCTCAAGAGTTGGGAAACCCTTATGAAGTCAGTCCTTGAATCATGACAGTCCACCATTTGCAGATTTTGGTACAGAAAATAGCATTTTTGCAGCATTTTCTGTGCAATAAATACTGTTTTCTTTGCCAAAAAATTAAAGGGTTTGCACAGTACAAGTCCTAAACTGAAAATAAGTTTTGAAAGCCACACAAAGTTTTTCACAGATGGAAAAACATTTCTAAAACTATTTGTGCTTGCTTTGAGAATGAACTTAACAAAGAATCACACGCCTACTTCAACAACAACAACAACTACTACTTTATTCTTATAACTCGCCTCCATCTCCTCGAAGCGACTTGGGGCGGCTTACCTGGGGACCAAGCCCAGAAAACAAGAAATTCAAAATACAAAAGTTAAGACACAATACAAAATTAAAACACATGACAGAACAATATAATTAAAAGCATTAACCAAAACCCAAAAATAAACATCTTAAAATTCAATGCATATAGAGCAGGCATGGGCAAACTTCAGCCCTCCAGGTGCTTTGGACTCCAACTCCCACAATTACTAACAGCCAGTAGGGCTAAGGAACATTAAGTCATTAGTACCTAAAACCCTTCTACACTGCCACATAATCCAGAACATCAATGCAGGTAATCCACATTATATGCTTTGAACTGGATGAACTGAGCCTACACTGCCATATAATCCAGTTCAAAGCAGATAACCTGTATGTTATATAGCTATGTAGAAGGGAACCTAGACTTCCGTTTTGTGCATATTTGCCTATGATTACTGACCCAGGGAACGAACTAAAATCTACAACTTTAAAGTAAGATAAAACATTCAGTTATCTAACTAAATTCTTTGGGAATACTTTTCCTTGCAAGAATGCTTGCTGATCCAAGATCTCATTTACAATTTAATTCTTGCCTTCTTAACTCTACAGGGTCACATTTTTGGCAGTTTGGACAAATGGCTGAATGGAGCTGCCTCTCATCCCAATACACTGGAGCTTTTACAGACAAGCCTCTAACATGGAAATAGAAATCCAAACACAAGTTGATAAGTCAAAGAGAGCACTTGAAACTTGTGGCAGTATCACCAGAGGGCAAAACCCTCTTCTAGCCTTATGCTAGGAAACTGTAGTCCTTTTTTGAGTATCAGATATTAGAGAAATGATGGAGAATAGTCTGCAGAGATGCATAGTCAGAAGTGACTCTCAGGCACTCAGGATGCATCTACACTGTAGAATTAATGCAGACTAACACCACTTTGGTTGCCGTGACTCAATACTATGGAATCATGGGAGTCACTGATTCATAAGGTCTTCAGTCTTCTATGATAAGCCAGATAGTGTTGGTCACCAGACTACAACTCCCAGGATTCTATAGCATTGAGATGGCAATTAAAGCATTATTTTACAATGTAGATTCATCCTCAGAAACTGCCCACAGAGCTTGTGTGTTTGTAGAGGGAGAACCAGCAAGGTGCAGTGATTTGAGCATTGGATTATGACTCGAGACCAGGGTTTGAACCCTTCTGGGCTTTGCCACCCACCAGGTATGATTCAACAAGTCACAAGAGCTTCAGAAGTCCTATGCAATTTTCAATTCATTTCTTTAAATAACTCAGGAACAACACAAAATCGGCTAACTTCATTATCAGTTTGTTTCAAATGGATGCCTAAATGGAAATGATAGCATATTTGAACCACAGTTTAAGTTTGCATTTAATTATTAGTGATGTAGATATATATTTTTGGATTTTCCTCCAGATTTCTACTGCCACCTGCAGGATTATTTTCAAGCAAGTATTTTTCTAATGAAGGTAAGACTGTCGCACAGAATTAATATCCCTCATTATAGATTCTTACAAAAGGCAATAGAAGAAATTCAACAATGCAATTAAATAAATAAGTCTAAACAAGGAATTGATGGTAATGATGAATAGGATGACAAAAACTGATTTTTGAAATTGTTTTATTTCAAAACTAAAGTTTACTAGTCCAAGTAAGTCCATACGTTTGGATCTTGACAGAAAACTTTGAAAGCTACTTTCCTCCAACAAATTCAAACTATCAAGGAAAATAGAAAACAGGAATACCCCTTTAGTAGGTGAATTTTTAAAATGATTACTGACTTGCCTAAATCTATACTGAAAAATATCAATGAGGATATGAAATGCAAGCCGACTTAGAGACAAAGGTACCCTGAGGGAGGAAGTCCACAATGATGAATGGAAGCCTTCTGTATAGATAGTGCATGTTTGTTTGGATTGCATAGAAATGTCTCGGGCAATTAAGACAAGTTCAATACTGACCTTGTCCAGGGGGCAGATGTTTCTTGTGTTGCAGTTTATTCACAGGCTCACTCATAACAGAAAGAAGGCAGGGGGTACATTTAGATAAGCCACAACTAAGTGACAGTGACAATTCAGATGTGAATTACAAGGTTTTAATTACACAGAGATGAGCAGATGACAGGAGAAATCGCAAGCTTGAATGCCTCATCATCTTCTTTGTAAGCCTATGTTGTAATTAGAGCTACATTCGGTTGCCTGACCATTAAAAAAAAAACTTGAATAGGCCAGGGAGTGCAGCAATCCACTTCAAAACCTAATGTCTGAACTGGTGATTGCTACTATAAAGTCATTAATTATAGCAAAAATGAAAACAGTTGAAACAAAGAGGGGTGATGACATGATCTTCTTGTGTAAGAAAATAACACATTAGCTTTCTATTCATTCGATCAGGATCTATGTTAATTTTTGTATAAAGAGTTTAAAAATATATATGCAGAGCACAGTGGAAATTGATTATTCCCCCCCCCCCCACAAATTTCAGTTTCTGTCAAATGGTGAAGAGGCCGTATTATAAAAACTTTAACTCCCCCCCCCCCTTAACATGGGTTTTGTTATGCTATTTGTAGGTGGATGATTTTATCTATAATTGGGGCTACAAGTAATGTAGTCATATAATGCTAGGATACTATCCTCAAAGAATGTGGGTATACAGTAATAGGACAGAACCATCTCTCTGTATGTATGTGTGTGTGTGTGGGGGGGGGGGAGGTCCTTTTCATTAAATATAGTAGAATTGCTTATTATGCAAGATAATTGAATGTGGTTTCATGTATATATCAAGAGCTTGGAAGACCATATAATGGTGCTACAGGACCTAGCATTGCCTAGAGAAGTGTTCTCTTTATTCCTCCATTATGGTCAACTTCTGCCTCAAGTTCTACCTAAGGTTCTGCTGGAAGGTGACGATGGAATCATGCTGGAGGCATGAATAGACTTATCTAGGCATCTGTAGGCTCCCCAATCCAGTTCTATGGAGTGCTCTGGCCAGAATCCCAAAACTTAATTCATTTCAGCTAAAAGAATTAGAGTTCCAGGTTAAACATGCAAATCCTAGTAGGGTTTTGGAAGACATTACTTGCACTATCCCTTTCCTTTCTTCTTGTTTACAATTGGCCATGTTTTTTACGACAATGACACTTTAGGTTATTGGTGCTGTTCTGAGTTCAAATTGTTGTTTTATATATTAGTGGTTTTATTTTATATTGTATTGTGTGTTTATTTTATGTGTTGTTTTAAGCACCTTGTGCCACATGTAAGCTGCCCTGAGTCCCTTTGGGGAGATGGAGGCGGGGTACAAAAATAAAGTTATTATTAAAGTTATTATTGCTTACATAATATGCAGGCCTACTGTCTTTCACAGTATGAAAAGTGTCACCTTCTTTATTACATTTGTACTGTGCATTTTTCAGTAAGGGGGTGGGGAAACAAAATCCACAGTTGAATAATGCCATTATTAGAACAAACATGTGTGTAAGCTTTCAAGTTGTCCAGAACTCTTCATCAAGTTAAGTCATTTTATCAACTTTATCGTCTGAGGATGCCTGCCATAGATGTGGGCGAAACGTCAGGAGAGAATACTTCTGGAACATGGCCACACAGCCCGAAAGACATACAACTTTATCTTGGTTTATAACACAAACTGTAACTGGCATGGTGAATACTGCTAATATGTAACAAACATTAAAACATCCCATGATAGTTTCATCTTAGTGTCACCATCAGTTGGAAACAACTTGAAGGCCTACACCAACAAAAGCAAAAGCACAACAATACAATGCCTAATGATGACACAAATTTCCAAAAGTTTATGAATGCACCAACCCCAGAAGTTGGAAATCATAGCTTAATCTTGGGCTTATATGTGATAGCCTTATCACCAGCTTTCTTTAAAGCATATAGTTTCACTGATTCTGCATGAACACTAAGTATTCTGCTACATGAAATCATTTGACAACACTACTAAAGTTTAAAAATGCAATGATACTGTTTACAATCTACTGCATTAACTCAACACAGGAGTGCCCAAAGACAGTGCATTAATATCACTCACTAGAGGGCAGCAACATTTCAAGCAGGTACATTTTCCACTTTCAGCTGTCCTTCATCTTTCTACATATACGAGTTTACTTTAAATAAGCATCTAATAACACACATCATTGTGTTGATTACATCGAAAGTAGTTAACAAATCTTAATCTAACCTTGGTGTGGACAACTATCAGAGGCATGAGCCCCCCCCCTTCCTTTGCCCCAAACCATTATTTACTGGTTAGAAGAAAAAAAAAGATTTTCACAAGAGCTTCAAAAGTGGAGTGATTTTTCCATATTTTAGCTCCTTGGAGCTATCTAAGCTCTGGAAAAAAAAATCTTACCAAAAAGTAAATCACATTCCTATCCACAGAGCGGATGCTTGTTGAAGGGACCACATATATAAACAAACCCTAGAGTGGTTTGGGTTCCTTTAAATAAAAATTACTATATTTCCAATTAGACCATTCTTAGATGAAAGGGGTATTTTCAGGAACCTTGATTGCATAGGGAATCTCTTAGAAAACCTCTATATTCAGCAGTTACAACCAAATACTTCATTTTTCGGTAACGTTTACAAAATGACAGCACGTTTCCAGTTATCAAGTGTGTATCCAATGATCCTTGAAATTAAATTTAAATCATGTACATTCAGTACCCTTCACTCTTGCTACAGATAGTAAGGGAGAGGAGGGACTAGGAGGCAACAGGCGTATTTATCAAACTAAGACACTGGAGACACCCCAGCTGATTATTTTTTCTATTCCTGTTAATCAAAACTGGCATTTAGCTCAGTGGTTTATGTTTAAGTCCAATTTTCCGAGGTCTGATGATGTCTTCTAAATAACAAAACAAAAATTACATGGATGCCCTGGTGCTGGGCTTTTCATTCAAATAATCTGGGTGCATGTGTATACGCTAATGAGAAAGGTTATAAAATAACAAAATGATTTTTGCTTTAATTATGCTGAACCAAAAATACACACTGCATGCTTGTCGTCAGTCAATTTCAAACAGTAAATACTCTACATGTAATTGTCAGTGTTTCATCTATATTTTTCTCTAAAAACAAAATGTATGAGATAAGAGTTCATAATAATGCCAAAATGTGGGAAGAATTCCTTGAAATTTCTTAAATGTCACCTGTGAAGAATACAATAAGACCCCCCATAACCACAGAACTCATATCCGCAGTTTTAGCTATCTGTGTCTCGAGAAAAATGATTTCTCTGGAAATCTGATGGGTTTTTCAGGCAATTTAATGGCATTCAGTCAGGCCCACTAACTGTGATCTAGCCAGGAACATATCCTTTTGTCCATAGGAACTTAAGAGTAACTTAAAATGGTTGCAACTGGCTCTTCATAATCCTGTTTTCTAACAGAGGGCAATATAAGGGAGAGACACAACATAGGGATGAGTTAAGGATGTGCTTAATCTTATCCTGTCTTACTCAGAACCTCTTCCTCCAATCCCACTCCACTCCAAAGCTGTTTTCCTTTCTTTCATGGGTTCCCAAACATATATCTTGTTGCAACTTTAGGAAAACACAAGGGAGAGGAGCTTCTGGGGAACATGTTTGCAAGCAAACGAGCCCAAGTGGATTATGGGGAGTAACCAGAGCAAAAACAATCATGCATTGTTTCAATGTGCTTTAAAATAAGGTGGACAACAAGTGGGCAGAGGTCACTTTCCAAACCCATCTACTAGGGTCAAGATTTCTAGGTTATGTAAGATAATCTATCTTTGACATGTAAGTATTTGTAGAATCCCTGCTGCACTCTCCCACTGGATTTAATAAATATACAATTTCAAATATATCAATTTTCAGTCCAATTTCATTTCCAAAAGTTTATGTGTAGCATATTTTCTGTTATCTCTTTTCTTATGAAGAATCAAGGAAACAAAGTCAACAAAGAGAATATCTGAATACTGTAGGATGCACACACACTCACTCTCTGTTTTATACAGAGATTTATTAGACTAAGAACAGTTATATATGGTCCTAAGAATGTGAGCCATAAGTAAGCACATTCGAGTTATAGTTCAGCTTCAACAAAAAAAACCCCTATAAACTCAGGCTTAAAATTGCTTCCCTTTGACTGAGTTATGCCTGTATTTACAATACACCTGTCAGAATATTATGTGCATCAATTCACGTACCTTTCTCATTGCTGTTCGATAGAAGGGATGGTGGGCTTGTGGGTTTGGATTTATCATAGTTGTTAAAGCTCTGGCTGCGGCGGTTGTTGGCACTAATTGGACCACGAGTTTTTGCTTCGCTGCCTGCAGCTGAAACCCTTGTGGTTGGACCTGGAAGTCTGTTTTCAAGGTGAAAAGAAAGAAGCAAATGTTTACCAGAGCTTACAAAGAAATACAAACTAAATTCATGACAAATTAAGTGCAGGGGAAAGGATTACCTCCTATAAAAGCCAATTGCCCCAGTGTAGAGCTCTGTCTCTATACCCTCTGCTCACCTGCAACTCCAGGCCAATGGCTTTCGCGATCCATTCAACTGAAAGTACTGACCCATTCAAAGAATGTGTACAAGGACTGTTCTATTCTACTGTAGCCAAACTATAAATATTTATATACCAGACCTTTTACATAGCCAATTAATCATGGCCTTAAAATTACTAGAGTCATCCAGAATGACTATGTTTCAGGCAGAGGCAGTTCTACCACCAGGCAAACTAGGCATTTGCCTGTGGCGCCATGTTGTTGGGGGCGCCATCGAGGCAACTCCTGTCTCCTGCAGCAGAAAGGAGCCTAGGAAGACAATATGGTTTTTGGGAAGCCTGTGAAGTAAGTATTGCTTATCTTACCTAACTTGGGTGAATTAATTTAATGCATACACACTTATTTAATTGAATGTTCATTTTCTACTGTTACTTTTTAATTTATGGAGCTTGTTTTAATTCATAGGTGAGCCACTTTTGTCCCCATTTATGAGAAAGGAGGGAAATTGTTAAATAAGTCCTAGTACCTTCATTTATAAGTAGAGTTTCCCGAGGATTAAAGTTTTAACACCTGTATGCAACTATTTAGTTTAGCAAAGATATAGAATCTACACTTTCTAATGGATGTGCAAGGCAGAGATGGCAGTAATGAATGTCCAGCACTTCTGGAAAATGTCAGTTTGAGAAAATCTGACATACATTGTCAGAAATAGTTGTACTGATTCAGACTACTGGGTCATCCAACTCCTCCTCTGTAGGAAGTCTAGGAAGCAAGGCAAGTGGGGCTTCCTCCCTGGGGGCATCCTTGGTTGGGGGGTGTTAGTTGGCCCAGATTGTTTCCTGTCTGGATTTCCCATTTTCAGAGTGTTGTTTATTTAGGCTTTTCCTTAATCCCTCCTTACTATCAAACATTTTTGCTTATCCAACACTTTTATTTTTCAGTGATTGGGTTTTTTTGGGGGGGAGGGCGCCAAAATTTCTGTTTGCCTACACTTGAAAATTACCTTGGACCAGCTCTGGTTTCAGGAACAAGCCTGATGACATTTTAAAGGCAGTTTAGAATAGACCTTCCACAAACCTATTGACCCAGATATGCTTACATGCACTGTAAACATAGACAACGAAACACCATAAAGCTTTAGGAGTATGAATAGGACACACTGCTAGTATTTGAGCGAACACTAGATCTATAGTCCCCCTGGGGGAAAGGAGTGGTATATAAATAAAATAAAATAAAATAAATATATTCCTACTCCAAAATCGTAGATTGCAGCGTTAAGATGCAGGACTCTAGACTGTAGGATTACAGGATATTCTTAAGAATTAATACTCGTAAAATGTCTTGAATTCAGCGGAGCTCTGTCCCTATTAAATTTGCTGAATATTAAAATGTGGTTCATTGTATCATGCTTTAATGGTAAGATTTAAAAATCAAGAAGATCACCCTGGATAGAGCATTTTCCTGTATCAGCCATCATACTAATGCTTATCTTACAATGACTTGCAAAGAAATGCAAGTGGCTTAATGTAAAGTAGCAAATATATTCTCCAGATATGAACATTTCTTTTAAAAATTTCTTGATATAGAACTCAAAAGCGCTTGAAATAATCAATAAAATCAACAGGCTAAAACCAATTACACTTTTCATTGGTATGCAGTTTCTTTGTTGACAGTATTGTCATCTGACTAGCAACACTACAAACCTTTGTTTCTTGAATTGTACCTTTGTGGCTGGGAATAAAAGATAATTAACAATGCTTTTTGCACACACAAAAATTACTGATTAAGCATGGAAAGGAAAACTATGGGGAAAGGAAACATATATGCCTTGGCAGATGCATGCACATGCTTATAAAGCATACAGCTGGAACATTTGAGCACAACTTTAAAATATATTGTTCCTCATTACCATAAAACATTTAACATTGAGAATTATATCCGACTTGTTTTCTTGTTTGCTTAAAGATAAACACCTCAGTTCCCAAACACTTGAAAAGAGAAATAAATGAATAGCATTAAGAGGAAAACAAAAGCCATCATCACAAACACATAGAGGCAAACTGGAAGACGAAGAATAAAGGAAAAGGTTAAGGAAGATAAGTACGTTTTATGTTGTTGTGAGAGACCCAGCACTGATAAGGCAAGAACTTTCATGCAAACTTCATGGTAGATGAAGCAGCTCCAACAATGTAGTGCTTGCTATCTACCTAGAGCAGAAGTGGGCAGATTATTTTTCTGTTGAGGATCACACTCTCTCAAGAATCATATGACCACAATGGATTGGGTTTAAGCCAATGATGGACAGGGCTCAGGGATTAAAAATGTGCCAACTCCATTCCCTTTTCCCTCTTCTTTTCTACTTAAAAGTCACTTTGCTAGGGACCTGAACTGATCAACTATAAATGTCTTTTGAACCTAGGCTAAGAGCCTTTTGAGACCTGAGTTAAGGCTCAAAGATAGTTATAGAGTCTCACATTTTCCACCATTACCTGTGTAGAGGCATAATAATTATAGTCTAGAGGGAGCTGCAACAGTTATGGCAGATTTGTGTTCTTGAAGAATCTGGATAGCTATACCTGCAGCAAGTGCAAATTGATGGCTCTGTTGGGAGATAAGGTCCAACAACACAAGACACATGTATCTACTCCTCAGCATATTATTAAGCATGAAGTTCTCAGGAAAGCACATATTGTTCTGGATGAGGAACACATAGGGGATGTCTCTGAGTACCTTGCCAAATATAGGAGAGAGAGAGAGACCTGGAGGAATATGACACATAGGAGGAGAACTCATTCTCTGAGTTTGGAACTATAGAATTGATTTGAAACTCATTCTCATATCAGTGATTATGAGGAACAAGAGCAGCAGTTTCAAACCTCAAAGAATGTACAAGTGAATTTAGAAGATTCAGTATATGGCATGATCACTGCCAATCCTCAGAGGAGATGTATGATGGTGGTAGAGTACCCTCAGCCAAGGGAACAGAAGCAGTGATTTGCAGATCTGCATAGATGTCTCAAGGTGTTCTGTCTCCTTAGGGCAAAAATTCAGATGAAACATAGAGACTGATGAAACTCATCAAGCCCCCTCTTTTTTGGTCCATGTGGGAAACAATGACACTGCAAGGCATAACCTTCACAATGCCATAAGGAATTATGGGCCTCTGGGTAGGAAGCTAAAGGGCCTTGATGCACAGGTTATTTAGTCTCTTCTCACAGTGGAAAGATGTGGTCCAGGAAGGGAGAGAAAAATAGTGGAGGTGAATTACTGGTATTGTAGTGACATCCATCCTGATTGACATTTTTAAAATCTGTCATGCTTTGTCTATTCACAATGAAATTCTGAGTAAAGGGCCCTATTTTTTCACCTGCACGCAAAAAAGAAGCTTGGAAAAGTTCAAGTTAATTATAGACAAAAATGTAGAATTATGTACATGTACTCGCCAATGGTGGCAATCAAATTTGCATCTACTCCTTTCCAGATAGGTGTTCAGTAATATCAGTAATATGTTTTCTCTAGGAATGTTTAGGCCCTTAAGGGCAACATCTGCCAGACATTGACCCTACAGTCACACTGGAGGACCTAGAAATTCCCAGAGATAACACTTCTTTAGGAGTCTCTAGGTTCTCCAAGGTGATGCCTAAGTTGACAGTAATCCTGGATGGAGGATCTAGAAATTCCTAGTGTTCGCGGATAAATAAATGCTGGTTTTTTATCTATAGTTTTTTTTCACTTTCATGAAACCCTTCATCTCTCACCCCCACAAAATTGGAAGGCCTATTGTATTATAAATGACTCTAAATCTTATTCCAAGTTGCTTCTACCAGCTACAATAATGCCAGGGTCTGTGTTAGATGCCTAATTCCAGAATAATTCAATCAGCAATGGCTGTGCTTGGTGCAGGATTCTGAGAGTCACAGTCTTAAAAACTGACATTCCTAAGCTCTGCATTTCTGAAGCTAGCATCAGAAATTATTCATAATCACAAGACTTTACAAGGAAGGAGTAACACATTCAGAAGATACTGCTGTAAAATACCCTAAAGCCACAAAAGAGGATGAGGTATAAATATAAGAAATACATATATACACAAAGCACAACACTACATGACAGAGTTCTTTCTGATTTGGTAATTCTTAAAACAGTGGGTTTAAACTCAAGAGGTAAACATTGGTAAGGTGAGCCCTAAGGCATGCAAACTGAGGTTATTGCAAGGAGGGTTATCCATGCTTTGCATCAGAGGAACAAACGCTAACCTAGAAGTCTTTTTCTGACCGAGAGTGAATCGGATGATTTTGCTTTGAGATGAGTCCCTGGGTGATGCACTGCACAACAAGAAAGAAAAAAAGTGGAAGATGCAAGTGAGTAAAGAAGAAACATTCACATATGAACCCACCATGAGGACAAAGAATTTTTGAAAAGTGATTCAGAAAGAAGAGGAAAAGAAGGAAACTCCCCATGACCCAATAAGGTGTTTTACCTGTTCTTATTTTGTGTTTATCAAAGCAACAACAGTGACAGATGCAGAATATCCATGCAAATATATTTCAAGTTCATAAGAAAAGATTATTAAACAACTTCACAGACAAATGTATATTCAGTCTATATCAGGCATGGGCAAACTTCTGCCCTCCAGGTGTTCCAACTCCCACAATTTGGAATTGTGGGCGTTGAAGTCCAAAACACCTGGAGGGCCAAAATTTGCCAATGCCTGGTCTATATGTACATTAGCAAAATAGTATAATTTCCACAGGATGCTAAAATCGGATATTTACTATACCAGCAAGCACATTTCAATGATCTTCCTAACATGGCAGGCTGAACATGTTTGTTTTTTTTAACAGAGGAACTTTAGCTCTGCTATAGAACATGTAAGTTGCACACAGATAGTACGGGTTCAATCCTTGGTATTTCCAGGTAGAGCTAGACAAACTGCTGCCTTCCTTTGAATGTTGTTACAGTAAATACTAGATCTTGCCATGTGAGGGCACGTCCCAATAAAAGCTACACCATACAACAGTGACTGAATTACTGCTATGAAGACTCTTACCATTAAAAAATTGAGTAATAGGGGCATCTATTTCAAATGACCTAACATAGCAGAAATTCTATGTGACAACTTAGCATCATGGCCCATAATAGATATAAGATCTTGCTCAGATCATTCACCACACTCACTGTATTCTTTCACAATGAACGCAATGGCCAGAATCCAATGGTATGACTGGAAATTCCTAAAAGTGCAAACAAGAGATCCTGCTCTCTTCCTTATCCTATGCCCTGTGCACCCTAAAAGCTCTTTCCAGAAAGGTTTAAAAAGCTTCAGGAGCAGTTGTTGATTGCTACAGATGGCTCAAAAGGCAAGAAGGGAAGAAGAAACTAATAAGACTACCACATGCACTACCCCCAAAAAGAGACAGTTTATTGACTGAGCATAGGAATAAAAAAAAAATCACAAGAATGCTGTCTATGGAGTCAACATGCATGATGCAGTAAAGGAGATTTTCCAAAATGTATAGTTAGTGATCTAGCACTTTCACCATTATCTTCTTGACAGATTCATCACATCACAGCTGCTTCCGGTCTTTTCCCTCACTTCAAAAAAAGGTAACAGAGTTTGCAATGACGTGATTCAAGAGGGAAACACCATTGGGGTGTTTCTGTAGTGTACTAAATAATTATTTTCCTCAAGACAGGTTCAGAATTGCTATCCTAGGGTGATTTGTCCCCAAATTCTCCAAAGAAGACATTAAATAATAGCATCTTGTATCTTCTAGATCTCATATAGCTATAGATTACCCACCTATTTACAGTTTGACCTTATTAATACATATATGACTATGTCTGCAGCATAATACAGACATGACATTAAGGGCCACATGCACCCAGAAGCAGGCATCTACACTTATATTCCTAGCAGGAACATAATATACGTGGGGATCTTTTCCCAATCCATTATCCAGTTACTAAGTCCACTCTTTCACCAATTTCTCCACAAAAAGCTGTTCAAAATGGCTATTTTATTTCTATTATCTACTGCCAGACTGTTATACTTCGTTCCATCTCGATCAAATGCCTTAATTGCAAAAGATTTTCAAATGATTTCCCGGAAAACTGGATGGTCTGTTTGCCAGATGCATACACTTCTGGAAATAAGATGTTATTCTGGCACTGTGAGACATAATATTTAAGCAGGGGGAGAAATTTGCAGAAGACAACCCACCTGGACTGCATTTCTGGTTGTGCTTTTAGCTGAAGGTGTGGCGGTTGCTGAGGTTGTTGGCACTGGATCTGGGGAGAAGCTGGCACTGGTTGCTGGGACTGCTGCTGCTGGTGCGGTTGTTGCAGTTGCTGTTCTTGGAGTCCAACCTGGCAATGGGATGGAGATCCTACTTGCTGGGGAGACGTGGGGAGTGGCTGAGATGGGTAGTGTTGTGAATGCTGTTTCGGAGGCTGCTGCTGCTGTTGTTTGTACCGTGATAGACTGAAGAAAAGACCTAAGATGGCCTTTAAATTCCCATTCCTGATTTCTGCAAGACAATTTTGGAAAAAAGGCATTTATATCAGCACTCTTTGTCCATTTAGTAGACTTGATTGCTTGGATCTAATGCAGATTTCCTGCAAATTCTACCAAAGTTGACTAAAACTGGACATTAGTCAGTAAATAAAATTTGAGTCTTCTGACAAAACAAAAATAGGGAAGAACCTTGACATCTTTATTTTTAGACAGAATGTGGTGAGTTGACTCTAGGCTGCCTCAAACATACATATCTCTACTATTCTAAAAATGTGCTTGTATGTGCTGCATGTAAAGTCTGGTGAACAGAACTGTATCAACACAGACTACAAGTTCTCACTGGAGACTACTACTGGGGAAAAAGAAAAAGTTTTGTTAAGATTTTACCAAGACCATTAGCTGTCTTAGAAAATAAACTAGGGAAAGCTTTGACATAGCCCCATTTTGAAAATGAAAAAGTTAGGGAGTCACAACATCTGGTCTTACCTGGCAACCTGCATTAGCAGCCATGTCAAAAAAGCCCAATTTATACAGAGTAAATAAAGAATTCTCCTCATCTGCTGAAGCTCAGTGTGCTTCATATAAGACAAACTCCAAACATTTGTCAGAGAGACAGCAAGAATGATATGCATAACAACACAGTTATTTAATATGGTAGTTAGAAATTGCAGTATAATTCATGTTGTGGTGATGTAAAACTTCAGCATTACAATTTAACCTTTCAATATTAAGCCCAAACTCTGTAAATGGAATAGCAAAATTTCCCTGCAGTTTGTTGAGTGCAGGCTTTAGCTCTTTAAAAGTAAGCCATAAACTATGCTTCAAAGAAGCCCTACAGATGTATTTCTTGTTCTCTTATCTCAGGAGATGGACTGAGGTAATTCACCTGGCGCCTTGCCACTGGACTTTGTACATAAAGGGCACATCTACCTCTTTGTGATTTGCCGATTAGTGCTGTCTGAATTACTTCCTCTTACTGCTCCCTTCTGTCTTGTGTGTCTGCTTAAATACACACACACACAAAGTTTCAACTGCATGAGTATCTAACATAGTCATTTTCATTTTGGCTACAAAAAGGATTTTTTTTAAAAAAAAAAAAGCTGAAAACAAAATATTGCCAGATGTTCTGGTTTTTGAGGGCAGGGTGAGTTTCTTCTTTCAATGTGGTGTTTGGAAGCTACCATGCTGTGAGGTTCCTGTTGTCTTGGTTGCCTTAATTTCTTTTATCCCTATCTTTCCTTTTAAAAGCGCATCTTTTTGTGTCCTGGAGAGTTAAACCACTCAAATCTTGGCTGGGAGGCAAGTACAATCATATAGAAAACTAGCTGAGAAACCCAGTAATAAGACAAAAGGAAGGACACAAGGATGAAGAACCATGTGAAAATGTGTCTTCACTATTTGAAAACAGGGAGAAAACTCAAACATGTTTTCATGTACATTGAAATCAACATATTAGGTGTGAATCAGAATATTTTTTATCATGCCAAGACATGTGCACTTAATTCAAAGCCCTTTATATCATGCTCAGAGAGCGGGGACAGAAAGCACTTGTTAGACTCCCATGTTTTGACTATAGAATCCAATCCTACAGAACATTGTCTGCCACATAGCATTCTTACATCAGGCATAAACATAATCAGCCCAAGACATCTAGAAACACAGTATAATTATCCCATTGACAGAAGAACCTGGGATTCCCCCAGTAAATGGTGCTTTAACGCCTGGAGCAGGATATTCCATTTGCTAGCCATGTGGGAAAAAGAAAAATCTTTCCTACTTTAGCATAAAGAACTTTGGTAACCTGTTGCACTTCTCTTTAAGCACTTTGGCAGTTGACATGTACTTAACCGTAATACTTAACCAGTATTTTCAAGCAAAGTAAAGAGCGGCGGCCTAAGCTGTCAAGGTAACTAAGCTACCTTGTGCACAAACAAAACCGCATGCTTTGCAGTATATCCAAGCTCACAAAACATGTCTCCCTGACAAAAGACCAAGAAGAAAACAGTCTCACCTGTATGTGCAAATCCAGTTGCTAACTCTGAGTATCATGAGGGAGGTGAAAGGTAGAATACCTGGCAGTAATTTGACTATGATTTACCGAGGTGGCTTGTATTGGTTTGCTCTTTCAAATATGTAAGTGAAAGTAAAACATCAACTTGCCACCAAGAGAAGCATACTATTTTTCAGCGCCAATGAGAGTTTGAAAATGAAAATATTCTTGCTTAACTGACATAACAATAGGAACGAAATCCTCATTGCTGCTGTTTTTGATGATCTCTTGTATGCTGCTGTTGTCTATTGTTATGATTGTTGATCTTTTGTATGTTTTATTGTTGACTTGTTATTGTTGTTGATCCTTTGTATGTTTTAACTATACAGTATTTATTTTAGTTTAGAAGTCTGCTTAATTCCTAGCTTTGCAAAAAGGCAGAGTATAAATAATAATATAAATGCAGTATCTTTACAACATACAAAGGATTGACATCAAAAGAATATGAAACCATTAATTAAAACTATCAAGACTTTAAAACAATTTAAAGCATACCATTAAAATGTGAAAAAAGTTTTTAAAAGTGGCACAATTAATATAATACATCAACCACTTAAAAACCCATTCTTTAAAACAGAATTGTCAAAGGACTGCTGGGTTTTTTTTTTAGGGGACTTTGTGTGCCAATGGAAGTCCGGCAAGGAAGGGGCCATTCTGGTTGCCCTAAGAAGGAAGGACCAAATCCCAGGGCTAAGGTCGACAACTGTAGAGGTGTGTGTGTGTGCGTGTGGGGGTGGGGGGTGGGGGGGTTGTTCCTACAGTCCACCAAGCAGGTGACACTGGAATGTTTGACATGACCAGAAGTGATACCATGTCCCTTCTGGTTTCATCTGGTGCCTATTTTCAGCATATCTATATATATAAATGAGTGATGGCATCATGGCGACCAACAAAACAACAAAACTACAGGCCCCCCAACCTCGAAATTTGACAACACAACCCATCATCCACGCCTCTAGGTTGATACAACAAAAAGAAAAGAAAAATAAAGTCCTAATTAGAGGGAGAGGAATAATTGTTTTTAGCCAATTGCTGCCAGTTAGAAGGCTAAGCTCTGCCCACTTGGTCTCCTAGCAACCCACTCAGCCCAGGGGACAGGCAGAGTTAGGCCTCACAGGCCTCTTCCACACTGCCTATAAAATACAGATTATCAGATTTGAACTGGATTATATGGCAGTGTAGACTCAAGGCCCTTCCACACAGCTATATTACCCATTTATAATGAACTTAATGCCAGGGGAAAACCTTTACCCTTTACCTTAACTACCACCAATTCCTCAATACTTTATTTCCCATACCACCATACTTCGCCACAGCAACGCGTGGCCAGGCACAGCTAGTATATAGTAGAGTCTCACTTATCCAACACTCGCTTATCCAACGTTCTGGATTATCCAACGCATTTTTGTAGTCAATGTTTTCAATACATCATGATATTTTGGTGCTAAATTTGTAAATACAGTAATTACTACATAGCATTGCTGTGTATTGAACTACTTTTTCTGTCAAATTTGTTGTAAAACATGATATTTTGGTGCTTAATTTGTAAAATCATAACCTAATTTGATGTTTAATATGCTTTTCCTTAATCTCCCCTTATTATACAACATATTTGCTTATCCAACATTCTGTTGTTTACGTTGGATAAGCGAGACACTCTCTCTCTCTCTCTCTCTCTCTCTCTCTCTCTATATATATATATATATATATATATATATGGGGCTCAAAGAGGTATAAGGACAAAATCACTGCATTTTGATCCAGCTGTTTTGAGGAGCAGGTCTTCAATTTTTTGGAGGAGATGGGAGCCCTCTGTTGTCCAGACCTAATCTCACATCCCTACCAGCCATTATTATGAAAGTGATTTTAAAAAGGTTTACAGAAATTGGTCTGCCCTGATAACATCCTAAAATTCAGTCTGTCCTGATCATATCCACAAATGGAAATGGAGAAGAATATAATACTATTGGGTAAGCTGGAGCCAAAGTTAGATCTGTAACAGGATCTACCTTGGACCAAATCTGAGTGATTTTTATCTGCAAAATGTCCTGCAAATTCTTCACAATGGGCTGTTGAGTGTTTTACAGCTCTTTCAGAGGGCCAGAATGTTATAGACCTCAGAATACTAAAAATACCGCAGCTGGAAATATCCCTGCAGATACAATGATGGCACAACAATAATTGTGTTGCTGCTACACTACCATGAAGTTGACTTTCAAATAGGCTTTAGTCTATTTTGTGTCAAGTTCCAGATTTTCTTCCAATATCTCTCTAGTTTTTGCCTCAGTTGTTTCATCACCAGCAGGTCCTTGAAAAACCAGGATTCTGGTTTGGCTCCACTATCAAAGGGAATCCTCAGAAGTTATAAAATGTCATTTTCCAATTTCAGAGGCCAATCAGGCTTTTGACAGAGTGACCTGCTGAAGAGACAAGTGTAATTGAGAAGTCCATGGAGCTTTTTTGCCTACACATGAGGAGTGTCTTTAAAATTTACTTCTAATTAAGCAGATAAAAATACAATTTGCGTATGATACAATTTCAAGCTTACAAGATGTTAAACCACTATGGCTACTAGTTCTACTACTGCTACTATCCTCCTCTTTTAGACAAGTCATGTAGTCCTTTTAATTGCATTGATATTCAGCTAGTACTGGTTTTCAGGCCTAAGCAAACCCATTTCCCATTTAAGAGAGAGGAGAGAGGAAAATCCATATGAATTAACTTACCTTCTGCAGACAGTCCCTGTATGTTTATTCCTTTGGCAGCCAAGAAACTCAGACACGCGTCTATGTTTTCAATCTTAAACAGAAAGAAAAGAGAGTTATAATTAAATCATATTTTGACTTCATGTGACTGTAGATGTGAAACTGGCTTTCCAATTTGTGTCAACCTCCTCAAATATTGCGTGGAATAATGCTTATATAGCAGGATTTTTCCTTCCCTACCCCCATTTTCTACATTTGCTCTATTTCTCTGGGGTTATGGCATGAGGAAAGAGGTATCTGTTCTGTGGACAGGTTTTGTTCCATTGGTTTGGGAGCCTATCACCCCAAATCTCCACCAACATAGCATTTTCCTGAAAAGTACATAGCATACTACTTATATCTGCCTGGATCAGCATATCAAATAAGATTCACTTCCCTGTTGTAATAATAAATTGAGCAGACTTCTCAATCCTTATGTTGTACTGCTTATTACTGGGGCCAAGGTGCTCTAAAGCAAAAAGGTGGCTTTCGTGGCATGGATAAAATTACCTGGACCACATAATGAACTCCTGTTTTTTAAAATATGGCTTCCCATGGAATCAGAGGCTATTTTTACTCCCAGATGAAAAATGGCACTACTAGAATGGAATCAAATATAACCTACCAACATTTCTTCTCATTGCTGGCTGAAAATAAACAGGGGCATCCCATTTGTTTGATGTGAAAAGTGGGACAGCTGGCAGAAATTTCCAGCCAAACAGCCAGTAGAATTCAAGAAAGGAAACTAGAAACCTCAACTAGAATCTAGGGCATGTTTACTCACATCATTCTCTACATGTTGTGAATAGCAGCTGATTACTCAGAATGACTTTTGTTTTACACATGGGCCTTTTTCATATCTTAAATAAATGAAACTGGAATAATTAAAAATGGACTAGGAGGGATTTTGATATATCCAAAATGATATCCAAAGGATCAGGGCAGTTGCCCATTTTCCAACAGAAAATAACAGAAATATCTGTGTTTGTTTATTTAAGGATAATATTTTTTCATAATATGAAGTGACTCATAATGCAATGGCACATTTAGTTAGCCCTTCATATTGATACACAGAATATTGATTTTCATTATTTAAAAAGGGATATATTTGGATATTGTATAGAAAAGTGGAGGGAAATCAATATGAAGAACAGATGATGATTTTCTTTCTTGAAGATAGCTCAACCATCCATCTTTTAGCCTAAAAGTATTTTATGGCCTTCTTCTGGGGATTACCACTTTTAAATCAACTTGTAAGGTAAAAAGAGTTTCTTCAAACTATGTCTGCCAACTCCTACCCCATTTTTAAGTCTTCATGTTCAAAACAATAACACTAAGAGTAAAGAATCTATCCTAGTCCAAACTTGTTGTTCTAGTTAGTTAGTTCCTTGACAAATACACTTATACAGTATATTGCTTTCCCAATATGAACCATCACAAAGAACCCTATAGACAGTAAAGGCTTTGGATACAGGAGACTAACCCAAGCTTCATAGTATGAGATAAAAAGAAACAACAGATATTAAGTTCCTCTGGTTTCAGTTGGGGTCCAATTTCATTTCACAATCTATCAAAAATATTCAACTAAATATTCACATTTTACCCTCAAATACCTCAGTGTTTATCTGTATATTTTTGTGTATAGTGTGTAGGCATTAGGCATACACACAGATTTCAATATGACCATGCAAGATTGATACTTTACAAGGGAGATGGCAAATTATTGCTATTTTAATATATGGTTCTTTGTTGGCTAGACTCAAAACTATATTTGGTAAAAATTCAGTTTAACAGAAAATAGCCTTGTTAAGATGTATTACAGGCATATAAAAGCAACCAATGAAGATCTGTACTGGGACAAGCATAAGCTTTAAAATCTTTCTAGCTTTGTAAGTAGGTCTGGCAAATATCACTAATCACAGCAGAAAAATATATTTAAGGACAGTTTATGCAGCCTCTTCATGGCCTTCAGAGCCACTGCCATTTGTACCACATTTAAATTCAGATTTCAGACACTCTATATCAGAAAATGTAGAAATTAAAAATCTGCTACATATAGGTCCAAATTATGACATGATCCAATCAATCTATCCACAGGGGAACCGGGAATTGCTGATGAACAACGGCATGCCAGTACTTCTCCATTAGGACTGGGAATCCTGAGGCCTTCCATGAGTTGTTGGACTAATTTTAGCAGTTATTAACTATCAAAGTCAATGTTAAAGAATGCTGGGAACAACAGCAAACGGAGGGGTGGATGATTCCACAGTCTTAGGAGTATCTCAACCAGTGATAATTATGTAATTGTGACCTGAAGTTCTCTATGAAAAAGATGTACTCTAAACCTATCGGGCTCTCCCTTGTCCTACCAAATGTCGAAGATGTGACATTAGTATCCAGAAAAAGCAATTTATCAAGAATCGGGGATTGGTCAGAAACAGTTAAAAACTGGAATGAAATGCCAAAAATTCAGGCTAAATAAAGCTGATCTATCCACTACTGAAACATCACAGAACTATGTAGCAGAACTGTCAGGTCAACCTCACCTCCCATGTTCCTGAGGCCATTCCTGCATTTGAATTTATCCACTATGTTCATTTTCGCTTTGCTCAGTAACCTTTCTTTTGGATCATGCTCTCCTTCTGACTGATTTTCCTTGTGTGACCTCATACTCTGTCTAGAACCCTGCTTTCCAGCAGGCTCTGAAACTATAGACCTCATCCCATGAGCAGAGGTAAAGCAAGGAAAAATGGGAAAATGCAGAGAGAACCATCCACCAAAGTCCATCTTCTGGGATGGCCATCTAGCCCACATCCTTTCCCCGTTCCACACCTCCCCCCCCCCCCAACTAACCTATCTCCATTTTCTTCCATTTTCCTCCATTTCATGCACTGCAGAAAAGGAATCCCATAGAGTCCCACTGGAAGTGCTCTTATCTCATGTGATGGCCTCCATGGGACTCTGTTTTTGAAGCGCATGGAAACAGAGCCCAAACCGTGTTTTACGAAGTGCCTAGAATTATTTAAATTCTGTCCAAGCAGGGCCTAAAGAAGACTCAACTGCAGAAAATTTAAAACTTGGGAAAATGCTTCACTGAAAATATATATTAAATTTTGATTCATGAATTGCAGTTAAGCTGGAGGCTGAGATTAAAAAAGAATCAATATTAATTCAAGTTTTATCATTAAATGTAGTATCCCCTAAATACGGTCTATTATATCCATTATCCTCTTAAATTCTATTTTTGTACTTCTCTCAATGAACAGAACAGAACTATTAGCATCACATTTCTTTCTGGAAAACTGTTTTACTTCACAACATTTGAGTGGAGTCCCCAAATATTTGACAAATCGCAAAAGGGCAGGGCATCAGTGAATGTTTGCTCAGTATCTTAGAGACAGGAAAAATACCATCTGTTGTGGCAGTTGTCATGGTATCATTTTCCTAGGAATACCCAACACAACAACTTCATGTAAATTATGAGGAGACCAACTGCTGCCTCAAGCAAACACAACAGCATTTCATGCAAAACAATGGTAATGAAAACTACGTACTACATAAAACAGTACTATTTGGTGCCCAAAGTATTTGTTTACCTTTTAAGAAATGACAACCATTAAAAATAATTGAAACAACCAGCAGGACAGTGGCCAGCAATTTTCTTCACATTTTTTTCTGAAACATTCCTAGGACCTTAACAAACCAAAACCAACACTATATGCCACTTGAAGTGCTATTTACAGCAAACAACATGACTCAGATGTGCCAAAATGAATACAGAAATTGTCATCTCCAAACCCAGCCTCTTAAATATGTTTAAAGTTATAGTGATAGCTTCCACCAACCAGTTCTGAGAAAAAGGTACTGTCACGGAGAATGCTCTGCTATCTCACTATCTGATGGCAGTGACTCTCAAGCCAAGACTACCCCAGGTGTCTTGACTTCAAGCAGAGTCATGGAGTCACATAATCAGAGAGTCAAGCAGTTGGAAGGGGCCCCATGGAACCCCGTACTCAATGCAGGAAGTCCGTGTAAATTATCCCAAGCAGATAGCTGTCCAGTCTTTTTTTTTTAATGTATCTAGAGAAGGAGACCCCACCACTTCACTAGGCAATTGGTTCAATTGATGATCTTATTAGCTGTTTAAGTCTTATAATTTAAAACCAATAAACCTTGTCCTACCTTATGGGGCAGAAGAACAAGCCTGCCCCCTCCTCTCTGGGCCCTTCTATACATGGCTAAAACTCCATAACTAGAAATAACTGGGTTAAAAGGGGAGGTGGCTAAATGATGTTTAGCCAAAGTATGGGCAGAATTGGGTTAACAGCTGAAAAACACGTTTAAAAGGTGCACTTAAAACCCGATTCTGCCTGAAAAATGTGCACCTTTGTATGACTATATCCCTGCAGTCATGCAAAAATCGCACTTTCCTTCGCTTCCCCCTGTGTGGACAACTCCAGTGCACATGCACTTTTTAGAAGCCTGAAACAGCTGATCAGCTGATTGAGCTGTCAAAACATGGTGCTACGGACACACAGGCGGCTCAAGGGAAGCAGAATGGGAAGGCAGTTAGAACTATCTGGTACCCTTTCTTTTCAACTTTATAATATTAAAGAGAGCTTAAATTAACAATTGGGTGAAGAGAGAGAGCCAACTGAAGTTTTTTTGCAAATCTGTTTGTGCTTACATTAAGATATTTGCACGTGTGCATATGAGGTCCAGCGCATAACCATATTTTTTTTTGAAAAATAACTTCAGCCAGATGTCCCCCCCTCTACCCTCTATCTTGATCCGCTACAAAGGAAGGCTGTGAAGATGGCAGGGTTCCATATCCTGGTACTGACAGGTCTGTGTATGGACCTGCTGTCAGGTCCCTGGATTTTTTGTCCTAATTTAATGTGTACATTTTGTTGCTGTCTGCAAGTGCCACCTGGGACAATCATTTGGATCAGAGGTCCCCAAAATAAGGCCCGTTGGCTGAATGCAGTTCTCCAGCTCTGCCCTAAACTTTAGACATAGGGTCACCCTAAGTCTGAAATGACTTGAAGGTGCACAACAACAACAACAACAACAAGGCCGGGCTGTGGCACAGGCTGGATAGCAAGCCAGCTGCAACAAATCACTCTGACCAAGAGGTCATGAGTTCGAGGCCAGCCCGTGCCTGCGTCTTGTCTCTGTCTCTGTTCTATGTTATGGCATTGAATGTTTGCCTTTACGTGTGCAATGTGATCCGTCCTGAGTCCCCTTCGGGGTGAGAAGGGCGGAATATAAATGCTGTAAATAAATAAATAAATAAACAACAACCCTAATTAACTTGACTATCCAATCAGCCAAATGCAGGCCCACACTTCCCACAGAAATAGTGGTATTAACTTTAAATATTGTATTATTCTTTCATGTTTTTTGCACTACAACTAAGATATGTGCAGTGTGCATGGGAATCTGTTCATACTTTTTTCAAACGATAGTCTGCCCCCTCCCCCCAAATAGTCTGAGGGACCATGAACTGGCCTTCGGCTTAAAAAGGACAGCTGATCTAGACACTTAAGGGGTGCAATCTTATCACCCTGTCTTCTCTTCACCACTCTGGACATGCTCAACTCTCTCATTTTTCCTCACACAGTTTGTTCTTCATTACTGCCATTATTTTCATTGCCCCTCCCTGACACTGCTCAAATGTCTCTGCTGTTGTTGTGTGCCTTCAGGTTGTTTCTGATATAAGACAACCTTAAGGTGAACCTATCAGGAGGATTTGGTGGCAGAGGCGGTCCAACCATAAGGCGAAATAGGCATTTGCCTGTGGCGCCATCGTCCTGGGGGCACCATCGTCCTGGGAGGAGGGCACCACTCTCCACCTCCTTCTCTTTCGGGCCTTCCAGCGGCTGCGCTGGGCCTTCCGGCCGGCGCAGACCCACCTTCGCACCACGCAAGCCCACCTTTGGGGCCTTCAGAGATTGTGAGGTCTGTAGGAACTTGGAAGCTAGGTATGTGGGGTTTATATATCTGTAGAAGGTCCAGGGTGGGAGAAAGAACTTTTCTTTGAAGCAGGTGTGAATGTTGTAATTAATCACCTTGATTAGCATTTAATGGCCCTGTGGCTTCAAGGCCTGGCTTCTTCTTGCCTGAGAGAATCTTTTTTTGGGAGGAGTTAGCTGTCCCTGATTGTTTACTGTCTGGATTTCTTCTGTTTTCAGAGTGTTGTTCTTTATTTATTGTCCTGATTTTAGAGTTTTTTTTTAATACTGAGGGCTATCTGGGTTATCTAAGTCCACACTGCCCTATATCCCTGTTCAATGTTTAGTGCTAAATTTGCAAATATAGTAATTCCTACATAACATTACCATGTATTGAACTGCTTTTTCTATTGATTTGTTGTAAAACATGATGTTTTGGTGCTTAATTTTTAAAATCATAATGTAATTTGATGTTTTATAGGCTTTTCCTTTATACTTCCTTATTATCCAACATTTTCGCTTATCCAACGCTTTTATTTTTCAGTTATTGGTTTGGGGGGGGCGCCAAAATTTTGTTCGCCTACACTTGAAAAATACCTAGGGCCGGCTCTGTTTGGTGGCAAGTTTTGTTCAGAGGGGGGTTGCCTTTGAGAGAGTGTAACTTGTTCAGTGAGTTTCTATGGCTGAGCAAAGATTCAAGCAGTAGTCTCTGAGTTGCAGTTTGAGATTTGTAGTTTGGTGAGGCAAAAGGCTAGAGATCGTATAAAACTGCAACTCCCATGATTCCATAGGATTAAACCATGGCAATTAAAGTGGTGTCAAACTGCATTCCTTCTATAGTGTAGCTGCACCCTCAGCCACAGTTCATGATCTGTCTATAGGTGAAATGTATGCCATTAGGCTTGACATTATTTACTCTTGAAGGAATGCAGATAATTGAATCAACACTATAGCTATACTTATGTGGAAAGAAACAAGCAAATCTTGGAAATCCTTTTTTTTTTTTTAATTTCAACTCACAGACTCTTCCAGCCAATAAGGTCACTTTTAGCCAGTTGTAGAGCTGAAACGTAACTTTCCAAGCTCTAAAATCATGTAATATATGAATCAGATGGCAGTTGATATTTAAAACTTAATTATTTACAATGTCAGTGATATTTCTTAGATTTCTATCCAAGCCAAAGCAAACACAAGACAGTTTGTTGATTTGCCAAGAGGATATTCTGTGTTTTGTTTTATCTTTGAACAAATTTGGCTGCCAGTTCTGGTTTTCAACAGCCCTGCTATTCCTCCTTTTGCACATAGTAATTTTATAGTACAGCACCGGAAGAGAGGAGGAGATGTATGCTGAAACCAAGGGGTTTCTTTACACACTGACAGAAATAGCATCAAAAGTAGCTGAAAGGTGGCCAGAATTATCATACTGTTGAATTTCAGCACAGTTCTAATCTGTATATTGCATATCCATAGAAAGGGGCATCTGCAGGCAGAGGAAAACATATCAAAATAACAGGCAGCAATTAGAATTCTTGCCTGCTGCTGTAAAAGTCCATTTCAGTAACTTTAAAATAATCACAATCTCTGTGTTTGCTTTAGTTCTATAACCTCATACCATGATTTGGATCTAAGGTTTCTATCCATTGTTAATATAACATTCTCAAAGTGATATTAAAATTAAATGCAATTGCCTAATTTGGTAGGGTGTTAGTCTCCATAACCTTCAGATAAATGAATAAAAGCTATGAAAAGCACTATAGTCAGCCCTCCGCTGGTTTGACTTTTGTAGATTTAATTAAAATGTTCTATGTGAATATCCAGGTCCTCCAATGCCATTCTTTGGTCATCTTCCAGCAGAAATTGACCACAGTGCCATGCTGGGAAACCTAAAGAGGTGTTCTATCAAGGTTTTTTAAGTTGTTTTTAATTCATGTTTTTCCACTTTCACGGGGGTTCTGTGTCCCTAATCCCAGTGAATGACAGACTGCATTTTATTTTGCACATGATATTCATCTCAATAAACAGAAAATATCTCCACTGGATTGAACCCCAATGTGCATTGGGTTGGTATAGTAGGTTGTCTTCTGTAAGGTATATTCAGTTTTGTGCGAAGGTCTAAACAGCACAACACTGGTTTCCTGTGCAGAGTGTTAACAGTGTCTAGCCCTACCATTTATATAACGAATGTATGTCTATAGGAGGGTTATGGCTAGAATATCAGAACGGACATACCTCATGGAGACTCTGGATGATGCCGGGAATAGCAATGCTTAAAATAAGAAAAGCTATCTTGCTCTACTGTTTCTGTATTCAATGACAATTATCCTTATTTAGACTGTAAAGTACAACCACACCGACACAATGAATTTCCATGACACGGATTAACTCACATTTCAACCAGATTATAGGTATATTTGTACCACACAATTATATCAGCTTGATACCAATTTAAATGTCATGATTTCATCCTTAGGTGTCATGGAATTTGTAATTTTAGCAAATTTCTTACAATTCCTGCTATGTAAGCTGGAAGACAGTTTCCATGACACTGTTATTTAATTCTCATTCGCTATTATCATTCTACTTTGGGAACTTCAAGGTAAAGCATTAGAGCGTTCTAGCAGACAATTCTAAACATTGCATTGAGATACAAATTTCAGGGTGCTTTAGGATGGAGCCATGACATGCACACTGGCATCAAGCTAATACAGCTTGATGCCAGTGTACACATATAAAGAGACCTTGTATTTAAAATATTTTTGTCTTTTTGTGTGATTTAATGACATTTGTCTGCAGCATACAGATGGCTGCACTATGCAATTGTTACGTGCTTCATCACCTTCCTAAAAGAAGATTCGGAAACACTTGGCTCACCATATGTTTTCCCCTACCATCTGCAAAGCCATTGGTAAGGGATTTTGCAGTTTGAATTTCGGGACAGCCTAAGGTTTCCCACCTCAGTTATAAAACACTCACAGTCTTAGACATTTTTCTAGGGAAAGAATGCTCAGAAATGTGGAGCAGCTACTGAAAGCCAATCTTATCCCTCCCTGCCAGATTTATTTCAGTTTATTTTATGTTTGTTCACTCCTCTCAGGAAGAAAAATAATCTTATTTCCCTTCCTTTCATGGATATATTTTGCGTCTTGCCAGGATATTTTCTTTATCTGTTTAATATAAAGATATTATTTTAACTAGGAATGAAAAAAGCCTAGCTTCTATGAAAATGGAAAATTACTATGTCTAATGCAGTTCATGGGGCCCCTGGTGGCACATTGTGTTAAAGCTCTGAGCTGCTGAACTTGCGAACCAAAAGGTCCTAGGTTCAAATCCCAGGAACGGAATGAGTGCCCACTGTTAGCCCCAGTTCCTGCCAACCTAGCAGTTCGAAAACATGCAAATGTGAGTAGATCAATAGGTACCACTCCAGCGGGAAGGTAACGGCACTCCACGCAGTCATGCCGGCCACATGACCTTGGAGGTGTCTATGGACAACGCCGGCTCTTCAGCTTAGAAATGGAGATGAGCACCAACCCCCAGAGTTGGTCACGACTGGACTTAACGTCAGGGGAAACCTTTACCTTTTTACTAATGCAGTTCATATTCAATAGTGGAATAATCATTAGAAAATAATATTAAAATATATAAAATAGGGATGAAGAAAGACTGGCTGAACATGCTGGAAAGTCTAGATTCTGATCCTTCAGCAGAATGAAGTCTTTTTCATCTTTTCTCATCTGTTTTTCATCTGAGTTCATATCACGACAGTTTGGAAGACATGTATGACTCAGTTGGCTGGCTGTTTCATGAAGCAGAGTGAGACTCATGAGAAGTGCATCCCTGCCTGCAGGGCTGGCCAGTTGGCTTCTAGTGCTGCGACCTACCTGCAGCCCTCCGTGAGCTGCCACTACTTCTGCTGTGACATTTGCAGCTACATAGATTTTTTTTCAATGGCAAGACAGAGCTCTCTGGAGTAGCTATCCATGCCTTGATGCTCATTCTAAGGAAAATGGACTCATAAAACTGCACTGCTATGGCTCTGCTGTAACGGTGGCAAATAGCAAGAGTAATTTGTAGTATACTATATACTCATGTGTTATATATATATATATACACACACAGACACACAGACACACAGACACAGACACACACACACACACTCTGCTGCTGAATATGCATGCCCAGTGTGGAATACATCTCACGACATTAAAACAGTGGATGTGGCCCTTAATGAGACATGCCGCATTATCACAAGATGTTTACGCCCTACACCACTGGAGAAAGTATACTGTTTAGCCAGCATTGCACCACCTGACATCTGCCGGGAAGTAACAGCCAACAATGAAAGAACCCAGCTCATCCCCTGTTCGGATATCAGCTAGCACGCCAAAGCCTCGAATCCAGAAATAGTTTTTAAAGATCTACAGAGATTCTTGTAGGAACACCTCAGCAAGATAGAGTCCCAAAGTGGCGGGCTAAAACCAGAACCCCAATCAGTGGCTGACACCAGATGAGTGACTCTGTCCTGGGCACATAGAAGACTGGGTGACTTGGAAGGCACTGAACAGACTTTGTTCTGGCACCATGAGATGCAGAGCCAACCTTAAGAAATGGGCCCGCAAAGTGGAGTCCACAACATGTGAGTGTGAAGAAGAGCAAACCACAATGTAGTCTGAGCCTTGCCACAAGCAAAATGGAGGCCCTTCTTATAGCAACACCAGAGGCACTCCAAGTGGCCAGCTACTTGTCAAAGGACATTTAGTATAATGTCTGGTTTTAAACTATGTTTGTGTTTTTAAATACATTACAACTGTATCCTTGGTTCACTTCTGACACATGTATAAATTGTCCTTATGTATAAGTTGAGGGCAAGTTGGGGCCAAAATGATAGAGTCCCTTGAAGTATAAGTCCCTTGAAGCTTCCAGCCACAGGCTCTGTCCACTGTTCCTTTGAGTTGTTTTCCATTTTATATAAAATGTTATTCTACGATACTATTGTATACAATGGGACTTGAGCATCTTTGGATTTTATACTCACAGGGGATCCTGGAACCAAATGCCAGCAGATAGAAAGAGCCCCCTGTACTAATTTGTAGGAAAAATGCCTTTTTTCATTCCTTTATCAATAGACAGGGCAATAGAACAGCCAAGTGTCCTATAGTAAGTATTTTAAAAAGCTAAATGTTATGACATAATTAGAAGTTTCAAAATGATAATTTGGCAACAGGAAGAAGCCAAATAAAAATTTATCTACCCATTCTGAATATGGAGAAATCTGGAGTTAAAAAAAATAAAAGCCAACAAAAGCTCTAATTATTTTGCCTTGAACTGAATCCTTTGTCAAGTGTGACTCACTTTTAATATGGAAGCGTGAAAAGTGTCAGCACTATGTGTTTTATAAATAGAGACTTATTTGAATGGTCAGATCTAGGTAGAAGCACTGTTATTTATTCAAACAGTTTTGTTATTAAGTCAAATTACTTCTGTGGCATGAAGGCTTACCTGCTCCCTCACTGTACACTGTTTAACAATAGGGTGTCTTATTATTATTATTATTATTACATATAATAAAGCATATATTCAGGATTAAAAGAAGGCAGTTTGAGTTATGTAATCATGAGCAGATTTCTTATCTAATTACGCCTTCATTACAAAAAGCTACAATTGCTAAGATTTCCTGAGCAAATGATGCAGTCATGGACTGGGGACATCTTTAAAGATTTCAATCCTGGAGATGCTACCACAGAAGTACAACTAAAATGTTTTAGGCTGGCATCCTGTTAGTTATGATGTCACAGGTTAATCCTATGACCTTGTAACTGTTTCCTCTGCACATTTATACAATAATAAATGTCCCCAAAATCCATCTTAAATCCAGTCAGCCACACGAAGGAACAGATTCCTGAGTTGCTGGTAAGAGAAGCATTGATGGATGGTTCATCTAGTCTGCTTCCAACAGCAAGCCTGGAGTGCTATGGCATTGCAACAGGACTCCACACAGATCCCTGTTTTTGCTCTTTGTACTCACTGGCAGGAGGATGGATACATTATCTTTTATTAACAGTGCAGAACTCTGTCACTCAGTATGGCTGTCTGACTAAATTTTACAGTGGATTTCAAGAGTCAGATTGAGAGTTGAAGCATAATCATGACATGATGACTATATTTCTGATGCAGGAACTCAACCATTAATTTTTAAGATAACATGTTAGCTACGTATGTGAACCAGCATGTAATGGTTTGAACCTGGATCATAGTATGGAAATGAGAGTTTGAATCCATATTCCACTATGAAACCACGGGACAATCTTGGGCAACACACTTTCTCAGCCTCTGAGGAAGGTAACGGCAGGTTCTCTCTGAACAAATCTTGACAAGAATGCTCTATGATAAAACTTAGGGTCATCATAAATTGGAAATGACTTGAAGCCGATTTGTATCTGCCAAATGGATACTTGTATCTGCCATTTGAAAAATAATGGGCTATGTTACTTATGATTTTTTCCATTTTCCCTATTCCTGTCCCCTTTTAAGTGTCATTACCCATTCTGGGACAATGTCAAACCTTTCCACATTTATGGCATAGTGAGTCTAATTAAACTTTCAAAGGAGATCTTCCTTATTAATGGTTAAAATTGACCTAACCATGTTGGTGTAGCTTCACATTTGCAACTTGCACATTTGATCAGTGTCAGAATTCAGCCACAAAGGTGCTAACAGCAACGTGGATGAGCACACTTGGTAAGATTATTCATCTTCCTGATGTCCTTCTCTTAGAAGTAAGTTATTTAATTCAGCATAGTCTTACATCTAGACCTTGGATATTACTGTAACAGGACTTGCTGTGGCAAAGTATCCCTATTTCAGAATTGCCTCTATTGCTGAACCAGCTGAAGCCAGTTATGCTATTTTTTTAATTTATCAGTTTAGCCTTTTAATGAATTCTGATGGCAATTAGTCTAATACACATTTTAGGGCAGTGGTGATCAACCCCCTCACTGTAGGTCACAGTATTTCTCATTTCATGAGAGTTTGAAAACAACTATAATTTATGAAATCGCAGTTAATTATTTTATAATTATCTTTAGCCTGTGGGGCAATGCTCTTTTCCTCCTCTACTTGTCCAAGCACACTATAGTTTATTAAATCTCTTCATTCTCTAAAACCATATCTTCATTCTACAATTCAGTTTTCCAAGAACTCTTAAGCATTAAACTGCAAATGTAAATGCTTTCAACATTTCAACTTGGGGACATTTGCACAATTCTGTAAACTGGCTGAAGTTGCAATTAGTCTCAATAAACTGAGCTACTTTATCCCCTTATTGAAAAACAGATCTGTTTATTCAAAATCTAGTTCTGATAAAAGCTTTTTACATGTATACCCCACTATCCTTCTCATCATATATCATTCACCACAATGAAGGAGGGAGGGAGAAGACTTGAAATCATCATAAACAGCCCTGTCCTGATTCTGGACAATAATATGCAAATATTTTAACATTCATGCCATAAATTGAAAGGCCATACCTTAATTTAAAAACACAGCAGATCAATATCTATTTACAAAGTGTAAATGGGAGGATAATAATAATAATAATAATAATAATAATAATAATAATAATAATAATAATAATAATAATAATAATAATAATTTATTTATATCTTGCTTTTCTCCCTCACAGGACCCAAAACGGCTTACAACATATTAAAATAATGTAAATAGCAATCCAAATACTTCAATAATAAGTATAAAACATCATAAAATAAACAATTTAAAACAACAATAATATACATTCACATTCTTGTGGCATCATATCATAGTAGATATAGCAAATGTCATAGTAGAATACTGATAACTTTTCTTTCTTTTTAAAGGATATGTATTTTAATACATTGCAAGGCTGAACAATAAAAGAAATATTGATTAATTGTTAAATGTTATGACTTTGCAGCTTCATCCTAAATGTATTTATCTAAAAAGTAAGTCTAACAGAACTAACTTCTTCACAAGTATGCTTAGGCTTCACAATTTCAGAAAATTCAGTGTAGATTGATTTAGTTTGTCACTTACCATTTGAGATCTATTCTTTGGACAGCCATTGATGTCTTCTATTTTTTCATTTGCTAAAATGAACAGAAAGAGGGATTGAAAGCAAAGCAAAACAAATCCTGGTGTAAAGACACCTGGTCCGGTTATTCCCAGGGCACTTGTTGCAACTAAATCAAATGCTGTGGTTGCCCAATAAAAACAAATGTGTGCAACACTAAGCCATCAGACTGAATTCTTCTCCTGAGCTGTTCCTCCAGAGACAGCTGGAGAAGGTCACCACCATTTCAAAAGGAGACAACTGGGCTGACAGCATTTCTCAAAATGATAGGTAATCTTTCGCAGCTTGATTGTTTCAACGATGGAAGCCGTATAACACTTTATGCATGAATGCACGCTTGGTTGGGTTAATAAGTCATGCACGTATATAAATCAAATCAAATGTAAATAAAGCATAGAAAGAAAACCCCCATTTACTACACACACAGTGGAGAAAGTCTGTCTACTTCTGCCAAAACATTTTGAAGGCCCCTCAGTCAGTTTGCACCACAATGCAAATATATCCAGTGGTCTGTATTTTAATGCAAGGAATCATCAAAACAATTCTCCATTTTCTTAAAGCAATCGGTTCTCTCTTTTTCTCACTCATCTCTTTGCTAGCTATTGAGACAGTGATATCAAAAAATTATAGGACTGAAAATCAAGGTTTCTGAAATGCCAAGAGATGATCCATGATGTTCTATAAGATTACAAAGGACATTACAACTGCAGTGATCCCTTTTCAGTAATGCCAAATATGCTATCACATGGACACACTAATATTAAGAAATAGTGGGAGCAATTCCTCTGATATGAAATACATTAGCTCATTCGTTAGACTGGGATAGGCATAATGTGATAACATCAGTATCTGCTAAAGGCATAGGAAATTGGAAAGTAAGCACAAATGTCCACTGTTTACATGTGGACCCCAAGTTGTAACTTGCAAAGTTTATGTATCTTGTTAAACTAAAGGTAAGACTTGGATCCCAGCAGATTGAATTGTCGAATGTACAATTCACATAATTTTAGATGGCAGTAATACTAAATTCTCCAACAACATTTCTGTTTTTCCTCCTACATGCACTGCATGCCATACATGCAGAAACATGGCCCCTGGGTGAAAAAATACATTGATCAAAATTGTGTCCTTTAAAAAATATTAATCCCCCATACTCTCAAAAGATGAGTCATGTCTTCCTCTTTCTTCATGTCAAAAGAGCAAATTAAATGGCTTAATATCCTCCAAAAGCAGGATGTGGATGGGCCAAGCATTTGCTTCTTCTTCACAGGCAGATCAAAAAGAGCCATGAAAGGAATGCTTGGCTTCAGCCCTTCAGTGACAGACACATTCCAAGACTACTGGCTTCTACATGGAGACACATACTATTAAGTCTCACATGTGTACGGAAACAGCAGAGGCATATTCTTTCTGCTATATGGTACAATAATGTATTCTTTAAATAACTTGGCTGGGCAGCTGCTGGTTTCCCCCAACACGCGCACACACACACACACACACACACAAATGGAAGTCACCAGCAGAACAAATTCTTCTGGCAAATCAAATGGTCTAAAGCTAGCAATGCATACTGGTGGTATTATTTATCCACTGGAATGATGAACTTTGCATGATCCTGCTCTGACACAGGCACACTGTGGATCAAATGGTAGCTAGGATAAGTCTGGGAGCAACCAATACTGAACTTGACTAATCCTTTTTGGGTTACAGTTCCTAGAGTTACTCTCAGAATCCCTCCTTCAAGGGGTAATATGGGAATTATAATCCAAAAAAGGAATTTTTCTGTTATAAGTAAGTGAAGGCTATTGTATTCATGGTCTATGTGTGGGTTTCCCAGATACAATTCATGGCTGAAGTCTTATTGCAGCACCACACTCTCCCATTCCTTCCAGTTGGAAGGCATTGGGCAAGTCACATAATCTCAGCAACAGAAACCCCATGACAGGTACACCTTAGGGCTACCATAAGTTAGAACCACCTTGAAAGCACAAAATAATGACAGCAGCAAAGGGAAAGGAGGAGTTTCAGTGGAAACGTGGGTTAATATCCTATCAATCCCTCTCTTTCTTCCAAGAGTTGAGTAAAAAAAATCCAAAGAAATGAAGCGTCTAAGAATTTGGTGAAAACACATAGTGAAAACACAAGGCCAGGTAGTCAGTTCTGATGATATTCTAAGATAAAAAGAAAATTTGCACAAAATGTGCAATGAGAGAGCTGCAGCCTGACACCAGAGGTACGGCTGCCTAGAAACCATGATTAATGCCACCCTGCTGGTCGTGGCAAGGCTTGATAATAACACATGTTGATGGCTCTGAGATGTGGTAGCAGCTGAAAGCTGTCTTCTGGGTATTCACAATTCAAAAAGGTAATCACACTAATAGGGTGTGTAAAGGGTCTTTTTAAGATATTCACCCCTAGTGAAATTGTTTGACTTTACTGCAGCTATGGAAAGCCCTGAAAGTCTATGGAAAATGCAAACAAACATGGACAAACTGCTTGGATTTCCCATATGTATAACCCAGGTAAGACATTTATGATAGTGGTCTTATCCAGGTCCAGAATTTGTATATCCTTTGGGAGAGGAAAAATGTTTTGCTTGATAAAACCAAAGACCCCTCCTTTCCAGCATCGCTACTGCAAGACTATGAGCAAACTCGACATGAGAATTTCTTACTGTTAGCTCCAACAATTGGTATTCAGGGACATACTGACTCTGATTTTGTTATATAAGTTGAATCTTCCGTATCCCAAACTCTTGGAATACAAATTTGGATTTTTGTTCAGATTTTTGAATGCCTGTATTTGAATATACCTACATACATAATGAAAAATCTTGGAAATGTGACCTAAGTTTAAACCTGAAATTGATTTATGTTTCATATATCCTTATATACATAGCTTGGAGGTGATTTTATACAATATTAGTAGTAATAGTTTTGTGCATGAAACCAAGTAGAACACACTAAACCATCAGAATGCAAAGGTATCATATCATATGTCAGCCAGTCATGTGGATAATTTTAGATTTTGGACTATTTTGAGCATAAGGGATGTTCAACCTTTATAGCCAGGAGTAGGCAGTCATTCATTTACAGGCATGCTGGAAAGATAAAGTTTGATATGAAAACAGAGTTGAAAATAGAGTTGAAAACATAACAATGTCCCAGTCCTAAACATCACTGAGCAACAGAACCCACTGGTAACATTGGATCACTTATTCCCTCACAAATTGACTGTTGTGAGGATAAAGGACATTTACTTTCCTGTTGACGAAGTTTTTATTCACAGAGTGATTATTAACTTGGGAATAGGATGGCAACTGTAACATACCCTGTTTCCCCGATAATACGACAGGGTCTTATATTAATTGTTACTGTTGTGGCTCTCGTGCCAGGTGGTAATTGGTAGCAGATTACTGAGATAATATCTCAAATGACTGGAAATCTATATATCATAGGAGGGCACTGATCTTATTGTCCATTTAAACAGAGAATATCAGAATAAAATAAAATTCTAATTCTACATTTCATGGGAAGTCTATTTTTCAGTGGATACAGTATAGAGATTTCTAGTAACAAGGAAAATCCACAACCTATGTGGCAGAAAAAATTGGTCTTTTGGAGAAGTATAGTATTATCTTCTTTGCTAATAAGAATATATCTTTTTATACCTCTTGAAAACTTAACACCTTTTGACTTTACTGAGAGTATCAACCATTCTACCTGATCCAGTAGTCGTTATGTAACTAAGCTTTGTATCTTTCTATAAGAAACTGGCTTCACAACTACATCTAATTTTTTTAAAATATATATTCTAAAATATTTACTAGGAAAGGACAGAGGCATTACAAACTAATTTCTCTCTGTGTATAGACTTGTTACAAAGTAGTCAGGAAAAACTAAAGTGAGTTGGCACATTTCTGAATCCCACTTCTGCTAGATCAATCAAAAATTCTATTGAAGACATAGATCAGTGATGTTCCTTCATCTGTTTGTGTATTTGTAAATGTGCTACCAATTTTGATTTTAAAATATTGGGAAATATGTCAATTAACCTTAACAGGTAAAGAAAGCAAGAGCAAAGGAATAGTTAAAATACCAACGGTTGTGATGTAATAAGCTTATATCATCCCAGCACTACAGGAGAAAGGAGGTCAATTTGGACCATCCTAGAAGCCTCCTGCTCATGAAGAACTGGATCTCTCCTAATGCTTCTGGCAGAAAATGTCAAATGTCAAAGTTCTTCCCTTGTTCATTCTAATTTGTGCTAATGGATGTTTTGAGTCTCCAGTGCACTACCATTCCACTCATGTGGGTGACAATACCATATGGGTGACTTGCTAAAGGGGATAATTAATTTGACAAACTGATCTAGCAAAAGTGGAAGAGGAGAAAATGCCCCCTGCCCAGTGAGTAGCAGGGCATCCGTACTACCCTTAGATGTTAATATGAGTTGAAGATGATACATAGCAACTAGACTTTTTATTATTCCTGAGAATATTAATTGTTGCCAGCATATTTTAGTATTATAATGTTCTAATTATTTGAGCCCTTAGTTTTGTTACTAGACTGCAAAGGCTAAGTGCAAATAATTTGATTTCTTTACATTTAATTACTTTGTGTCTCATACAGCCAGACTTTTGAGGTGACATGATACTTTGAAGTGACTGAGCTTTAGTCTATGTTGTTGCTGTGTTGTTGTTGCTGTTACATTATATTTAGTGAGGTGGATTAAAATTAACATTCACATAATAGAGTATTACAAGAAAAACAAAATCTCTTCTTTCATGGACTTCTATCTATAAATGGGTTTCTGGGTCTTCCTCATCAAAATGTGGAAGACATTGTGACAAAACAGGGAACACGAATAGGCAACTGTCACCTTATGTTCCTATTCTGTACCAAATATTGTACCACAGAGCAGTGTTTCAAATTTTGTCAAAATACTTTGATCAAAAGTGTGTCGGTGTGTCAATAATCCCTTTTAATGTCTCTTTATGAGAACCAAAAGGTTATATATGTCTATAGATATAAGTATAGATATAGATATTGGGGGAGGGGCTTAATCACAACCCCCCTCCGCAATATCTTTCTTTTTGAACTAAGCTTGTTCCATTCATACTCAAGCCACAATTGCCAATTTGCACTTATGAACCAGCACTTACATGCAAATCTATCCATGTCTGCTCATCAGTCAGTGCATTTAATTCAATGGCACTTATTCTCAACATATATAGGATTGCAGGGTGAGATCCCATAAACTTGGAGTTAGTCCCATTCAATTAAAAGACAACGATACAATTACATCATGCACACATATTCCTAAGGCTGTATGAAAATCTCGAGGTTATGATTTGCACTTAGATTTTTATCCTACCTTTTCTTGACATTTCTGTTCCACATTTCTCTCTCACAGAAGCCATTAGAAATGCCACCATGCACAAATTTGAGCCATGGTTTTGAAAAAAGATGGTTGAGAAGTTACTTTTTGGTTAGCTGAAATCAAAAGCAGTTTCTAAAGCCTAAAGCAGGCTTAGTTTAACTTGTTAATGATTTCAATCAAAGTAAAAAATTAGAAGGGAATGTTCAACTAAACCATCAGAAATTCTACTTCTTATGTTGCATTTAATTGTTCTCATATTGCTATCTCTGAAAAGTTAACCATGAAGAGCTATTTTCCACAAACCTTTAACACATAGTTTTTAATTAAATCATTAAAATATCTATATCAGAACGGCCACAATCTCATGCAAGTTGTCTCCTAGTTTTCTCATTCACAAAAGAAAATATTGTTAAAAGTTACAATATAACGAAAGGCAAATTTGCTCACCGACAACCTGGATGATTTCTGCCAGTAGAACACCATCGGTTACATCTTGCTGCAAGTCCTTTATCAAGCGTTTATGTCCAGATTTTGCTAAATAGTGATTGGCCCAATCAGTATAAATCTGTAAAAAATAAAAGATGAGAAGGTTACGTATTAGGTACTTGACTGAATTTGTTTTTCGAACTAATTTTTTCACTGAAATGCATGTAAACACCACGATTTTCAGTCCCTAGAACAGAATGTCCTTCTTTTTCCTGAGCTGTCTGAAACAAAGTTAGCAACATTAAAATTCAAGGCATTGTGCTGATCAAGTATTCAGCTTATTATAGTAGGGCTTTCTTGTATAGAGAAATTTGACATCAGAGCTGGAGGAAACTAAAGAAAGCTTCTAAACATGCTACAGCCTGAATGGGTTATCAGACATGGAACTAAACAGTCTGCAAGAGAGACTGGGCTGGTTTTCTTTATTTATACTAAGGAATTCAACATTTCTTTCTGTCTCACAAATTAAAAGCCCTAAAGCATATTTTCAAATCACAAACACAACAATATATGTATTGTTTTCAAATGTTATTAATTTCTAGGATTTGAAAATAATGACAACTATTTACACTGGAGAATTCCTTTTAAATGCAGCTAGCAAGAAATTTAAATTATACTGTTATTCACTTTTTTTATGAGACATACAGTGGCAGCTAACAATAGTTCTAAAATAGGCATCCAAAATTACAATTATGAAATGTATATTCCTTCCATCACAAACACCTTAATTTGCATATACGTATGGAGCTTGTCTCCGCCAGTAAATCTGATGTAGTTTTGAAAGGATTCATTTTTAAACAATTCACTGAGTTCACAATGTTTATTTTCAAATAATCAGTGAATTTATGATATAATAAGTTTATTTTTTATTTATATCCCGCCTCCATCTCCCCCGAAGGGGACTCGAGGCAAAATCTAAATACAAGCAATGATAAAATATAAAACATCAAAGGACAAAAACAAATATGATTGTGTTGTTTCTTAACACATTCAGTTCTTAGTGACACTGCACAACCTATTTTTGCAACAGTGCTATCTTTCAGAAATGTAAGCAACCAGCCTATTTCCTGTCTTCCTTTAAAGAGTTAAGCATTAAGGAAAAGCATGTTCATGTTGAAAGAAAAATCAATGGACTATATCCAGAGTTTTTATTTCACCTACAGGAACACCCTCAAATGGATCTCTGTTCAAAACATTCCTAAGGTTATTTTTCCCTTGTGCTGTCTGTATCTACATCTCCTACCTCTCAATTTTCTATATGGCAGGTTAAGGGCCTTAAAACTGGATCAGTTTGCGTGAGAGTGCAATTAGCCCTTAGACTGGATTTGTAGAAGGGGAATCTATTGCTTTATCACCGTGGTTCTCAACCTGTGGGTCCCCAGCTGTTTTGGCCTACAACTCCCAGAAATCCCAGCCAGTTTAACAGCTATTAGAGGACTTCTGGGAGTTGAAAGCCAAAACATCTGGGGACCCACAGGTTGAGAACCACTGTTTTAACAGATCACTAATTTAAAATATTGTGGTGAGCATGTTTATTAGATCAACCAAAGGCACATCTCTCTGCAAGTGTTCAAAACCACACACACTTCTTCATCAGAAAAAGCTAGGAGGAAGGAATGTAGCCATATCAAGATAAGCTCATCAGGCCCTGAGCTCAAAGGGGAACAAGAAAGGCAATCCATTCTTTTTAATTTTTGTGATTTTTTTAAAAACATGTTTAAAAACTCAAAACTGCCTCTATTCAGTGTGATGTTCAATGAGCCTCTAGAAGAAGAGTCAGAGAGAGGTTCTCAAGAGTTGAAGTTTGTACCAACAGATCTGGAGATGTGGTCAGGTTTTTTTCAATCAAATGAACATAATGGCACCTGAAGATATTTATGGGAGATTTTTCAAATCTACATGGAAAAAAATAAACCCTCTGAAAAGGTTGAGATTCCCAAGACATCTATAGCTTTATTTGTCACCACCAAAATCTTTAATTCAGACCTTGTTTATGTGATACTCCTGTCAGCAATCTTGCTGCTGCGTTTAGTATTCTCTGTAGCTCCTGAGTAATTTTCAAAGGCTTCCCTAGAGTCATGCAAATGCAGGTTTAGCTCTGTTGCCCATATTACAAACTCCAAAGTTCATATAGTGGTAACAGTTTTATTTTTTCTGTTGTGGTGTATGTGCACATACAGTGAGCACATCTGAATTGTCCACAATGAAATAAGCATGGAGGAATTATGGTCATTATGAACCCTTTCAAAATCAACTGTGATTGTTACAAAGGAAATGATGAAAGAATATTTGAAATGAGGCTGGAGGATGTTACCAAATAACAAGTCATTCAAAGGATGTAATCAGAGGGTGAAAGATGTTTAGCGGGTCCTTGTGTCCATCCATTACTATGGTTTTCATCATTCTACACCATCACTTGGTATTAGCCTCCCTCAAATATCCTCTTGTCACAGCATTTTGGAATAATTCTGGGGCATCTGAGTTCTTTAGATCATTGGGGGGGGGGGGGGGTTAGTGGATGGACTAATTAGTTAAACCCAATATTTAAAAAACCCACTATTAGGCCAGTAAACAGAATTATAACAACTACCTCTGTCATAGAGAACACTTGACTTGCAAGCCAAAAGACAAAACTGGTAAGGAAGGGCAGAAAGCTCATTCTTGACACCTTTGAAACTGCAAGATATCATTATTATTATTTCTTTCTAGACAGCATTTATGATATAAGACTCCACATGAATATTGACATCTAAGTTGACTATTTGTAGGGGAGGTATGCATTTTGGATTTACAGCACAATCTTATGATCGCTTATTTGCAAAGATCATTGCTCATTTTTTATAAATTCTTAGTATACATACATTGCTAGATCTTCTAGTATATATTAAGCTAATTATGGAAGCCATACAATGTAAAGGCAAAAGCATCTTTGAAATTGCCATCTTATTCTTCTCCTATTTTGTCAAAACGTGCACATTTCAGCAAGTTAGTTTGGTAAAGCAAGCTGCTTCCAACTTAATATGATTCCCAGGGCTGTCTCTTCCTCCTCTGATAAATGAGCTAGAAGGCACTGATTGATTCAAGTGGCTGAAAAGATGAATGAAAAGAAGGTCACAGAAACAGAACTGGGAAGATTCTTTCAGGATTATTTGCCAAAACATTTTATTTTTAAATTCATCTATAATTTTAATAGGTCATTTAACAAATCAATATATCTAGGCAAAAATGTTGAACCTGTGCAAAACTCTTGAATATATGAATCTGCTTTAGGAATCATGGATCAAATAACTGGTTCATTTACATTGGAACTGTCCAGACGCAAAATGAGCCTTCTCTCCCAATTTACAATTTTTTCAACAGAAATCTGAGACTTTTTGCATACTAAAGATGTTCCTTCTAGCAGTTCCCACTTACAGTTTATAATAATAATAATAATAATAATAATAATAATAATAATAATAATAATAATAATAATTTTATTTTATTTGTATATCCCGCCCCATCTCCCCGAAGGGACTCGGGGCGGCTTACATAGGACCATGCCCAGTCATCAACAATATAAAAACAAAGCAATAAAAGTTTTTTTTCACAGCTACTTCCCACAGGAGTTGTTCTCTGTCATATAAATAACCTCAGATGGCTACAAAAAGCCAAAATGTTGAAAAGTTACTCTTCTTGGACTATACCTCACTAAATTATCAAGACAGTAAGGCCATTGCTGGCTGCGAGAATTTGGGATTTTCAGAGATTAGGTGTAACGTTCCCACATTCTGTACAAAATGCTCAGGAAGAAAGCCAGTAATTTGTATCTGAAGCAGAGGTTTAACCGGTTCTCATTCATGAACTCATTTCTACTGTTAAAACCTAGAGCCTGTGTAGGTCTTACTATATAATTGCTGCTGTTGTGTCCTATGCAGATTCTCCCTTTCATTTTTTAAAAAAAGGTTGATAAAATACTTCTACAGGCAGTGCCCAAGTTACAAACGAGATAGCTTCTATAGGTTTGTTCATAAGTTGAATTTGTATGACAGTTGGAACAGGTACATTTTTAAAGTAACTCCAGCCAGAAATATCAGTTTTGTAGCTTTGGGTAACATAGGGAAGGGTTAACACCCCTGTGGTGTTTGCTTTTTTGTCTGTGCCCCTGTTCAGAAGACTTCACCTCACTTTCTCTTCCTGTTATAACTGAATTTTGAAAAAAATGGCTTGTTGTGGAAACAAGAATTAGTGATAAAGAGGTAGATTTCTATAATCTCCTGTTGACTCCCCCTCCCCCGTTCTTAACTAGGAGTCGTTTGTAAGTTGGATGTTTGTAACTCAGAGACTGCCTGTACTTAGAAATGGAAAAAATGCTGTTGTGTTACTACAGTTGCTTCTAATACAAATATAATGAACACTGCATTTATGAAGCCATTGCTTCCTTTTCAGACTTCAGATTTGTATTAAGGGTGTGATAGGCCAATATTGTTTTTGCAAATATAACCTAGCATTTTTCAGTTCACTGCTAAAATACAAAAGTTGGAACAAACAAGGTTTTGATAGATGGTATTCTAAAGTAAATATAAACAGATCAGCCCTCATAAGTAAAGCAAAGTAAAAAGTACATTCTAAGATCAAGAAGCATTAAAACACAGAGAGAGAGGGGGGAATGCAAAAGTGGCAGTCAGCAGTCTAGTCTTGTCAAAAGCCTTTCCCCACACTCACAATCAGGAAGGCTCTTCTTGGAAAGCCTACAACCAAGGTACAAGATGTGAAGTGGGCAAATATCTCTTCTATCATGTATTCAAATGTCCCACGTGCATCTTATAGAGACTTGCATATTTATTAGGAAGAGAAATCCTCAGAAAAATCCACATTTCATTATGGAAAACTTCTCCTATTGGGATTCTAGCTGAAGACATATGTTCAACTTCAGTCAACATCAACAGAAATTTCCAAAGTACTGTTACTAAAATAACCAATATGGAGCATGAATGTGTCATTTTACACTATGAAATAGTTTCAGTGTTGTAACAGCCTTCTGCAATGCCAGAGTGACAAGAAATGTGGAAGCATTAATTGTCGCTATAGCCCCATCTACACTGACAATTTAATGCAGTTAAAAATTAGCTTCAAATTCTGGCACCCAGACAACAAACTCCCACAAAAACATGCGAAATAAAGCCCTTGGTGTGCCCCAGTGCTCTGTGGTTTGTGTCATCACCATCTGGGCTTCAACCTGGTTTATAAGATTTCCTATGTAAACACCTGCACAGTGTCACCACTTTCTTCAATACTGCTTTGAAACTGCATTAAATGGTCAGTATAGATGGGGCATTGTGTGCCAACACTAAGGTGAACCTGTCACAGGTTTTCCTTGTCCAGATTTGTTTCCCATCTTTTCTTTCCTCTATTTCTGCTTGCTACTCAGCCTCGTTGAGAGAAAGTGGGATACAAATACCACAAACAAACAAATAAATAAATAAAGTGTATGGATTGATTTAAATGTCAACCTACTTCAGGCTCATTGATTCAGCTGCAGATAGTTCAAGAAGTGTTTGATTCTGTTCCCTGAATTTGCATCACTTTGGCTGAGTTACATCCAACTCTTTATGTTAATCATTCCTAATTCAAACTCAAACACCTAAATGTAACAATGTGCATTTAAGAATGTAACAATCTAATTTAAGCAACATCTTAGTAAGTGCAGAAACAAATATGGATAGTTTCTGTGTAGCATTTTCTAACTCTATATTTTTCACCACACTCACATATCACAACAAGCCATAGTATGAGCTGTCAAAATGTGGATTTTTCTGATGTGAACATCTTCCTCTGTTACAAACCATAGCTTATTAACCAGTTAGACATTATAATCAAATGTATTGTGTCTTGTAGGTTTACAAGTCATGTTTCTTTCAAAAAATATATAGTTTATTATACTATCCAAAGCTGTAAGCATGGTGTCTCTCTGACATATTCCTCCAGCTGCCATAATGGAACAGGAGCCACCAAAGGTATTGAGCCAAACAGGCCATTGTTTATTTGTGAAATATTTTTGCAGGAAGAAAATAATAATTTTACAAGCAACTCTTTGCTTGTAAATACAATGCCTGAGTTCATGTTGTTGTTATTGTCGTTGTTGTTGTTTGCCTTTAGGGTATCTCTGACTTTTGGCAACCAAAATGTAAGTCTATCACTGGGTTTTTTTGGTTCCATTTGTTCGGAGAGAGGGTTGTGGGTTTCCATGGCCCAATGGACATTTGAACCCTGGTCTCCAGAGTTGTAGTTGAGTACTCAAAGCACTAAACCATGCTGAATCTCCAATTGCCAATCATTAATGAAACACATTGACTTGAATCCTATTGAAAGTCCTAATTTCAATAGGACCCCTCTCCTCTGTTTTGTAATTTGGTAAGTCAACACTTGTAGACATCCTACTGATTCAGTGGCTTGACTGTATTTGAACTACAAGTTATTTGGATTCAGGCCATCCCCCCCCCCCCCCGCCATCCCTTGGAGCATTTTCTTTTGAAGAGATGCACTATGAATCAGCTTCATGACTATGATTCAAGGAGACACCACAGTAACAGCTGAACACTACATTTTTTACAGCTAACGCCATAATTAGAGCTGACCAAAGAGTGTACTGCATTCCTTGTTGACTGACCAAGTTACTCACAGCAAAAATCCCCATAACAAAGCATGTCTTAAAATGCCATGCTGCTCAAAATGCTATCTAAAACCATAGGGGACTTTTTTTTTTATTTGCACTGTACTTAAACTTAGAATTAGCATGTGCTGAAGTGATCCTCACAGGAATATTGATATTTAGCACTTGTCACCATCTGACAAAGTAAAAAAAAAAATAGGGTGCAAGTGTAAAACAGAATCGTACTCTTTTCACACTATAATTATTGGCTTAGTTCTCACATTTTAAATTTAAACTTATTTAAGTGATAGGATTTTAGTTGAACATGTGAAAGTATTGCCACACTTGAAATGTATGAGTGGTTACGGTATGCATTTCTTCCCTTTCAGTTACAATGTTATTGCAGTGGAACAATTTTAATAACCTCTCATTAGACCAGGACTGCAAATATAGACTTCAGAGACCAGTATGACATTTCTAAGTGCTAAGCTAAAAGTGTAACAGCAAATGTAGCATATATAAGCACATGGATTAATTTGTAGCATCCATTAAAATGTTCAGTTGTGAGAACAAAATTATTACTAACATTTTCAGAGAACTGTGTGAAATTTCTTGCCACAAATCAAACCTGACAATAAATTATTTCTCACAAAACAGAAACATTACAATGTACTTATGTCACCACAGTCCTCATACCAAGGATTGCCATCTGAGACCACCAACTCTAGATACTTAAAGCTTTCTACATAAATTTACTGTGCTCTACATCTCTACCATACATCATTCCAGATAGAAATGGTATGGAAGGATAATATGTGTCCATACTACAGACATATAAGACAGATACAAAATATGGTGTCAGAAAAGTGGTCATCATAGCAGAAATGTCAAACATTAGGGATTATCTATAGTCAATAGGGACAATTGGATATTGTGCTTGAGATAGCACCAAAAATTCAAATGAACATTTTCCTCATGTGTTACCAGCTCTGTCCTTGCAGAATGTCAATATAATACAATTCGCGTCCTTTAATACAGATGTAGGCTACTATTTCTTAAACATGCAAAGGTGTCATCTGAAAAAGGCTACATTCAAAATAGAAGCATGAATTACAAAATCTATGAAAGACTATCAGCTTTTCTACAATATCAGAGTAAATTATAAGAAACCATAATCTGCTTACTCTTTTATAGTGATCGCTGGAAAATTTACTTCGCTCAGAAACTGCAGCTCGGAAATTCATATTTATTGGCATAATATTCAAAATAAAGATAGACCAGTCCTTTATAAAGCTGTCTGCTCTTCTTTGTCAGGGAATGTATAGTGGAGGGTGGAATATATGCTGGCATGTGAAACCACAGTAGTTAATTTTAGTGGAGGTCATGCATGCACCCTGATCAAATTTTCTTACAATGGAATGTCCTGCTGCATTAGCACACACACACACCCCACTATACTTCAAGCATGTCTTTCAGTGCCTAAAAGTCTGTCACATCCACCTTTTCTTCCCAGGCTTTTTCAACATAAACCTGAAGGCTTGTTAAACCCACATTATTATCTACTGCTATGAGAACAAAAACATCTTCAAAATAGTTAATATTACTTCTTGCTACATTCATAAAACAAAAACATACAAACACCAAATAGCAAAGAATTGCTAAATCAACAGTGTTTTAAAAATTATTCAGTTTTGCTTGCAGTTTCAATCGGGCATGGAGGCAACAGAGTCATCAGTTACAGTATATTCTGCTATAATCACTTCAAATAATGCTATTTATCTATCTACCAACCAACCACATTTTTGGTTTAGTGGGCTTCACTACACAGACATTGGTCACTATCATCATCATCAGACAATTTAATTTTTATGGAGATTAATAGAAAATCCCTTTTTTATAGTCCTAAACTCTGTTCACAGAGTCACCAGCCTTATCCTTGTGGGAAGACTGCTAGTAGAAACATGAGTGGTTATATGTTACACATTGCGGGCCTGGCCAAGAAAGCCGGGCCGGGCCAGGAGGGAGGGGGAAGTTTGTACGTTGGAGGGGGTGGGCCTGCGAGGGGTAGGGAGGGGCAGGGCAGGGTCTGGATCCTCCTCAGGCTGTCCTCCTAGCATAAGGATGAGGCTGCTTACACTATCCTTATGCCAGGAAGAATGTAGGACGTGTGGTGACTGTCCTAATAATCTTTTCCTTATCCTCGGGCTGTCCTCTCAACATTATTCCAGGAGGAAAGTGAGACAGACGGCAGCTGAGAGTGCTCTGGAGGCTCTCACCTGTCACGTGCTTTCCTTGAGCTGTCTTCCCAGCATAACAATGGTGCTGCTCACACCGTCCTTATACCGGGAGAACTGGGAAGCCTTGGTCCTTGAGCATTCTAAATGGAGGTCAGCTATTAACAACTGTGCTGTGGAATTAGAAGAAACACAAATGGAGGGCAAAAAGAAGAAACATGTCAAGAGAAAGGTGTGTCAAGCCAACCCTGACTGGTGCCGCCTTCCATCTGGAAATCAATGTCCTCATTGCAAAATATCATTCAGGTCAAGAATAGGTCTCTACAGTTACCTACGGACCCACCGCCAAGATCCTTCACTTGGAAGACAACCATACTCGGACATAAGTGCTCGCCAATTAGTGGGAACTGCAATCTGGCACCAATGGGTGGTCAGGAGTTGTCAACATTTGCTGTATAGCTTTTAGCTCAGTTAAATAGTTTTTGTTGTTGATGATGTTAATAAGATAATTTTTCCTGTAAAAAGAAGGAAGTGATGAAAAAGATAACAGCTGTTGCTTCCATTTTTCTTGGTAATGTCCATTGATTTCTACCCACAATTTTCCAGTTGCCACATGGCAATAAAAATAGTTTTACTTGATAGCCAATTGTTAAACTATAAATAAGGTTTCTATTGTTGCACTCTATCAGTCACTTATTCTAAAGTAGCTCTTGGTGAGATCTGAAAAATACCAGCTGAAAATTCTTGATCACATGACTGCATGCAAGCTAATATTTGTATAAGTTTGAATGAAGGAACTTTTGAAAGCAGAAGCACATGCAAAATCTGTCTCATTAAGAAAAACATGATTTGAATGAATTAATGAATATAAGGCTGAATGAATGACTGAAATTGAGAACCATGTGAGAAAGCTCACAACTGGTCTTCATACAAGATTCACACACCCCAAAAGATCAATAGGATCTGTGCTTAGACCAGTGGTTATCAAAGTGTGCTCCGTGGAGCCCTTGGGGCTCCGCAAAGCATCCTGAGGGGCTCCGCGGCTTCCTCCTGCTGCTTCCTCTTTCTGTTCCCTCCTCCACCTTCAAGCTTTCCTTCCTCTTTCCTACTCCTCCCCCTCCCCCCCCACCCCTCACCCCAAAAGCCCTTTTCCCCACCTCCCTGAACAACAAAAGTCATCCCCCCTTGCCAACAGATGGCCCCTGCGGTTCCTCCTTTTGCTTATTATTATTATTATTATTATTATTATTATTATTATTGACACAAAGACAGAATATGACACAGCAAATGCTGGATTTTGTATCACAAAATCACAAGTTGAATACTTCCCAAGTGTTTAGGACTGTGTGATGTATTTTGGGATGATGTGCGCAGATCCCAGTAAGGCGGCCTTTTGCAGATGACAGATTGTAATTTTCTCAATGTTGATTGTTTTCAAATGCTGGCTAAGATATTTTGGCACGGCACCCAGTGTACCAATTACCACTGGAACAACCTCTACGGGTTTATACCAGAGCCTTTGCAGTTCGATTTTGAGGTTCTGATAACAGTTGAATTTTTCTTGTTGTTTTTCGTCAATTCAACTGTCACCTGGTATGGTGCCATCAATAATCCAAACCTTTTTCTTTTCCACAACCATGAGGTCTGGTTTATTGTGTTCCAGAACTTTGTCAGTCTGGATTCGAAAGTCCCACAGTATTTTTGTGTGTTCATTTTCCACTACCTTTGCAGTTTTGTGATCCCACCAGTTCTTTACTACTGACAGCACTTAACCCATTAGCACTATGGAGAAACAAACCAAAACAAAGTCTATACTGGCTCGGTCGTCGCCCAGGATAAAAAGGACCGTGGTGGATGCTGTTGATTCTGGACATCCAAAAACAAGTGGGCTACAGAATCAAAATACAAATGAACAGTCCCAGAAGTGGCAGAAATATACAATGCCAGAAAATCACACAATTATTATTAATTAATTTATTTATTTACTACAAAGGCTGGATGGCCATCTGTTGAGAGTGCTTTGATTGTGCTTTTCCTGGATGACAGAAGGGGGTTGGACTGGATGGCCCCTGGGGTCTTCCACTGAAATACTGTTATGTTTATGTTGGTTAAAATTGTTCTTCATTTTAAATATTTTATGTTATGTTATATTATATTATTATTATTATTCTTTCTTTCTTTTTGCACTACAAACGAAATATTGCAGTGTGCATAGGAATTTGTTCATGTTTTTTTCAATTAGTTCACACAAACACTTTCCATCCCTCTACCACTGGCTCAGCCCAGCTGTCAAATTTTAAAACACAATGTGTCAAAAGGTTTGCCCATGCCTGATATATAATAAATATAATTAATATAATATAATATATAAACATTTCTTGGGGCTCCAAGATAAACTTTTCCTTCAAAAAGGGCTCCACAGCTAAAAAAAAAGTTTGAGAACCCCTGACTTGGGCATTTTAATTCTGAGGGAGACAGTTTTTCCAACACAACTATATTCCCAATACAGACACCTCACCCCCTGCTCCAAGCATACTTGAAAGTGAAGGAAACTTCTGGATATACAGACTTAACCCTCCAATAACATATGGCCTTAAGAGGCAATACTGCACTTTTCTCCAGGACTTTCACCTGAATTCCACATCTAGACCTTGGGAAGTTTGCCATTCCCATTCCAAAGGACCACCAGTGAGAGTGGAAGCAGAAACAAAAAATAAACACATAGCTTCAATTATTTTATTATATTTACTTCAGTTTTGCTATTTCTTTCCAGGACCTAGAGTTTATCTGAAAATAATGGTGTTCAGTTGTGTATATGCATGCGTATGGGGTTTTTGTACTGTTTATGCATGTGTCTGTATATGCATACATACATCCACACACAGTACAACCCCTATATTCCATGAGATATATCCATGGATACCCAACATTGTGGATAATAGTAACTCTATATTTTGACTATACTTGGACCTGAAAAATACCATAGAATAGTCTCAGAGGAGTTAAGGTGGGCACACAAACACTTTTGGAGGGAATTATTTTTTTTAGAGCATGGATCAGCAAAACTGTGGATACTGAGTCTGTGAATATAATATTGTGTTTGTGTGTCACATGTGCCCACATAGACATATTACATATTTATGGGTGTTTTTTATGTTGTGTATGTGTATTCTGCATTTTTATTTTACTTCATTATTTTATTTTACTTCATTATTTTATTTTTAACTGCAAGACAGTGAGTGTAGAAATTACATTTCAAAGCACCATGCACTTCTAGATTACATTCATACTAACATTAAACATTTCTAATTGGTGTCTGTTACTTGAGAAACAACATTTGTTGCTTATTGCTACCTTCCCTTCTGATTTCACCCACCTTTCTGTAATGTCTCACTTTCTTTCTCTCCTTTTCTCACTGTGGGCAGAAAAATCTTTTTGCAGATGCCCTTTCTTAGATAGTAAATTCCTCTCAAGTCAGGACACCTCCTTTCTGCCTTAGTAATCACTGCCTGGTGCACAAGCTAACTCCCTCAAAGGGCCTTTGCTCCTTAAGGAATTCAGGTTTAGAAAAGTGGAGGAGAGAAGCAATTACACCCAAAGAACTTTTAGGGTTTTGGTGTTTAATTGGCATGTTTCACTTCAGCATAGTCCAGTAAAACTGGCTATCATATTTCTCACTATCAGTCTTTAGTTGTTTAGAATGTAGGTTGAGACCCAAAAAATTAGATGCTATAGTATTTCAACTTTATCATTCTGATCAACAATCATAAAATTAAAAAACATAAAAGACAAGATCACAAAATCTTACTAAGCAATAGGGGTGTGTGATCAAGGAAAAAAATGTTTCAATACTCATTACAAAATTAGGGGACGTGAAATTGTTTCTAAAGTGTTTCAAAAATATCGTAATGGGTCTGTATCATAACTATTATGATGTAACAAAATTTATGTTACTTTTTCATTATGTAATTGTGCAAGTGGGGAAGATTCTGGGTATTTTTTCATTAAGCTGCTGTACTTTAATTAAGCTAGATTTCCCAAACAAGAATGGTTTTGGAAAACTAAAACTTTGGGACTATTGTTCAAGTCACTCTAGCATGGATGTACCAGATGCAACAACTGAGAAGTGTTTCCCACCCACAGAATGGTTTTGGAAATATGAAAAATAAAAACTTCTGCTCCTAGCAGTCACTCCTTAGCAGAATCAGTAATAAATTAAATTATAGAAGTAAATTAAATGGATTCCTCCTAATAGCAGTCTGTCCCTCAGTCTTCCTGGCCTCTCTCAATGTAGCCTAGTCTTAGCCTAGCTTGCTGCTCTGCTTGCTTTCTTTTCTCAGCTCGCAATGAGGCAGCCTTGTGGTTCTGCTTCCTCCCCCGTCCCTCAGCCCTGATAGACTGAGAGGCATAACAAGTTTGGCTTTGCCTCAAGGTACAGTTTGCTTGCTCCATAAATTAAAACTGCATCATAGAGAGAGTTACGACGCTTACGTAACTTACGAAAATATACTGAGTGGGAGTTTCAATTCTTAAGTTATAGGTGTGGGTGTCACCCGCGTTTCTTAATACAGTAAAAACTCGCTCGTCCGAGCCTCCGTGCAATCCGAGCAGGTGAACGGGGAGGGCCACAAAGGCCCTCCCCGTTCACCTGCTTGCTGGTGTGCATGTTGCTAGGTAGATAGCAAGCTACCTAACAACACGCAGGGGACACCTACCAAGGGGCAAGCACCCCCTGCGTGTTGCTAGGTAGCTTGCTATCCACCTAGCAACAGGCATGGCTGGCTCCTTCGCCACGCCGGGTGGCAGAGCTGGCAGCCCCCGGCGTGATGAAGGAGCCGAGGCACGGGCGGGCGGGTGAACGGGGAGGGCTTTTGCGGCCCTCCCCCTTCACCCGCTCAATGGCTGGCCCAAACGCCTACCAAAGGGAGAAGTTTCCTCTCCATTCGGCAGGTGCTTGGTCCCAGAGAAGGGGCAAGCTCCCCTGGATCCAAACTGCGGCCATGGAGGCTTCCCCTCCGTTCGGACGCAACCTGGATTCAGAGGCGCTTGCAGTTCCTCCGGATCCAAGCTGCCTCCCAACGGAGAGGCATCCCCTCCGTTTGGACGCAGCCTGGATTCAGGGGTACTTGCAGCTCCTCTGGATCCAAACCACAGCCGAACTGAGAGGAAGCCTGGTAATCCGAGTGATCTGGGTTGACCGAGCTGTGGTCCGCCCGTTTAACTCGAACTACCAGGGTTCTACTGTATTGAGTCGTATGTATGAATCTTACGAAACAGATCCGACATATGACAAATGACTTTTTGCACAGCCATACTAATCAAACAGTGAAAACTTTAGAAGTCTTATTCAACACCATATGTCTATGTAGTCCATCTACTACCGTATGTGAACTATTATTTCATATTAGCTATTATCAAGAAAAATCTGCAACTTTTAAACAGTCTAAAATTAAGACAGGAATAGGAACAAATCTAGCAGTGAATTCATTGTGCTTCATCACAGCAGGCTGGATTGATTGGATATTTATTGTAAGCCGCCTTGAATCCCCTTGGGTGAGAAAGGCAGGGTAAAAGTGCTGTAAATAAATAAATAAATAAATAAAATATTCCAGCACTATGTTTTTAGGCACCTTACATCTATAATTACATTCCTGTGGTCATCCTTTCCAAGATGTATACCTTCCTGTGCTACACCATACACCAGTGGCTCTTAACCTTTGGGTCCCCAGATGTTTTGGCTTTCAACTCCCAGAAATCCTAACAGCTTGTAAACTGGCTGGGATTTCTGGAAGTTGTGTGACAAAACACTTGGGGACCCACAGGTTGAGAACCACTGCCATACACACTTGAAACCCTCAACATAGTATTAGATCTTTCTTGCTTATAACCAAATATCTCCAGTGACAGAAGAGTGATAGTACTTCACACTTAAGGAAAGTAGCCACTTCAGATAGCTGAAGAACACTGTGACCTCCAATAAGTCCATGGTGGGTTTTTTTTTTTTGTAAATCCCTCCCCACTTATTGAGGATTTTGTGGGAATTCCTCTAGAACATTTTAGAGGGACAATTAATTCAGACTCTGATGACAGTTGAAATTACTTTCTTTTCATGAAGTCAATAAAACAGCTGTAAAGCATTTCTGAGGCAAAAGTATTCCTTCATAAACTGAACAAACTGTCAGGATCCTGTCTTTTAGTTTGGCAGGTGGAAAGGAAAGATTGTAAATGTCTGCACATCTTTTAAGTATGACATACAAACAAGGTTGATTTAGAAGAAACAAGCAGCATCTTTCTGTGTTTCAAATAATAAAAGGCAACTGGCCAAGGACTGTGTCTGACCAGCTTCTTTTTGCTTCAGTGGACTTGCACAAAAACCACCGTTGATGTTACAATCCCTTCCGTAAATGACTGATGATCAAACGTAGCCTTCAGGGAATTCATTACCATGCATGGCCTCTAGCAAGACTTGTTCCAAAAGATTTTATGCCTTGAGATTCAAATTAAAGATGACTTTTAATAAGTAGCAGGCAGACACATGCATTCCTTTTTCATCATTAAAAATGAGAGCATAGGGCCTTATCAAGATTGCAGCCTGAGTGTGAAGACCAGAGGAACCACCTAATATGGAGGCTCCTTGCTTTGCTACCCTGGTAGACATGCTATTGTGTACCCACACTTTCTGTTAAGCACTTACAGCCTTTTGCCTGCTACAAACAAATGATGAAATCATGATGGGGCTTTGTGTGATGTTTCTATGATCTTTCTCCCCAGTTCCATGTATTCAACCCTACTTCAGAAATGCTAATAGCTCTCCAACAACATATTTTTGCTTCTTTGGGGTAATAGGGTATAGGTCCTCTGTGTTATTGTTCTCCAGCAAGTGGTATTCACTAGTATAGATATATAAATTGGTGATTTTAAATTCATGATGCATGATGTGACAAGTATCTGTTATCATTTAATTGATGTTCCTATCCACCAAAGCTCTTGTCTTCCATACACTTTGGGTTAATTTTCATTGCACCCACAATAACCCATAAAAAAGGCTCAGAACTGTAAAGATTTGTAACCTTAAAATTACAAATTCCTCTTTCAACGTGTTTTATCATATTCTATAAAGATATACACACATTATTTCATTGATCAATGGAATCTTTATTCAAGAACTGGCAGAATCTCCATCTGCAAACTCAACCATTTAGAAATTTCAAAACACAGATATAATTTAGCCATAGCTAAATTCTCAAACTCTGTATTTTCCAAACTGTCATATTTAAGTTGGACTTTTGAGCCAAGCAACAGAAGTTAGAATTAAACTCATTTCATAATGCTCCATTAAAGAGAATACTGTTCTATATGTCCTTACAATCTCAACACAATGCTGGATGCATTTATAAGCATAAATGAGAATCTCAGAAAATGTAAGAAGATGTAAGAGTTTATGCTATTTCTCAGGCATTGTGTAACCTGGGCACAAATATTTTAGAACTTTTAAGGATTAAAATCAGCAATCTAGTTAAAACTAGAATCTGGACTGGTGAAGTCTTTGCAGTCAGTATTAAATGAATTCCTAGATACTAGCACCTAGAAATTCATTGGATGGATACCTGCTGTTTGAGCACTAAAACAGGCTCGACCTTGTTGCTTTAAGGATGATTTAGATTTTCACACTCATAATCCCACACTTAGGTAGGTCTGAGCAGAGCTGCAATTCAAAATGTCTGAAGGGCACAAATTGGAAAAGTTAGAACTAGAATATTTCTTCCCCAGAATATAGAACAATTGTTATTTTTCAAATTATAATGCACTTTCAGAATGAGCGAGGCATCATTTTTGGGCAACATAGAAATAACTTTACAGTTCATATTCTATACATCTTGTCAGAGAAAATGCTACATAGTTGGAAAGCTATATAAATATATCCATAACACATGTATATTAGAACCTATACATAAATACTGGAGTTATTTGAGTAAATCTAGTTTAGAAATTTCCACTGAGAAGGAAGCAACAGCTAAATGTTTCATAATGGCAGATTAGATTAAATAAACGAATCCATGGATATTGGGGAGGGAGGCAATGATAATAAATCAATAGGTGGCAGCATTTATACTGGCATATTGTGACATTTAATACACTTTCCAGTCACCAGATGTACAATTTCATGTGTTCTGGGAGTTTCCTAATTTTTCATCAAATAACAATGTTCCTCCTATAAATCTTAGTTAGATTTCACTAAGTACATCACAGTTTTAAAACAACGAAGCACTGAATTAATTTCAAACACATATCACTCATGTAATCAAATCATATTGTTTGAGCCATCTGTTTCACAGTCGTAAACCAACACAAATTTTCTACTGACTGATAACTTTCTAAATTAATTGTCTATTGTGACCCTGCTGTCAGCCAGGTTGCCCCTCCTCTTTATTTAGACATTTCTAGGACACATACTATTATTATTAGCAGCAGCAAAAATACATCTTGCACCTACAACACAAACTGACACTGTTATTAAAAGGTAACTAGTTGCTAAAGAATAAAAATACAGCCATGAAAAAAGTTAGAAGGCCCACGAGTGTGACACAACAAAGGATAGGGCAAGGCTTTCAGGTTGCTCTTAATTGATAATTTAAAATATACATTGCTTAATTTTCTATTATGACTCAGTCTGTAATGAAAATTATTTAAAAACAAGAGGAAGGATAATCACACCAGAAGAAAAACGGGGAAAGATGACAGTGCAGAAGTCCATGACACTGAACATTTACTGTATATGGCACTTTAGATGTTCAGATCACATTTCTAAAAGATGAACTATGACAAGACTGGCCACTTACTTGGAAGGTGCTAAAAGGATCTACAAGCCAAGAACTGATAAAGGGCTTAGAATAATCTCTACTATAGAAGTCACATACTATGAGTTGGGCTGCCTCTACAGTGTAGCATTAATACAATTTGACATCATGTTAACTACTATGGCTCAGTACTATGGAAACCAGGGATGTGTAGTTTGATAAAGCACCATCAACTCTAGAAAAGAAAGCCATGTAAAACTAGAGCTCCCATGATTCCATAGCATTGGGCAAAGCAGTAAAACTGTATTAATTCTATAGTATAGATGCTAGTCATCGGCCCGGTACCTGTAACATTCGATTAATTTGCGTTTCTGGGTTGTTGTATTTTTCCGGGATGTATGGCCATGTTCTAGAAGTATTCTCTCCTGACGTTTTGCCCACATCTATGGTAGGCATCCTCAGAGGTTTTGAGGTTTTGCGTTTCTGTTTCGTTCCGTCCATTTGGATGGCACGAAATGGTACACCCCTTTCTGGTATGGAAAAAAAACAGTGAAACAAAAAGGACTGTAGGAACAGAAACCATTTGGTCGCCTGCTTTTTGGACCACTGAGCCCTGCCTGTTGGGCCAATCGGCGGAGGAGAAGAATGCCATCCGCCTCACCTGCTGCCTGCCTTGCCTCATCTGGCCCACCACCGCTCTGCAGACTGAGGGAAAACATCACATGAGGTAGCTTAAGCTCTGCCTTTACACTCACCTCTCTTCTGCAGATCGAGAGTTAAACTTCTCAGAATTAGTGGAATCTTAAGTAACACTGATGCTTTTAACCCAGGTCATAAAGAAGGATATAAGTACAAACCATGCCATGTTTTTAAGGAGATTTATAGAAAGAAAGAAAATCCCTAAAATTCAGGGGATGACCCAAACGTTATAAAACTGAGTGGGCAAAGAGTGATAGATGTGTCCTCCATGTGTGGCAATTTTCACCCCTCTAGCCCTAAAACTGAGGGGAAGGAGAGCCTGGGAAGGATGCCCATGTTGGCCAATGGTCCAAAAAAAATTGTTCTTTCGGGCCCAGAACGAAAAAGCTCATTCCTGTTTTTGGGAGAGGCATTTGAAAATGAATATGGGACCTTACAAATGAAACAAACCGAAACGGATAGCGATTCTATACAAATGCTCAAGAGTAATAGATGCACTATTAGCTTCCGATTTAGGTGCAAGACTTAATTCATTTCTGTGACTATTTAATTACTAACTTACAATTGTTGCTGAATGCTGGGACTGTTGTATGCAATTATTTTCAGATATTGCTGTAAAACACATCGAACAATATTTCACCATGGAAATAAATGGTATATACAGTAGAGTCTCACTTATTCAACATAAACGGGCCGGCAGAACATTGGATAAGAGAATATGTTGGATAATAAGGAGAGATTAAGGAGAAGTCTATTAAACATCAAATTAGGTTATGATTTTACAAATTAAGCATCAAAACATCATGTTATACAACAAATTTGACAGAAAAAGTAGTTCAATAGGCAGTAATGCTACATAGTAATTACTGTATTTACAAATTTAGCACCAAAATATCACGATGTATTGAAAACATTGACCACAAAAATGCGTTGGATAATCCAGAACGTTGGATAAGTGAGACTCTACTGTATATATGTGTGTGTGTGTGTGTGTATGTATGTGTGTGTATATATATATATATATATATATATATACACACACACACACACACACACACACACACACACACACACACACACATACATACAACTAAGTTGCTTATAATGACCCCCCCCCCCCCCGGGCCGTTTTGCCAGCCTCCATGCTGAAATGACAGGGACGTGAGGCGACTCTGTCATCTGCATGCTGCTCCTGAGCGGTGACGTTTTCCCCATCACACGGGGGAAACATCACTGAAGCGGAAGCCTTCCTGTGTTAGGGAGAAAGCATCGTACAACACCTCCACTCCGGTTGGAGACAGGGCTTCAACAGGAAGTCTAGCAATATCATGTGATGAGCCACTTGCCCATCCATCACTTTAGCATCCTAGAATGGTAAAAAGGTAAATGTGATAAGGTATTGAATGTTTTACCAACATATCACTGCTTTTAATGAAAGCAAGGTAGAAATCTCATATCATAAAAAGCCAAATTTAATGGAAGCATTTAGTATTGTTATAAAACATAAACAAATCAATTAAAAAGGAATCAAAGTTAGTAATGGTCTTGCTACATTGATTCATAAATGTTCAGCTGCAATGTGCAACCAGCTAGGAAAGGGTTCACAAAGGACTTCATCAGATTATGCTGGGAAGTGTTCAGAAGGGTAATCAGGACTGTGAATATTGGGGCCCTTCAGGTGTTGAATGGTGACTCCCAGCATTCTTTATCATTGGCTAAAACAGCTGGAACTGTATCATCCCCACTCCTAATCTACACAAATATCAGGGTTTTTTTTTTTACTTTCTACTGAACACACTATTCCAATCTCACTCCTTTATGCATATTTCCTATATATTAACAGATTTGGCATTTATGGGTGCTACAAATAAGTTCTGGAAAAGATTATCAAAGGAAGTTTATAAGGGCTTGATAAAATACAGTGTGGCAAAATCCAGGCAACCAATTGGACAATGTTATATTTGTTCATTATACTTTCTAATGAATCATTGTCAACAAGTCTCTAGAGTTCAAAATGAGCACTAAAAGGAATTAGGAATTTAATTCTATCCTACCAATTGCTGGAGGCAAGTTAGTAATGCTCTTAACAAAACAATTACAGTAAACTACAACTAAACTATGTTTGGATTGCGCCAGCCATTTAAACTCTTGTTGCTATTGACAATTTGCTTGGAAAGTATAGCAACAAAGAATTACCATTGCCTGACTAAAATGCTATGCTAGATAAAAAGAGTGGCTGAAAGCACTAAAAGAACCATTTGAATGTGAAATCCATACAATTAGAGAGAACAACCACTTGGTCCATTAAACATTTAAGAACCTACATGACAACACTTAAGGGCTTTTTGCTGGTACTTTGTACTGGGGTGTAATTCATTTTGAATGAACAGGACACTTCGTATGGTAAATGGTGCTTGTGACTGACATGGTTATATGCAATCTGCACATCTAACAATTGCTTGGAGCAAGAACAGTATATTAACATAAATAAAAAACTAGGCGATTCCATTATTCATGTTGGATGTCTCCATTGCCTAATTTATAAGATGACAGGTATATGGGCTCAAATTAGGGCTTTCATAATATATTTCATAAAAACAAATCTCACACAAGTACTGAGTTGTTTTTCTAAAGGACTTAGTGACACTGATTCCTAACCCACAGTTTCCAGCCACTTTGATATGAAGCACACATGTTGCACAGCTACACACAATGTTCAAGTATCCGTGCAAAAATTGCACAAATCAGCCAAAACAATAACATGAACTCTCCTAAGATGGGCCAGGGAAGACAGCATCAATACAAGGAAGGACATACTTTCCAGATTTGAAATGGTACACATGGTGGATGATGAGACCAAAGAGACTCTACTGGAAGATCTTCTATCCATTATTAGAAAAAATCAAGGGTGTGGGATGGAAATACAGCTATATTAATTTGCACTGTCTCTGTTCTTTTGGATTTTTAAAATAATCATCTTGGGTTTTGAGCACTCCAAGAACACTACCATCTAGTTTAAACTTCACTATGGCTTGGAGGAAAAAAAGATCAGCAAATTGCTTGAATTAAGATTCATTTTAACATTAAAAGCCATGCAGTGACAATCACAGGTATTATCTGTTTTGGGGAATATATCCAAGTTTAGCAACAGAAGTGAAAGAAAATTAGGTTATTAATAATCTCAATGCATTATGTGAACTTTTTTTTGTATTTGAAGATTCTGTATTGCCTGTATGAACCTGTATGAATCTCTGTATGATTCCGCATGAACTTCTGAAGATGCCAGACACAGATGCCGGTGAAACGTTAGGAGAGAATGCTGCTGGAACATGACCATATAGTCTGAAAAATTCACAGTAACACTTTGAAGATTTTATTTAAGACTCCAAAAACTCTTTATTGTTATTTTTAGAACAATATAGCTCTAAAATGTTCTTTATCCTAATTTCTAAATTGACTTAGATTAGGCAGGTCATTCAGACACATTTCAATTGGGTAATATGTGTTGTCTAGTACATAGTACACCTTGGTGGATGATTTCCTTCAAGAGCTACATAGGGAGAGTGAACTTTCAGCTTTCAGTGCCATTGGCCTTGGCCCCATCTACACTGAACATTTAATGCAGTTCAAAACTTGCTTCAAACTGCAGCAGCCAGACAACAAACTCTCCTCAAACGGGTTCAAAGATTTCGTTTGTAATCATCTACCCAGTGAAACCACTTTTAAAAATATCGGGTTGAAACTGCATTAAATGCTCACTTTAATGGGGCCATTGTGTGCCACACTAAGGTGAACCTATCACAGGTTTTCCTTGGTCATATTTGTTGAGAGAGAATCATTCTGTCTTTTCTTCCCTCTATTCCCCAGGGAAGCATTTGTACAATTAAAATGTGTGTACCAGCTGCGCCTGTACCTTGGGAAGCAGACTTGGCCACAGTGGTCCACACTCTCGTCACATCTCGAATAGACTATTGCAATGTGCTCTACATCGAGTTGTCTCTGAAAACTGTTCGGAAGCTTCAAGTAGTCCAATGGGCGGCAGCCAGGTTGCTCACTGGAGCGGCATACAGGGAGCACACAACTCCCCTGTTGCATCAGCTCCACTGGCTACCAATCGGCTACCGAGCCCAAAAGTATCTCCCTTTACTAACCTGTTTGAGTGCTAAGATCTGCTGAGGAGGTCCTGCTCTAGGTCCCACCACCATCACAAAAGCTTTTGGGGGAATGGACGAGAGACAGGGCCTTCTCGGTGGTGGCTCTTCAACTGTGGAACTCTCTGCCCAGTGAGATTAGATCAGCCTCCTCCCGCCTGGTAGTTAGGAAACAAGTTAAACCCTGGCTATTTAAACAGGCCTTTGACAAGTGACGGAAATGCAGTTTAACATCCTATCATGACACAGTTAGAAATGAATGACACAATGCGTTATTTGTTTTGGGGTTTTTTATGTTTAATATGTTTAAGGGGTTTTTAATGAGTATTTATATGTTTATTGATTTTAGTGATTTTATGCTGTTTATTGTTTTATTTGCTATGTATAATGAGGCATTGAATTTTTGCCTAGATGTATGATATATGCCTCACTGAGTCCCCCCATGTGGTGAAAAGAACAGGATAGAAATGAAGTAAATAAATATTTCTGATTACTTGAAACTGTAGTAAATTATCAGTGTAGATAGGGTCCTTTCTGGCCCATCTGGCTAAGATGAGACTTGACGACCCACTTTTAAGATGGATCTGATTATTCTTGAAAGGATAACTTCCGAAAGTGGTTCTGGGTGACTCTTATTCAATACCATAGCCTTTGACTTATGGTTCTATATAATCCCCCATGCTACATATGTTGATGCTGCCAGCACAAATGTTCTAAGGCATTGTGTTTTCTGCCATCAGCATTGAAAGGGCACAAAACTCCTTTTTATTGAAATATCTCCAAGTCATTCATAACAATAAGTAAACAACTAAGCTTAAAAATACCTTATTTGGTAATGCATTTTTAAATGATGTAATAGCAGGTCAGTATTGGGGTGCAATAGTGTGGGCTCTGAACATTTCTGGTGATATATAATGTTGAAATATCACAAGTAATGCCAACAATTGCTTAAATATGAATATATTAGATACATATTTGGTACAGTATGGAACCCTATTTCATTAACAAAAGCCTATCAATAAAACAGATAGTACTGCTGTTGAATAAAACTGATTAAAAATATAGCGGGATCCTCTGAAAAAATCTTGCCAAGAAAACCCCTCAACAGGTTTGCCATTGGATCACCATAAGTCACAAATAACTTGGAAGGCACAAAAAATTATGACCTGTTTAAATTGTTTTTAAATTATGTCGTCTGATGTCTAAATTGTTATTTTATGATTTTATGTGATTATATTGGGCTTGTTCCCCGTGTGAGCTACCCCGAGTCCCCTGCTGGGGAGATGGAGGCAGCATACAAAAATAAATTTATTATTATTATTATTATTATCATCATCATCATCATCATCATCATCATCATCATCATCATCATCATCTAGTCTTTAACAATAGACTTATGTATGCACAATGTCAATTATGTTTATTCAGAAAAGATTCATTGGAAAAGAGAAAGAAGATTTACTCAGTGTACCACTTATATTATGTTTTTTTTAAAAAAAACTACCGAATGTGTAAACTCTGAGATACCTGAGCCAAGAAGGGTTACAGGAACATTAGAATGTGAAATCCTATTTCTCTAAAAGAAAACCAAACCAATGAAGTTCCATTCAATCAGAGCTAGAAAAGCCCAATATTTATCTAAGCAGAAATAGTGCTTTCTGCTGCCTGTGGTATGCCACTTGCTCTCAAATGACATGTGCCAATGATCAAAGCTGGAAACCTTTTGAACTAGAGTCTTCTTTCAGCTTATAGACTGTTGTCAGATGGAGGAGAAGAAAGGGGTTTCTTCAAACATAAATTTTGTTAAGGAGAACAACAAAACCATGTTTACCTCAAATCAACATTTGAAAAGGTCACACAAGTGGTCAATTTTAAATGTTTAAAAAGACAGCTGAAACCAACTTCACAACTGAATCCCTAAGAAGCTAAAGTACAGTTGATTTTTGTGTGAAATATAATGTCCGCCAGAAAGTCTGTGTATGGCAAACATTTTAAGAAGGTAATCCTTTTTATGCTCTTCAGAATATTCCTAGGACACTCTTATTAACATAAGAGGGAGACAACATGGTGTAGTGAATGCTTTGAGCGTTGGCACTAGGATGCTGGTTCAAATTCCTGTTCAGCCATGGATACCCACAGAGCAACCTCAGGTAAGTCATATTCTCTCAGCCTTAGAGAAAGGCAAATTTCATCTGAACAAGTATTCCTAAGGAAAACCCATGATAGACTTACCTAAAGCCATTGGAAACAACTAGAAGGCATGCAGCAACATTATTCACAGGAACTCTATCGCTATCATTGCCCAAGGAATAAGGACAGGGAACAAGAAGTTTAACATTTTATATTTACAATTGTAAACGATATGTAATTTCTATCTTGAATGTATTCAATGACTACTTCTTGGGGGACATGAAAGAGTAATATGTTCATGTAAACTATCAAGAGAAACATCTGGAATATTTTTTAAAGCAATGGGTACTCTTGGCATAGGTACTTCATGTCGTCTCCAATCAATCTGTATGGATTTTTTTCAGTCAGCTGCCAGGACTCTTATAATCTGGAAGGGGTCCACTATTGATGCTTAATATTCTTCCTTTTCTGGAGCTCCAGAACATACTCTGTCATATATTGGAAATGTATATGGCAGCACCCACCTACCTCCTTGTAAGCTTAAGAGGATAGTAATATTGCATCTATACCAGGGAGGTTACTTTGGTGTACAACTGCCAGTCATGAATCCAGTGTCCATACAGTCCAGCTGCATTGACTTTGCTGAGATGTTACGTCACTGTCTGTGTCACCATTGCAACTCCTCACCACTAAGAAAGCCCCCCTGATAATCACTGATCACATTTGCTGATGTCAGAATGGGCATAACCAGCAAGGGGGAAGAGTGGTGTTGGCAACATGAGGACGAGCCATTTCCTTCCCTTATGTTGAGCAGCACTGAGAAAGGGTGATGGCAATGGTGTCTGAACAGAGAATCAGGCTAAAATGGACCCAATCCAGAGCACTACAAAGCTCCAGAATACTCCAGAGTTTCCTGTAAACTTCAAAGTAACCTCCAACTTTGCTTAAAGTGGGGCAAAGTTGGGTTAAGGCCAGAAAACCCAGAATAATTATTGGAAGTCACTGCATTATAGAGACAGCCAATGCTGAATCCAAGGTGAGTGTGGGTTTTTCCCTTTTTTTGGGTAACTAGTACCTCTTCCCTCAATTCCACCCTTGCAGATGCTTTGTCCTAAAAATGATGCATAATTATGGAAAACCTTGGCACTATATCCCAGGGTGCTTACATTTGACTCATACATTCTGTTTCTAAATAACCTGGTATTTCAGCATTAGGGAGGAGATAAAATACCCAAATTTGAGGCAGTCTGGATTGCAATGTGTTCTATCTGAGGCTATCCTTGCAAAGGACCCAGTGCGTAATATCACAATTAAAATACTCTGGTACAGAAATACAGGTAACCACAGAAGAGAACTAGGTTACTAAATTTGGAGGGTGTTCAATAAATATTTCCTAACAGTCTTTGAGAGAGAAAAACGTTGTTGTCTCAAATTCAGGACTTTTTCCTTCTGCTAAATTACTCTCTATTCACCACACTCTATTTTTATTCTATTTTCAACAGCTTTCCTTTATCCTGGCCTGTCTCATCTCACCCTTCCCTTCATTACAAACTGACAACTGTCATTCCTGGAAGGACTTAAAAAAAATACTCTCAGCCAACCAGGGTTTAAAGCCTTTCAGACCAATCAGGATTAATTTACCAGGTCTGGACCCCCCCCCCCCCCCAAATCTAGGAATTTTAGAGGATAGTCTGTCCAACAAGAACCTGTCACCAAGCAACCACTTTCACAAAAAAACTGACAGCACGCTAATAAAAGCAAAGGACACACAATTTGAAAGCAGTTTTCAACAGACTCTCACATCAGACGTTGTCCCAGTGCACAATTCTTCTCCCACAAGAACACTATGGCAAGTGAAGAAACAAACTCAAAACAATGTTCTCCGATACTCACCTGCCCAAACTCGACAATAAATGTAAATAACAAATAAACCAGACACTGACTCTTTAGCAGCAGTACTAATCTACTCTGTTAGGCAGCTACTCGCTCAAGGAATAAGGCAACTCAATGTCTTTGGAAAGTTTGTCTATACAGACATTTGGGGGGGGGGGGGCAGTCCAAAGGAACTCTATAAGTCTGATTTTTGAGTAAACGTGGATATACACAGGATGTCATATAAATGTAGAAATTCTGTCTAAATTATAAAAATAGAAAAAATATACTCAAGCATTCATTTTCATATTATCTTTTGAAACGTGGAGACACCTAATTCTTTCTTTGGATGTTGTTGTCTCCTGAGAGGAAATAAAGGATCAGATTGTCTGAAATTGTTATTGCTGTTCATCCAGCTATGACGGACAGACCTCATAAACACTGTTTATTGGCAGTTAGACCAACCGATTCCTTCTGAGAGGATTATGCACAATTAGCATTAGCTGTTTCTAAATGGGCAAGACAGCTGTCTGACAACCACAAATTTCACAGTGTCAAATGGCCCCGTGTCTTCCCCCTTCACAAACTCAATGTTAGCTATCGCTTGCTACAACCACATTGTCCAAGATCATGACCCAACAAAGAAAGAGGATTTTCTTACTAAATGCAGTGAACATTACATAAACCACATTTAAGATCAAGGTAGATAGCTGAAGTCAAATGGAGACCTAAATATGTAAATACCTCATTCACACAGCTATTAAATACATGAAGAAAAGCCTCTGGAGTACTTTCTCCCACTGCTGCAGGCTTTCAAAGTGACCCCAATTTAGGTCTTAAAAGGGCTTACTGCCAATATCTACAGCCACCATTCAGTATTAAGGATATCATAAGATTATCCTCAAGAAGTGAAAGTCAGCCCAGTATTTAGAACTATTTATAAAGTCTAAACCCACAAAAGAGGTGTTCTGTCACAAGGATTTAGAGGGCTATTAATATAAGCAGAATATCTACTAAATTAATACAAACAGACAATATACATGCATTTTAAAATAAGTAGGGATGAGGTCTTCAGAAGAAACACACACCATTCTCTAGGACAATGACCAATAGTCTCAAGATTATAGAAGGGAGAGAAATAGGAAGAAGATGATATAAATAATGTTCTAGTTTTTTACCCATCATCTCATTTACAGCAAGGAAAAACAGTCTACCTATCCCTCTTCATAATGCTTGGTTCTTCATCAATCATAAGCTTTCCTGGAAGGCCAGTTTGATAGGGGAGTGAAAGATAGGCGGTGCAATTAGAAAGGTTCTCTTTTTAAAATTGAAACTCTCCAAATGCTTTAGCCAGCATTCCTAGTGGCCATGCTTTCTGGGCCATTCTTGGGATCTGTAGTCCTCTAAATATTTCACAGGCTCTGTTTCCAGCACTGTTTTTGGCTCATGAATAAATCTTTCTCTGCATATTGCACTAATTCATTTCCTTTCCTTTTTCAATTCCATTCCCTTTTTAAAAATCCCAAAAGCCTCTGCCACACCACAAAGTACAGTATCTTGTAGGATGAAGAGTAGCCCATGGGTCAAATCTATTCTCCAATAACTTCTTTTACTCTACCTAACTATAGATTATTTAAGGATGCATCTACATTGTAGAATTAATGCAGTTTGTCACCACTTCTACTGCTGTGAATCAATGCTATGGAATCATGGGAACTGTAGTTTCACAAGATCTTCAGCCTTCTCTGTCAAAGAGTGCTGGTGCCTCACCAAACCACAACTCCCAGGATTCCAAAGTATTGAGTCATGACAATTAAAGTAGCACCAAACTGTATTCATTCTACAGTATAGATGTACCCTTACCCCAAAAAACTACCACTTTAGACTGAAGCCGAAATGCCATGCATATTATCGCGATATACTAATAGTGAGTTTAATACTAGGACAGGATGCTGAAGCACACTGTAGCATACCCATAGAAACATGATATACTTTCCCACTTATGACGTCATCATACAAGGCTAGATTTGGCAGCAAGCGCTGATCTAGCCCCAGTCACCTACGAAGCTGGCCAGCTCCGATCACAAGATGTCATGCTGGCTCCATGGATGAAGGAGGGTGGAACCGGCATGCTGTCGCCACCCTGGAAACTCAGGTGGCTTCCTGTGTTGCCATTCCTTCAATGGGGGAAGCCACATACAGTAGGCTTCCCCCTGTGTGAAGAACTGCTGGAGGAGGTTGGCGAACTGGGGTATGTGGTGCCATCTTCCCAACATCCAGTGGCAAACCGGTTTGCCACCAAGAGCTGCCACCAAAGATATGATGAGGTGGTTAGACTGTGGATTCTGATTCTGTCCCTATAGGATTCTACATGTAGAGCTTAAATGTTGGATCCAGACTGTGATTTAGAACCATAAAGTTGAAAGAGACCACAAGGGTCATCAGATTCAATCCCCTGCCTTGCAGAAATATTCCTCCTGTGTTTAATCTTCTGTGCTTTACCTGTGCATCAAGGTTTTCAGTAGTACTTGAATTTCAACAGTGCTACAGGCACTTGTTTTCTAAACATAAGACTCTCATATACATTCCAATAAATGTGGTGAAACTTGCTTCCTGATAAGCATGCCAATGGTTTACAAATCAAAATGCAAACCATACATTACATACAAATGTCTAGATTTCAGTGCCAAGGGCCACTTCTTCCAGGGACAAGTAACATTGTAAGAGGAAAATTAGGGCAGATAAATGATTGGGGATGGATATGCTTTGCTTTTTTCCTACAACTAAGAGTCAAAATGCATGTTTATATAAACCTGAAACCGCCTTTGGAAAAGAGCTGGGAAATGCAATTTAAAAGCAGCAAGGGAAAACCAAGGCTCAAGTAGCACTTTTGACCAGCACCTTAAGAAGCAGGGTTATGTTAGACTTGGGCTTGGGAGATTCACTAGTGAAGTTTACTGCAATCAATTGCATTATATGAGTCTACACTGACCATGTAATATAGTTTCAAATTGTAATATATGATAGTATAGATCACTGATTCCCAAAGTTGGCACTACCGCCCCCTGGTGGGCACTGCAGCAATCCAGGGGGGGGGGCGGTGATGGCACCTATTAAGGCACGGGGTGGGGCTAGGGGAGGGGCAGGGCGGGGCCTCTTCCCAAGTACCGGAGACAGGGCTGATCACCTGAGGTGCCTGGTCGGGCACAGGGGGCAGAGCTAGAGGAGTGGGCATGGCTTCTTTCCAAGAGCCCAAGACAGGGCTAAGAATCTATACCTCTCCTGAGGCACTTGTTGGGACACAGAGGGTGGAGCTAGGGAAGGGGGCAGGGCCTCCTTCCAAGAGCCTGAGACAGGGCTGAGCCTCTATACCTCTCCTGAGAGGCCTTTTAGGACTAAAGGGCGGGGCTAGGAGCAGTGGCGGGGCCTCTTCCCAAGAGCACGAGACAGGGCTGAGCCTCTGTATACCTCCCCTGAGGCGCTTGTTAGAACACATAGAGAGGTTCAGCCCCATTAGGCACTTGGAAAGAGGTCCCACCTCTAGCCCTGCCCCCTGTGTCCTGGCAGGCACTGCATGACAGGGATAGAAGCTCAGCCCTGACTCAGCTCGTAACTCCACTCATCCCAGTCCTGGCCGCCCATTTGTGACCCCCCCCCCCACATCCCCCTCCCAGCCCTGCATCTTGGATTAGGGGAGAGGCTTAGCCCCACCTTCTTGAGCAGGAGCTGCACCCACCCCTCTAAGCCATGCCCACCTTTCCAGGGGGCACTGAGTAATATTTTTTCTGGAAAGGGGGCGGTAGGGATCATTGGAGAAAAGTATTCATCTGCAATAGTTAGAATTTAAATTATTTAAAATGGAAAGATAAGATACAGCAGTAGTTAACATACATCAAAACAGCAAGACAGTGGCTTCATTCCAATGTCATTTTATGCATTTTAAGGACAGAAACTCATTTTGCATTGGCAACAAGAAAAGAATCAAGACTGCCATGAAGGTACTGTGAAAATCAGCTCAGTTTTCTTTGTTATTTTGAAGTAATTTCTCAAAACAGTTCTTTACAAGGGTGATTATGGTATTACCTTTGGCAGTAACATTAGTGTTACACAATACTGAAGAGTTCAAATTATCTTCTATAAGCCAGGGATAATTTGTCATAAAACAAGAGCAGAACAGTCTAAGAACATGAGGCATGACAGACAAAAAAGGCAAAACCATGTTGCAGGAGATAAACATGTTTATTTATCTACTGAGAAAAACCCTTTGACAGAAGCAATGTATCTTTTCTAGCAAACGTTCCAAGTTAAGTGCTGTCTGGCTCTGTTTATTACTTCTTGCTATAATAATGGCCACGGCTATGCATCTATATGTATAATAGACCCTCTGCATTAACAGGGGTTGGAGCAGAGGATCCATGGAAATGTGGAAAAACTGGAAATAACCATGACATCCTTGTATATCCGGCAGGTGGGACTGTGCCTTCCTTGAAGCCACAGGGAGTGGAGTAGTGACAACTTAGTTACCAGTCAACCCCCACTGAAATATATGAATCAACAAACTTTCATGGGGGATGGATAACAGCTGAAATCATTGTTTTCCGCTCCCTGTGATTTTGGGGGTGACAGAACAGCACTTCTTCTTTTTGTCAAGCCACAACACCTTCCCCCAGCACAAAATATTTATAGTAAATCAAGAGACTTCAACCCAGAGTTGCGAAATGCTGAAGCGTTAGAGGTTCTTGAATGTACTTAGCAGCAGCTGTACCCTACAAACTCTATCAGATCTAACCAGTTAATAAAACGTGTCAATTTGATGATTTTTGTATAATGTGTATCTTTTATATACTGTGCGAATTCCTAAAAGTATAAACTGTAACTGCATCAAATTAAATGTATCAAAATATATCTAGAAGGCAGCTACCTCAACACACCCTCTGTTTCCATAATCCCTTGGGAAAGGAAATCATTGCCAGGGTCCCTCTAGCTATTTTCCAAGCCAGATAACTATCAGAACCTGTGTGTGTGTGTGTGTGTATGCAAATACATAATCCTCTTTGTCATCAGGGTATGCTCAGGATGTTTGTTCATTCTACTTGAAGCTGAGAGTTTGCTGCTCCCACGGAAGAGAGGGCTGAGGGATATGAATTCATTATCTCTCTAGGTCAGCAGCTAAGCCCTTGGTTGTCTAAAATCACTACTTTTGTCTTTTAAGTCTTATGCCTTTGTCTCGTTTCCGACTCTTTGTGACCTCATGGACCAGTCCACAGGGAGCTCTGGTGTGGACTGGTCCATGAGGTCACGAAGTGTCGGAAACGACTGTGTGACTGAAGAAGAAGAAGAACCTTTGTCTCTTACGGAACGGGACACTTGAGTTAATCAGGAACTCATCAGCATATCCACAGCAGAAATTTCTCATGGACTGGGCCCTCCCAGGGGGCATCCATGCAACCAATTGGCTCTTTGAACAGAGCAACCACTAGCTGTCCCTCTTCCTACCATGGAAACCTCCTCCTGCAGGCTGGGAACCCACAGCAAATCTGGGCACAGCTCCTAGCCTGCCTCTTTTTTCAACCAATCAGGGCAGGGAGTGAGAAGTCTGATTATCTGTCAGTATTGCATAAGATTTCATGTCTTTCTCTGTGAGTTTATGCTTGTACCTTTTGAATCGTATTGCTTGAATTGCATCCTTTTTGGCTGAATTGTAATAAACTTCTGTGGCTTTCCTTCAACCCAGAAAGCTTTTTCTCTGTCCTGGCTCATCTGGTTTCATGAATGTTCACTGGGCATAGACTTCTTAATCATGGTCTGAGCTGGAATTACTACATTCCCACCGCTCACTATTTGTGCCTCCAATGTCCACTGGCCTGCTGGGGAATGGGCAGCAACTTAAATTGCAACTACTTCTGACCCTGAAACTACTGGGAGATGCAAAGTGGCAATTTCAGTCAATATAGATTCCCCCACCCAAGTCTGTTGGTTTGTAGATTTTGAGTGGTGGGGACTGATGACAAGAAATGCCCCTACTCCAGTTCCTGAGTCACTGGGCATGATATAATGGCAATTTCAGTCACCATAGACCCCAACCCCACCCTGAAAAGTCTGTTGGTTTGTAGATTTTGAGTGGTGGGGACTGATGACAGCAAATGCCACTACTCGAGTCCCTGAGTCACTGGACATGATATAATGGTAATTTCAGTCACCATAAAACCCACTCCCAGCCCGCAAATTCTGTTGTTTTGTAAACCAGGAGAGGTGCGTATGTAGACTTAACCTTACAATACTCTAGTCCCTGAAGCTGTCATAAACTCCTCATCAAAGTCTGCTCATTCATTGATTTTTGGGGGGTGAGGTGGAGTCTGCTTGAGAAGATGGTGCAACAGCATCTCACCCTCCACAGAAATCTATAAAGGAGCAGACTTTGTGAGGTTGGCAACTAAGATCATTGCTGCTCTGCACCTGAAGCAGTGAGGAGCAGAGCCCCCACAATAATGAGTTGGTAACCATCACCCCAAGTCTACAAAGCAGTCAACTTCAGGAAGTGGAGACTCAGATCATCACTGTCTTGACCCCTAGAGTTGCATGAAGCAGCATGTTGGTCTCAGACCTAAGGGTACAGGTGGCAAATCGACAGTTAATCAAATCTACAAATGCTCAACACACGAATGTGTAGGGCCAACTGTATTTATTAACATATTTCAAACTTGCTTTTCTAAAACCAAAACTGCAATTTGACATTAAAAACAAAATGATAAAGGAAAAAATTCCTTACCCCAACTGCAGCATTAAAATACATTTCCAACTAACTCAACTAGCTACTTCTCAAAGGAAACCACCCTAAGCCCAGCTTGTTCTCCAGCAGAATTCCTAACATTTTAAAATAATTTCTATACAGGCAACAGACATTTCCAATTTGAACCCCCACAGATGTGTTGGACTACAATTCACGGAAGCACCCAGCCAACATCTGGATAGGATTAAATTTTCAAAAATAAGTCTGAAAGGTTGAAAGAAAATATACCACAAAGCCATTTCATAACCCTGAGAGCATTACTGATAGAATGGAAATTAACACATCTCCCAAACTCAGGGAGCACAAAAAATCATTATAAATTCAGGGAGATTTAGAAAGGAGCAATACTGCAGTCAGTCCTCTGTATCCATGAAGTCTATATCCAAAGATTCAGCTATCCACAGTTTGAAAATATTACAAAAATTCCAGAAAGAAAAATCCGATCTTGTCATTTTACTATGCAATGGTATAAATGGGATTTGAGCATCCACAGATTTTAGTATCCACTTTGGGGGGGGGGGAGGGTTCCTGAAGCAAAACCCCAGCAGATATCAAGGGTCCACTGTAAAATGATTCAGCAACAGTATTTGGACACATTTCTAATAACTGGTTTTATTCTACCCTACAGAAAAGATGAAAATTTTGCAAACTATTTATATTCTTCCTTAGTTATACTTTGTAGATATTTTCCTGAGTTAAATACAGTGTTAATGTAGCTGAAAAATCCATATGAGTGAGGACACTGCTAGAGAAAGCTGGTTCATTCTCCAAACTCCATAATCTCTTATCCTCTAGGATCGATCCCTCCCTTGTAAGTTTTAAACTTTGGCATGCAAGTTCCTTTTTAAACATAATTACTGTTCCTAAATCAGCATTCCTTCTATGGTAAATTCTCTGCATTAACCCAGAAGGCTCAAAGAGATAAGAGCATTAAAGACATATTTTGAGCAGCAAGTGAAGTCATGTGTAACAGATATCCCAGTTGCAATGATATAAACCTTTTCACACTCTTCACAGGAAACATTCTAAATTAGTTCAAAATTTGCATGACACAATTTAAACTTTTTGAATAGTTTTTTTCTATCAGACACATGAGCAGGATCCCAATGAACTTTTAATATAGTTTCTTCTAGTTTGAAAGGTATATTCAAGCTTCTAAAATGACAAAAGTCCCCACCTAATTTGAATTAGTCTCTCTCAATTGATTTTAATAAAGTATTTAAATAATTAATTAATATCTTGCCTTCCTCTGGACAAGAGACTAAAAGGACCTTATCCCCTCCCTACACACACACAGACCAAAAAATCTTTCCTAGTACAGTATTTATTTCTGTAGTTAATTTTTAGTCTAAATGAATACCCGCATGCAGATCAAATTGAGATGTGCTAGTTCTGTATTTCATATTCCGATGTCATAAAAAAGTAATAACAAAAGGTCTTGCTTGAAAATTCACATATCCATCCTACATCTATGAATTTAATCTTCCATGGCTTGAAAAATATATTTTAAAAATCCAAAAAGCAAACCTTGATGAACTAGCAAATTGCTAAAGGGCATACAATGGGATAATGGTATACGAGATCCAGAAACCCAGCACAGTATAGTAGTTTGAGTGTTGTGCTAAGAATTTTGGTATATCAGAGTTTGAATCTCTACTTGGCCATGGAAACCCATTTAATGACTTCGATAAGCACAGTATGAGAGGGAGAAAAAAAATGCCCTTGCACAACATTAGACAGCCTGAGAAGCAATGGTGTAGAGCAGTGCCTTTCAAACCTGGGTTTCTCAGATGTTTTTGGCCTTCAACTCCCAGAAATCCTAACAGATGGTAAACTGGTTGGGATTTCTGGGAGTTGTAGGCACAAAATATCTGGGGACCCCAGGTTGAGAACCACTGGTGTAGAGGTTACACTATTAGAATGGTACTGTTGCAACCCTAGGCTATGTAAGCATCTCAAAACCACATTATATGCAAGCAACAGCAAATTAAATTTCAGAGTCAATAAAATGAGTTTGAATCCACAAGAACAAAGTACTAGAAAACCTTGAAGCAAGAGTCTATAAAAATCACTCCAAGAACATAGTCCAAACTAGATATCAAAGTAAGTCCCACAAACGATATCATGAATAGTCCCAACAAGGCTTCAAGGATTAATCCAAGACATGAATCAAGCTGGAAACACAGAAAGCAACACTGGAATGCAGGGACAAAACTCCAAGTTTAGTCCAAGGTATAGAGTCCAAGCTGGAACACAAGGCAAGGGTCTTGGCTGGAACAAAAATCCAAACTGCAAAATACTGGAGCATTCAACTGGAAACACAGGAACAAGCAAGGCTGGAACTTGAATCAAGATACAAGGCTGCAGAAATACACATGAAGCAAAGATCTTCCTTCTTGGATTTGTGACGTTACCACCTCTGACTGTGTCAGAGAAACCACCCCTTCTTAAGGGAAATGCAAGGTCCCATCTCATGAGAATGTTGCTCATTATTTCGTTTCAACAGCAAACGCCTACTCCTCCTAACATACTCCTTTTCTTTTCTCAACTGAGTTATCGCTCTCCTCCAGTCAAGCTCATTATCTGTCAGACCCCTGGCAGCTGGGCACCAAGAACCATACACGGAGGCCAGTCTCTAATATCTTTATTAAGGAAATATATAAAAGCAATAAAAACAAGTGAAGAATATAGTTCAGAAGCAGACCTTTCAAATGAGGTCAAATATAGTCCAAAAATGTATAGTCCAATAAATGATATTAGAGTTCAAAGTTCTTTATCCAATACCGAAACACACACTATTGCCAAGCAATAGCGTGGGGAAATGTCAGAGTCTTAGAGTCCAAGGTAGCTTGACAACAAGGCTGGAACAAAGCTGGATATAACTTGGTTCTTTATCAAGGTCCGTGACTAGGTACAAGGTAACCAGTGAATCCTGGAACTAGGTCCGTGGTTAAAAGCAAAGCGATGCGAAATCTTGAATACTTAATCCGGGAGGCAAGGAACTGGGGTTACGAAGTCCACACACGATCTCACTCCTGAAGCTGATCTGTTGACTCCGCAAAGAATCTCCCGCGCCAAACACCTATATTGGGTCTCGTTTTCCCGCCAACAATCTCCTTCCCTAGAGAACGAGAAGCGAAACCCAACTCTGTCCAGATGCAAGACTCCTTAGAATTTCCCAAGGGAAGCAGGCCTAATCAGCCTGTTGTTTGGCAGCGATCCGTAAACTCCTCCGATTTGCTTCTCTGACTCCTCTGTCTCTAGAGTAAGATTCCCTCCTGGGAAACGGAGGGGAGGAATGCCCAAGGTCTGTTTTACTGAATTCTTGAGAATAAACATCAACATCCGGCAGGTGAAAGGACTCCGGCTCTTGTTGAACCGGCGAAAACCCCATGTTTTCATCTTCATCTGCCACGATAGTACTAGGAACAGGACTACAAGGCCCATGGGGCATCACATTATCCCTCTCCGCTTTATCACTTCCAGGATGTCCAGCTGGCACCAGGAAATCTGACCTTGACTTCTTTGAGGAATGTGGTTCAAACTGACTACTTGCAACCATTCTGTCTCTGGTCCCAGAATCCACTACGACAAACTCTGGCTGCATCTCAGGCCCAAACCCAGAGTCCTCTGGCAAGACAGGTGTACAACATTGATAGAATGGATGGATGACTCATTGTTCTAGTACTGAAAGGAAGGAATATCGGTATGCCAATAAAAGCAACAGATCACTCTCATTTCATTTTTCCTTACAAAATATCTCTACACAGAGTTTCTGAGTTACAAACATCCAACTTACTTATGACTCCTAGTTACAAATGGGGCAAGACAATAGGAAGTGAGTGGAAATCTATTCCTAGAAAGCAAAATTCACTCCTGTGAGAGTTTTCATGGAAAAAAAGTGTCCCCACTGAAGCTTTATCATTTATCCGCAGCAGCCCCAAATTTTCAAAATCCCATTGTCATAGAGATAGAAAGTGAGGTGAGGAGACAGAATCTTCTAATCAAGGGCACAGACAGCAAAACAAACCTTACAAGTGTGCTAACCCTTCCCTATGCTATTAAAAACTTTGGGGGGGGGGTGTTGGAGTTACACTTTAAAATGTACCTGTTCTGACTTAAACACAAATTCAACTTGGACATTTTCAAACACAAAGGCAACTTTAATGTAATTTTTAACAAAAGTGACTGATTTACATTAAAATTTCTGCATCAAGTAATGACTTCTGGAATTAGGTTAAACTACTGACTCAAATAAATTAGAAACAGTTCTAAAGAGTCAATAGAATTTATCTTTTGGTTATTCACTGAAGGACTAGTTCTCTTGGATTTTTACAGAACCAGTAGAGTATTAGCTTTTTGTTAGTCCCCCCAGGGTTGGAGAATTACAAGGCTTGGATCTCAAAATCCATTCCTGTGCCTCAGTGGGTTTTCTTGTTTTTCATATTAGACACTGTTTGGGGACTTTTCATTTCTTCCAGGCAACTTATTTAAAGTTCAAAATCCTGGGACTTTTTCTCGGATTCACATAGAACTAGTAAACTAATGAAAGTGGGGTAAGGTGATGAGACAATAAGGAAAAAAGACACAAGAATATCGAACAGGCAGCAAACTCAGATGCCAAAGTCATAATTAACACATATAACCAGTTAAAATATCCAGCAACCTACACACCCAAGTCTTGCCTGCATAAAAATAACTTTCTGATGGTTCAAAGGCAACAAAAGACAGCCTTGCATCCCTCATGCGGAGAATTGTGGAGTTGGGAGTCTTGTCCATGAGCATATAAGAGCATACAATCACATTTTTGTTCACTCTGCTTCGTCCATGTATGGATGAATCTATTTATCTCCTTGTAATCTTCCCAAATAGGATGTTTCCTACTTATGATAGTTTATGCCCTTGAATAATCCACCCATGCAGTTGTGGAACAAAGAATAAAAGGTGAACAAGACTGAGTCATCTACCTCTCGTCTTTCTTCTGTCTCTGAGTCAAGAATCTTGATTTCTGTTCATACAAAGCAAAAGTGAGTGACTTCTGAAAACAAATCTCATTAAGAAAAATATGACCAAGGCATGAGTATTTAGTCTGGCAACTATTCATAAAAATGTGACAGTGTTTGCTAGGACATCTCTGAAGCAATGATAGGAATCCAACTTTGCTGCCATGAAAGCTTACAATGAAACAAGTTTAAACTTCTCCTTTTTAAAAAGTAGGGGAGGGATCATCATAAAAAAGCATATTGTTTCCAACTAAGCAATTGAAGAATGTAAGGACATAAACTATATCAGCGACATCAGACCAAAGGCTTTGAGCATTCTGTTCACACAGTGCCCAACAGGTTGGCTACGGGAAACCCACCAGCAAGACAGAAGTGGACTGTACTGTCCTCCTTGCATTCCCCAGCAACTGTTATACACAAGTATGCTGTCAGTGATATTGGAATAAAAATCCAACCTGACAAGTTACCATAACTACACAAATCTATCTAACCCCCTTTAAAGCTCTTTGTGTTAGCAGGTGTTGTAAAAGTGAATACCACAGTTTTTCTGATTATCATCTTTGATCATTTTGGTTGCTTTCTTCTGCACCTTCTCCAGAAGTAAATCATTTTTATGTATGGTGACGTGAACTATACATAGTATCTCATACGTTTTTTTTCATTCATGGACCATCTTAAATAAGAGAGTAATGAAATGAATAAGAGAGTAATGAAATGTATACTTCGTAGACATTATTGGTGTCTCTACTTTCCCTTCCCTTCCACCATTCTCATATTGGGTTGAAAAACACATCAGCAGATGGAGGATTCCCCTTCTTTCTTGGATCATTTGGTTTTAGGCCAGCATCCTGGTGACATATACTTACAGAAGCAAGAGTTGCAAAGGTGTAAAATCTTTTCATGATATTGGTTAAAAAAACAACAACATCCATTGCTTCCTTGTGCAACATTTTCTTCCTGATTGCACAAAGAGAGTTGCTGTGCTCACCTGACCCAAATGCTCCCTTTACAGCCATCCTACTTCGGCAACTGTACAGACTGGACGTCATGCCAAAGTATGCTGGTAAAGCTTTATGGATCTCAGACCTAGCCTCTCTCTGTACATGGTCTCCCTAGCTCAAATGAATTTAATTGAGCTATGTGCAATGTAAATATGTCTAGTATTGGAGTGCTTACTGGTAGAAGTGTCCTCTCTTTTCTCCACTTCACTCTTCCCTTCGGAGACTCAAGCAGATTAGAAAAACAAAGCAGGAAAAGTTATCTGATGCCTATAATATCCAGTTACATTAGTCATCACTCTTTTACTGATGTAATGGCAAAAGGTTAATCTAAAAAGGAGCAGGATAAATCTCAGGTTTCATACACAGACTAGGCTGGTCACAATGAGTGTTGACTCCTTTAGCAAGAGAAAAGTTATTTACAGAAAAGCTTTCTATTCAGTACTAAATCAAGAAAACACACACACATAAACACAAAAATCACCTGAAGAACACGTCATTCTTTGCAAATATACAAAGCAGTCAATAGCGAAGAGGTCATAGTAGCCCTGCTGTGGTTATGTTAATAACAAAGTGTTGCTAGGAAACTCTACAGTCTACGTGGAGTTTCTGATAGGGGGGGAAAAGAGGGGGGGTCAGATGTTGAGTTCTCACAACTTATTTTGTAGCCTCAAAGACAGCCTCCCAAGAATGCATTCTAGGATCAGTGCCATCTTCTGACACCTGTATAAAGAGAATTGTATGGCAAACGGCAATATGAAAATACAAGGCTCGGTTGGCAATACTCCAGTGACAGATTACATCTCAATGAAATTTGTTGTGCAAGTTGTTTTTTCAGCAGCATTCTTGTGAGTGCAAAAATTACAGCACCTGCTGGTGAAATAGGAAGCAGAAATATTTTAGAAAGTGAAAACTCAATAAAAAACAGCAACTAGAGGCACCACAGTTTTGCAAGTTTCTTCCAATTGTAGCTGAATGAATATTAAATCCATTATGTCCAGAGTTCAAAATTATATAATTGTATCCTGGTATTGAAGAGGAGTACATTTTAGTAATATTATAAGGCATTGTGGTGCATCTGTTGGATATGTATCTTGTATGAATTGTGTAGTTACATAATGTGTCATGAATGCTGGTGTGAGTCATCTTTTAAAGTCACAGAGTTGGTGAGATCTTTTAATGTCAGAGGAACTGCCTTTAGCTAATAATTTAGATGGAAGCTAAATTGGAGATGAGGAGAAGAGCAATTGCAGTGACTCACCCTGATAATTGACAGAAGTTATTTCACAATGGAAAAGCAACCTTAGTAGATAAATATTCCTAACCCGCTGGTTGTATGTTTCAGCTCTTGTATTATTATAAAAGTAAATGACATACTGTTTCATCCTGGACTTTCAAAGTCCAGACCTATTCACTCTGTACATGATCCTAAAACTGTTACATTCTCTTTTGCACTTGCTTCTGGCTCAGCAATCCATATCATTTGGAATCAGTACCTTTGATAGGTATTTCATGCTCCCATTATGGACACAATATGAATAGTTTTGAAAAGAATCTCTGAATGGTTTTTCCAGGGACAATTTGAGCAAGCAAAAACAAAGAACACATTCCCCTTTTCCATTTTTTTCTATTGCATATCAACTAGTTCTCTCTTTTTTTTTCTTATTCTAGTCAACAGTATATGTCCATTAGAAATCTACTCTAAATCAAATATACTTTGGATGTACCCTAAAGTCCCTTAAAGTATATGCATATATTCAAGTTTAGACATTCTTGTCCTTGTTTCGACAAGGCAGACTTTATGGGGGCATCATTTTGGCGTGATACTAACTGTAGGAATATTGTGTTATACAATTATAGTAATTATAGCCTGCAATAGAATCTGTTTATCATTCCTATAAACACACACCTTATAATGTCACTGCTAATGAACCTGAGCCTACAGGAAATGTTCTGCTGTTGTGACATAACATTCCTACTGCTGAGGAGGGGCTAGAAAGACAATGGAAAATATAGTAAACCGATAGAGTGTGAAGGAGAGAAGGGGGAAAAAAACTGCACTGAAGTGGTACTTCTGGAATAGAAGCGGCTCAAAGGGAAGCCACCTGTCCCATTCTATTAGGCCAGGCTCACAATTCCCAACAGCAAGTGTATAGAATTCTGGGGTTCACACCAGGATTGGATAAGGAGATTCTAGACATGAAGAGGGAAGCCTGTATGTGCTGATTTGCATGTCAATACACCAAGAGTGCTTCCCTGTCCCTCCCAGCTCACATCTAGCTGAGAATCTTGGGAACAAACAGAAAACACTGGTCTCACTTTTGCTGGTGCCTTGATCTTTGCCAGAGTGAGGTTTCAATGGCAAAATAGCAGAATGGTTTGCAAATATTCCCATCACACCCATTGGAATATGGCAGTGCTATTAGCACTTGGGAAAAGAATCCCACCAGTAATTGTTCAGCTGAAGGAAATGTAAGTACAGTCCTCTTGCAGAAAATAACAGGCTATCAGTATGATTAAAGGTCAGATCCCCCTTTAAAAGCATTTATAGGCATAAAAAGATCATTATGTTGGCCTTGTCTACAATTTCACCTGAATATTTTTTTTCCTTTTTTGTGGTGAAAGACTTATCTTCTTACATGTAAACTGATACCAGAAGATAACATAAATTGTGATTAGGTTTCAAAGGAAACACAGTACCTCTATACTGAAATTGATTTTAATCACCTCAATACTTAATTGTTTCATATTTTCTTTAATTGCCCATTTTATGAGACAGCTTTACAATAGAATATTAATACGTAAGAAGATATTGCAGAGAAAATTAATAAACTAGCTAGCGAGACTTCTACATATACAAGCCAGCAAGTTAATCTCTATCACTAGTGACAGGAAATGCAAGAGCATGAGAAGGAAGGCGTACAATATACTAGTTTAAACAAATTGAACTATGGTCTCTCTTTTGTGCCACAGACTATTGATTTTGGTCAGTAGGTTTTGAACATTCATAAAGATAAGTGTTATTTTACAAATGTGACTGTAGTGGAACACCAATTTTGTCTTTTCTTGGAGCTATCATTATTGCTACCTTTTCATGGGGATTTCCAAGCACTAATAAAGGAGTTAAAGAAGGAGAAAAATCTGGCAACCATCACAGCTAGATAGCAGAAACAACAACAAAACTTACACTGGATATTCTACATGGTTATTATATTCAAACTGAATTTCAGTTTCTAATATACACAGCTAGCTTTTCCAATGTTCTGAAACATACATAGGGGTTCACCAGGCTGTTAGTTTGTCCCACGGTCATGAGTATATTGGTCTGAGTCAATACAAAACTTTTTCAGCTGACTGAGGCAAGTTCCCTTCCTTGCTGTTAAATGTTGTAGGTACATCAGCAGTGTACAGTGAAGAACCTTTGGAATTAACAAACAACTTTAATTTGTAATATTTGCAATGTGGATCACCATACAGGTAATATTGGGTCATCCCCCCCCCCCCCCGCACTACCCACAATCAATTCTAAAGTTGACTCCAGAGCCAGGTGGCAACAGGCAGAAAAGCATGCTGTTATCATTTATTAGCACCTAGAAGTCCCTTGTTTTCCAATGTGCTGTTCAAATGTTCTATATCATTAATAACTTCCTTTCATTTACCAAGCTGTCTGAGATTGTCAGGTGATCCAATCCGCATGCATACAGGAACCAAGTCTGGGGGAATGTTGGCTTGGAATAAGCAAAATAGAACAGTGATATAAGAGATATGATGCTGATGCTGCCCAGATATCCCTGGCGACCCATACTGTTGCCTGAATATAACTGTTCTGAAATTTGAATGTTATGTATATTTTATTAGGTATAAGAGGGCCTTCTTTCCAAAATAACACACACACATATGCACTGCGCATTTTTGTTTTGGCTTCTTTAAACCACCATATAGTGAGCTAAAGAGATGTTTCACCAGGCAAGAACTTCTGTGACACAATGGGTTAAACCCTTGTGCCAGCAGGATTGCTGACCTGAAGGTTGGGTTGCTGACTTGAAGGTTGCCGGTTCGAATCCGGGTGGCTCCCCATGCAGGGACATGAGAGAAGCCTCCCACCAGATGGTAAAACATTAAACATCAAGCCGCCCCCTGGGCAACGTCCTTGCAGATGGCCAATTCTCTCACACCAGAAGTAACTTGCATTTTTGCAAGTCACTCCAGACACAAAAAAAACCAGGCAAGAAACCTATGAGATCTCACTTTTTGGCCCCCTTTTGACATATAGGGAGACTTATATCCAGGAACTTGTTTCTTTTTTTTGAATGGAATGGCTTGCAAGCATGGGGTCTCTTCCGGTCTCTTCTGATTTCATTATTCTACCAGGAACTCACATCAGCACCTTGATATGTTTCCTACAATTGGAAGAAGGAGTAGGTAAATGGTAGAGAAATATGCTTTGCATTCAGAATATCTCAGGTTGGATCCCTGCCATCACACAACAGGGCTTGAAAAGCTCCTAATAGAAATGCTAGAGAAATACAGTAGAGTCTCACTTATCCAACACTCGCTTATCCAACGTTCTGGATTATCCAACGCATTTTTGTAGTCAATGTTTTCAATATATCATGATATTTTGGTGCTAAATTTGTAAATACAGTAATTACAACATAACATTACTGCGTATTGAACTACTTTTTCTGTCAAATTTGTTGTATAACATAATGTTTTGGTGCTTAATTTGTAAAATCATAACCTATTTTGATGTTTAATAGGCTTTTTCTTAATCTCTCCTTATTATCCAACATATTCGCTTATCCAACATTCTGCCGGCCCGTTTATGTTGGATAAGTGAGACTCTACTGTACCAACAATCAATGTCAACAATGCAGAACTAGATGGACTGATGGTCTGACTATTAAGGCTAGTTACTATGTTCCTAGTGGACTAGTCTGATGAGCTGGTCTACAAATATACTTAAATACTTTGTTTAAAAAACCGAAACCTTCTTTTCACATCCTTTACAGCAAAAAGCAGCTGGACTTAACTATTATATGGCTATAATTATTTTATTTACAACAGTCATTCCCACTCTGGGGCATTCTAGTTTACAGCATCAGCTTAGTCCAGAATGAAGAGCTCTGCATCCTTTGCTGTACTTCCTTTGGGTTCATGGACCATCCAATACTACCCTTCCTATCAGGATACTGTACTTGGTCAGTTAGATATCTGCAACACAAAAGGATGCAGCATGCAGATTGTAGCTTCTGTTGCACATACTCCATGTGTCTGTTAGATAAATCTGGAATTCAGTTCCAAGTAATGCAGTGGAAAAGCTGAAACTAACCACAGTACATGTCATCATGCCTCAAAGCAGGGATGGGCAACATGCAGCCTACATGCCACTTGTGGTCTTTGGTCCCTCCAAATGTGGCTCTCACGGCCTCCAGATCCTTAAAAATATTTGGGGGAGGGTCTGATTTTGCCTCCTTATGAGCCCAAAGCATCCAAAACTACCCAAAAATACAGTGGTTTGGCTCCCCTGACCCAAAAAGTTCCAAAAAAAAAAACCACCAGAAGAAAAAAAAAAACATCTGAAAACTGGCCAAAATGGCAACCACAAGTGATGTCAGCTCCTCACTGAAACACACCACTGGGTGGGCGTAGGGAGGAAAAATTGCCCTTGCCCAATTGCTCACCCCTGTCCTACATGCATTGTTTTAAGCCACCCATCTGTTAAGATCATGGCCCTTGACCCTGCAGCCTCACAGCATTTTGGAGCCTGAATGAACATGGAAAAACCCTAACACATGTCAAAGGAAACCATTTTTTGTTAACTGATTGTTACTTCAGGTTGACACATTAACTCCAAAGTCCTCCTCCAGTTAAAGCATGCAGAACACCTATGTTTACAGACAGAGAGAAATAGAGACTTTTCAAACTTTAACAATAATTATCTATGAGAAGGGGGTGCAAAAAACAGGGGGAAATTTCCCTGAGGACTCTTGCCAAGGACTGCCACTAAAACACTAGACATATAGTAAATCATCCCTGTGAAAGGTCATGGTGTGAGCAGCAGGTGCAAGACATTGCATAAAAAGCATTTTTATGCACTTCTGGATTCTTCAGTGTGGCAAATAAAATGATAGAAAGGTGTTTACAGCATAAAGAGCAATGGTCAACAAAAAAGAAAACCATGGAGGGCAACATGTTCTCACAGAGGCCAATAAAAATGTGAGAAGCAGGCAGAACAATCCTCTATGCAGGGCACAAGTGATTGTAAAGCCATTAAAATACAATAAACATCAGAGTACTATTTTATCCATGATCTGGAACTACTTTTTTATGGAGCATTGGCAGGGAGAGAAGATGCCAGCTGACTTCCAGGTTGCTGCTGGGGCTTATTGGCTAAGTTGATATGATGCTATGCAACATTCACGCCATGTTGAAGGACCAAATGATGTATTATACACAGAGGATTGTAGCTTTGAGCCATTTAAATGTTAAATGAAAGGTGTCTCTCATCAAGAAAAGAAAACTTGTTAGAGGGGGATGTTCAGGATCACTCGCTCTTCAGTTGTCCTTCTAGTTCATCTATCCCAGGAGAAAACTGAAAGAGAGATGCACATGTGCATTTCCTAACCACAAAAAGAAGCTACAAAGATTATATGTGATGAGCCTATAGGAGAAATTGGGTGCATGGAGTTTGACACCTTTTTAACTACCATGGCTAAATGTTATGGAATCATGGGAGTTGTAGGTTTACAAAGTCTTCAGCCTACTCTGCCAAATAATTCTGCTGTCTCACCAAACTACAAATTTCCACAGCATTGAACAGTGGCAGTTGAATCATAGAATCTTAGAGTTGGAAGAGACCTCATGGACCATCCAGTCCAACCCCCCTGCCAAGAAGCAGGAAAATCACATTCAAAGCACACCTGGCAGCTGGCCATCCAGCCTCTGCTTAAAAGCCTCCATAGAAGGAGCCTCCATCACACTCCAGGGCAGAGAGTTCCACTGCTGAACAGCTCTCACAGTTAGGACGTTCTTTCAAATGTTTAGGTGGAATTTCCTTTCCTGTAGTTTAAAGCCGTTGTTCCGCATCCTAGTCTCCAGAGCAGCAGAAAACAAGCTTGCTCCCTCCTCCCTATGACTTCCCCAGTTTGAAATGGTGTCAAACTGTATTCATTCAGTATAGATGCAGCCATTGTCAGACTACCATTTGCATCATCCCCAAGTTGTTTGGAACCCAAGGTCTTTTCCAGATATGACCCCTCCCCTTCCTCGGCCTCAGGCCTCGACCTAGCTGTAAGATTTCCTTGCCAGAGATAAGCACCATGTTGGGCTCAATAAATATTTAACAGTATTAATTGTATCTGTTTATCACAAAGACCCAGAGCAGAGTCCATTGTACCTTTGGGGTTCCCTAAATTTCACACGAAAGCTAAGGGCAATCCTTGCCTCTTAGAGATCTTTGACATTCATGGGTAATATGTATATAGCCTGGGGACCCAGTACACTTCTTGACATTGGGGAAACAACCAATTGGGAAAACATCTCTAAAGGAACACCTATAAAATGCAAAAAGAAAAAAAGTAAATTACTCAAGATATTCCAGATCTGTCAAATGTGAAAGAAAAGCTCTCCACAATTTCCTTTAAACCTATCACAGTGTAACATTATACATGCCTATTTAGAAACAGGTCCCACGGAACTCCACTAAAATCACTGAGCTTTACTACCTTGTCAACTGTATATAGGATCCTACTGCCAATATCATAAATCCAAATCTATTGGTGAGGATTTTTGTATAAATCTTAGTGTTACCTCCCTGACCTTATGAAATGTGATCTCATTTTTTGCTTTTACCACTTTCAACTATTCAGCAACCACAGGAAGGGAGAATTTTTTAACATCCACACACATTTTTAAAGCTTATCACCTCCCTCCCTTTCCTGGCGCAGTTCCTCCCTCACACTATATGAAAATTCATCTTTGGGAGACCTATTCAAAAGTGGCTCAGCTGCTTATGTGTGTAAAATGGGTTTTTTATACACCTGCATAGCCCATTCTCTCTGCTTCCTGATTTCCAGAGCATAATAAAGCAGACTGTTGGAATAGCAACCACCTCTCCTCTCTGGCTGCCTGGCAGCAACTCAGGCCATGCTTGGGCAACCCGCATGCTTAACGCGCTCCCCTTCCTGCCAATTCAAAAAATTCAATTTTCTGAGAGGTACTCATGCATGCCAAATCAGAAACTGTCTTGATCTTCCAATACAGAAGAGCTTTCATATCCAGCAGTGTCATTCCCAAAATAATTATGTCCATCCTAACTATATATATTTTGAGTGACAGCCGTACAGTTACACATTTCAATTAATACTCAGTACAAGTGATGCTCTTAAGGTGCAAAGGATATCCCACTCTTACAGCAATTTCCTAGACTGATGAGTTAAGGGCCCCTTGACATTTGGAACAAACCCTTGGTATTGAATTCTAAACTTCATAGGAAACCTATATAAAGGCAAAATGTGCACAGGAGTGCAATTTCCATTGTTTAAAATAATCCAATAGAGGGATGAAGAATAACACCCTTTAAGACAGAACAGTTGCTGGCTCAGTTCTGGAAGCAGATTTCCAAAAGCCGCAGAATATGCCGACTCCCTAAGTTTTTTAACCCACAGTTCCAATCTTGGCACGGAGCATAATTTGAAAAGACAGGCAGATGTGTGGGTTTCCTGATCTCATTTGTGCTGGAATAAATGGGAAACCCACACACTTTCTCTTTACAAACAAGGAGCTGCGGTTTCTTTTTAACTCTCCTGAGGAAATTAACAGGGAGGTTCAAAAAGCCATCAGCCAACCCAGCACCCAATATACTTGCACCTCAGAAGTTTTTATTATTGTGGCAAGGGCAGGGAGGCAATCCAGAGGGGCAGGAAGATGAAAGTCATCTGAAGCAAATTCTCTTTCTGCTTTGAAATCAGCTTAAACTGGGAAAGATCAAATCACAGGCACAGCCATGTGCTGCAGAATGAATCTCATTCTGGGAAGAAGGTGGGACATAAACCCAACAAACCAATAAATCAACATACGCACAAGCACCTAGTGAAGGATAGGCCACTGAGAAACTGGTTTCAGTTCTTACTTTGCTGGACAAACTTCAGGGCGGATGTTTTGCCAACTGGAACCAAACCACCGCTCCCTTGAAGTGTGGCACGGAAAAGAGCACAACACGGGACATAAACAAGGCTCAAAAATGGGACTTCTGTCCTAAATAGAATCATGGGATCCTAGAGTTGGGAGAGGCCATCCAGTCCAACCCCACTCTGCCATGAAGACACACACATACACACACCATAATCCTGTGATGACTATCAGCAAGTGGAAAGCCTTACCAGCTTCATCGTCAGGTTGTTCTGTTCCCAGCGCCATAGCATCACACTCATCTTCTTTGGCCGAAGCACCTGCCCAGAGGCTAGGAAGCCATCACCTCAGGTGCGTATCCACGGCGGGACCTTGTAATCCGGAGCCCGCCCGCCCGCCCGCCCAGTTGGGGGAAAACAGGGCTTCCTCCTCATGGTGAGAGTCTTCGGGAAAGGGAGCTCTCCTTCCGGACGAGGAGCACCGTCAGGCACATGATACGCAAACTCCTCTCTGTGTCTTTCTCCCTCCCTCGTAGACTCTCTCAAGCCAAATCAAACAACTTCTCCTGAAAGGAAGGAGCTCGGAGGAGGAGGAGGAGGAGGAGGAGGAGGAGGCAGCTGGGGCTGCGGGATTGAAAGGCAGGCAAGGCAGCCCCTCCCCTCCCCGAGCGGGCATTCCTGGTTCAATGGTCCGCTCCTCGTTTCGGAAGGGAAGCACGTTTAACCCCTTCAGGGACCCAGGCTGGGAGCAGGAGAAAGGAGGCGAGCCAAAGGGTGGAAAGCAACCATTGGGGAAACAGAAGGGGAGGAAGAAGAAAGTAGCTGGAGGTAGGGAGCGAAAACACTGCGGGGAGGGGGCAAAATGAGCCATTCTTCCCCAAATTAGACTTTTGCCCACTCAGTGCCATTTTTCCTTAGCCCCAATATTCACACCTAAAAATTATATGGAGGAGTAGTTTGTGTGTTGGACTACTCTGGACACCAGGGTTTGAATCTCTGCTCAGCCATGTAAACCCAATTGGCTGAGTCACGCTATCTCAGCCTCAGGAAAAAAAACTGGAGTTTTCCTTTGGTGTATGCACACGCACACAAAATTTTTTATACCTGAACATTAGGAAGAACTTCCTAACTGTGAGAACTGTTCAGCAGTGGAACTCTCTGCTCTGGAGTATGGTGGAGGCTCCTTCTTTGGAGGCTTTTAAGCAGAGGCTGGATGGCCATCTGTCGGAGGTGTTTTAAATGTAATTTTCCTGCTTCTTGGTAGGGGGTTGGTCTGGATGGCCCACGAGGTCTTTTCCAACAGTAGGATTCTATCATTCTAGATACAGGTGAAATGTCAGGAAAAAATGCTTCTGGAACATGGCCATACAGCTTGGAAAACTCACAGCAACCCACTGTATTTCTAAATGCCAGATTGACGTTTTAAGCTACTACAATAGGGACCTCAATGAAAATGACTGGGAGTAGTGGTACAGAATTCCTATTTGGGAGGCCTTGTTTTTGCTCTCCCCCCCCCCCCCCAAAAAAAAAATTCATTACACTTGACTGGATGTTTCTTACTCTGTGCTCTACCTCATTTTAAAAAGACAAGCCTTTCCTTTAAAAACTGACAAATCATGTTGAAGTGATTTGTGATTTAAGGAAAATTAAGAGAACAGGGAGGAACAAGGAGTCAAACAACAGGAGAAGAAGACTAGGATGGCTGTTGGGCTGGGTGACCAAGCAATTACACCTGGTAAAATTTCTTCTACAAAACTAATGAAGGTACAGGAAGCCTTTCAGTCACTTGCACTTACCAGAGAGGGCTAGAAATACGTATGAGGCTCAGATATAGAACATGTCTACAAACAGGCAAAATTGATCATGCGCTGCTTAACAATATTGCACCTACCATCACAAACACAGGCACATACTTGAAAGATCACTGGAGTGTCTGGTATATCGTAATATGTAACTTACCAAAGGAGTAGTTGGTGGGCATGGTAACTCAAACAACAGATAATCTTTTCCAGTTTTCATCTTATCAGCTAATAAATATGATGCATATGAACACAGATACACCAGTATTTTAAATACATCACACTGGAGCATTGAAAGAATGCATCTTTAATCCTTTCTCAAGGATAAGGAATTCTTGTTCCTCTCCTTTTCTAGGAGCAAAAGCCTTTGCAGAGCAAAACCTTCCCAGCTAGTTTACTATGTGAGTGAGTGCCTTGGTAAAAGGTCACCTCTGTGATGTTCAAAATCCAAAGGAGAGGGTCGGGGCATGTTGCTGGAGGGCCCGAAAATGAGATGCATGGTTTTCAGGAGGGTCAAAAGCAGCTACAATGAGCCAATGACAAATGAACAGATAAATGAATATGAGCACAGGGGAAGAGAGGGAGAGAGTGCTTGGCTGTGAGGCCAAAGGGATTTCTAGGGGAATTACGTAAGTCCTTCTACCCAGTGCTCACGCAAACTGCCAGGGTCTTTAGAGCTTTCTTTTAACTGAATCGAATGTGTCCCTTTGTGCTGCTATAGGTGGCCCAGTGGAAATGCAACACTGCCTGCCAGTTGGGATGCTGTCACTTTTCTGGATCTTGCACCTCAGCTTCCCAGTTGTGCCTCCAGGAGCTTCAGGCTGGAACGTGCAGCTCAGGGAGGCAGTGGAAGGGGACTTTAGGACATCTCGCCATCTTCAAATGTACACACAGTGCCTGGAAACCAACTGATCTGAAGCAGAGTTGCTCTAATTTATGTGGACTTCCAAGGAAAGAATTAGAATACTGTCTTAAAGACAAGCTAATTAAGGATTAATAGGACCCAGCTCTGAAACACATCCTCAGTCTGCTTTTCAAGCACTAAAAGACTTGGCAGCTTTTTCTTCAGATCTTTTACTATGGAACTTTCCCCTCCAAAGCCCTATATATCCTCTGTCTTATTTTAGCTATATCTGATATCCCATTCTGGTGGAATCTACACTGATCATTTAATGCAGTTCAAAGCCAGCTTCCAACTATAGTAGATAAACAACAAACTCATAAAAGAGCATGAAAGAAAGCCGTTAATACACATCCGTGCTCTGCAATTTGTCTAATCACCCTCCAGGCCCTGTATAGGTAGGACATCAGTTTGAAACTGACACAAGTGGTCTTGTAGATGAGCCCCTAGTGCCCTCCTCTTCCCTGGCCTCTCACAAGGACCTCTGTCTTCCTTCATAAAGATATGGCATCTTTCCTTTATGACTCCCTAACCAGTGATTCTCAATCTGGGATCACCAGATGTTTTTGGCCTTCACCTCACAGAAACCCTAACAGCTGGTAAACTGGCTGGGATTTCTGAGAGCTGTGGGCCAAAACACCTGGGGACCCACAGGTTGAGAACCACTGCACCTAACCCCTCCTTGCCTCACAGATGAGGCCCACCCACTGCTGCCTCCCTCTGCCTTTACATACAGGTAATAGGTGAAAGGAGAAGATGTGTAAGCCCATGACTTAAATGTCTCTGTGTAGCAGGGAATGCTTCACACATTTTTACAGGCTACACTAATACAAGATGTAAAAGAAAAAGCATTCCCAATATGCATGCGGGCAAACTGCCGACTGAAAATTAATGTATTTGAATGTACAGAATGGAATGAAAGCCAGAGCAGTAGTAGTTAGAAAAGGGATGGACTAAGTGCAACCTTAGTGCAAGCTGCTTTTGCACTTTGCACTCAGTTTACAGCAACTGAAGTGAGCTGGGGGAAAAGGAGGAAAGTGGGAGGAGGAAAGAAAAATGGGATATTTTAAAATCAGCTCAAAAAGTGTGATGGCAGAGAATTAATCAGGGCTGATCCCACTAAATCAAGATAATTGGAGGGTATGCTGTTTTCTAAAACTAGAAATGGACTTCTGGCAACTTCTGGAATTTTTGTTTGAGGCTTTGTCAGTTTTTGTAATCCATGCAGTCCTACATAGGAAACTTCCAGGGCAGAAAATTGGCCCATGGATCCAATTGTAGTCATTCATTTTTGGGTTACAGTTTTGGTCTTAGAAACCTATCTTCAAGCCCCTAAGCCACAAAATTCACTGGATAACTTGGGACAATTCATCCCATTCAGTTTTCTGAGTGAATGAAAGTATGAGCATGCTGCCTTGATCTTATTGGATAAAAAGCATGATATAAATGCAGATAACAAACAGAGATGATGTTTTAAAAGCCCAACAGTGTCAATCAGTTCCTCAATGAATAATCACACATATCCATCATCATTTCATGCTACTTAAGTGTTAAAAAAGAGACTTATTTCATGACATTAGGGTATATCGAGGACCTTTTTTTACATTACATCTGCTTTATGGACACGGACCTAATTTTCAACCACTTTTGATTGTGACTGTCTACACCAGTGTGCTGTTTTTGTGCATGTGGATTAAGATTTTAAATGTGATTTATTTAAACTTCTACCATCATTTTTAGAAGTTATTAAATACGGTCCAAAGTGGGGCATAATCTACAATAATTTCTGGGGGCAGGGGACAGTTTATATATTCAGGAAAGTGGCCAAGTAAATCAAAAGATAACTTGTAGAGATAAATCACCCCATAATATCTGCATGGCAAAAATCTTGAGATGCAACAACTATAGGACACTGATCTCATGTGAAAGTAGTTAGAAAGATGGTTAGAATATCCTAAGAGTTATTGACATGCAGTGACACTAACAAAGATCAAACTAAGTCTAATTTTCTTCTCATTGCATTGAAAAGTCAGCAAACTAATCTAGCATCCCACAGGCAAAAATGCTCTCAGCTTTGGACATATTGACTGGATTGAGCTTTTTGAACACAGGTGTATTTTGACTTTGGAGAAAGCCTAAGAATCCTAATAGGTTGCCAGCTGTAATGGACACTTGCTTCTTTCTATATATTTCCTTTTTTAATGAATCACTTCAAAGAGGCTTTTATCCTCCTTTATCCATCCCTATGAAAGAGCTTCTTGAACAAACTGGGAGAGATAAGACTGGAGACAGAGTTGGCCAAATCTTTGCTTTGACCTTTTCCCTCCCCAAAATATAACTTTAGACATTTTGTTCTTCAGGGCCTTGCATTGATTCTACAGAGGCAGGATGCTCACATCCAACTTCAGTTTCTAAGGATAAGGATCACATAGCCCAGGATTTCATAAATCCTTCCAAAAAAGCCCACTGACATTTAGTAAGACACTGTAGAAGTACGGATGACACCGGGTGGATTTTCACTAGCACATGAAATGCATGTCAGACTTAAAAAGCTTGTTAGCAGCCTTAATGGGATGTTAATGGGCACTTAACTGTCCCAATCAATGTGCAAAATAATGCTTTTGTTCCTCATTGATGGGTCTTCAGTGACACAGAAAACAGGTATGACTCCTGCATTCAACACCCCAATGAATATAATTCTAGCTGCCAAGACACAAAGAATACTGTTGGGAAAACAAAAGGAAGCAGATGTTGATGGAAATTATGAATGAATTCAGGGAGCACACATGCTGTCAGTGCATTGGTTGCTACAGGAAAAGCTCAGGAAAAGTACGTTTACTATTAAGTGAGAATCTATTGTGTTGCCATGAAAAACTGTAAACTAGCTTGTTGACATTTGTTTTCCCATATACAGGATTCATTACAATTACTCTGGCTGTTTACCACAGAGTTCTCTAACTACATTGCATTTCTTCTCAGTGATAAATATTGTACTGCAGAACACAGTAACGGAATAGCTTGCCATTTGCACTTGTATTGATACTCTATTACGCAACCACCCTGTAAGGCCTTTTTCAGAGTCTTATAGGTCCATAAAAACTTCATAGAGGAAAAAACACTTACAGGATTTGCTTTTCTGAGTACCATTTGATTTGTGGGCAGCATTGATGTATTAAATTGTTATATCTGTAAATTTGGGCTGTAGAAACATAGAATAATAGAATAATAGAGTTGGAAGAGACCCCCGGGTCCATCCAGTCCAACCCCCTGCCAAGAAGCAGGAAAATTGCATTCAAAGCACCCCTGACAGATGGCCATCCAGTCTCTGCTTAAAAGCCTCCAATGAAGGAGCCTCCACCACACTCCGGGGGAGAGAGTTCCACTGCCGAACAGCTCTCACAGTTAGGAAGTTCTTCCTGATGTTCAGGTGAAATTTCCTTTACTGTAGTTTAAAGCCATTGTTCTTCTTCCTAGTCTCCAGGGCAGCAGAAAATGTTGTGACTAGAGATGTGTGCCTATGAAGTGGGGCACCATTTGTATGATGGTACTGCCTTGAGAAGATAGTGACAACTGTTTCAAGGAAAGGTTGACCTTTGCAGGAAATTGGAGTGTTTAATGTATGTAAAGTATCACAGTTCTAAGTAAACGAATAATGATATTTATATATGAATTGGATAATGGTAATGACATTTCTTGGAAATGATATTTATATGGGCACTTTTGATCTTGTCTTCCTGAATTTGTTTTCCTCTTTTTCTCATTCCTATCTAATTTCCTTGTCCTTCATCAATATGAATCTATCCTACTTATGAGTCACTCTTGCCATCTGGCCCTGGATAGCTAGACATACATTAAAATTAATATATACTTGCTACCTTACACCATAAGCATCATTTCACAGGACAGTGTGGAAACAAGGAAAGACCATGGTTCACCCTTCTTTCTCAGTCCCCACTGTTTTCTGTCTAGCACCAGATATCCCTCCTGTTTTTCATGAGAAAATTCTCATATGTCTCAAATTTTCACTGTAGTCAATAGCAAAACAAAGCTAAAATAAAGCTCTCATTTGGTGACATTCTTATACTTCCTAAATGACATTGCCAAACTCCTTTTAATAATATTACACACACAACAATGCAACACATGACCCAGTAAATTCTGAGAGCTAGAGGGAATCAAGTTTAACTGTAGCCAGTAGCCACGTTGTATTTATTTTTTTAGCATTAAAACAAATGCATGCTGCTTGTAAGACTCAACAATAGTTCTTCTTGGATTAATGTGTCCAAAAACCCTGCCTAAGAAAGATATCCTTGAACATATTGATTTTGTTATATATTTATTTGATTTTCATTCATTCATTGGTTTGTTTGTCTACTGCAGGATAAATTATTCTGTTTTATAAGCACCCTCTGTCATAATGGATTTACTAGGAAGAGACTAGAAAGACATATAAATTTAAAGCATTCTCACACCACACATAGACTTAGGTTGTATGCATGAGGTGAAAGGAAGATGTGACAATCATTTAAGTCAAAACAAAATTTGAACAGAAGTGCCTTAGTGGCTTTACTAGTGAAGGCAAAGTGTGGAAATGGATCTGTTTATTGACAAAGGTTCTCTGGCTGCTCAAAAGGGCCACTTCAAATGAGTCAACATTAGCATGCACGTTTGATTTTATGCCTCATCATGACTGCATTGGCTTGTGTTGCTTTGACAGATTTATAGGGCCCTTCTTTTATTTGGGGTTGTTTATTGGAACACTATCTTTGAAAGCATCCAGTGTTCCCGTGCCCTTCTCATTGTGTGCAGTGACTCATCAGATGTATTGACGCTTATCATTCAGTGATCCCAGGGATGACATCAGCATTTCACAAGCTGGACAGTTCCACTCAGCTCACTTCAAAGCTTTTCCTCCCTGCTCTTCTCCTGCCTCCTCTCGTGGACAGAGATTACTCAAGGCTCTACCGTAAATCACCCACACAGCTTTCTCACCCTCTATATTTTGGGGCAGCTTTGTTTGTTTTTTCTCCTCTCAAATCATATTCATAATGATACTTCAGAGACTGAGAAGAATGGCCAAGTATGCAGATTTGTATTCTAGTTCATTTATACTATAGTAAAGTAGTAGACTCAAAACACTCAGTCAGCCCTCTGCATGCACTGGATTAGGGAGCACAACACCCCCATGAAAGTGTAAAACCACAGAAAAAGAAACTGCTGTTTTGTTACTTGAAAGAATACCTCTCTAGGAATTTCTGTCTTCCAACACGACTTGATGGCCAGCTTATCCGGAAGGACCTAGATATTCCTAGAAAAGTGTTCTCTCCAGAAATCTTTGGGCCCTCTACCATAATGGAGGAAGTTGACCATAGAGACAATGTTGCATAATAACATTTTAAATCAAATCTGTAAGTAATCAAATCTACAAAAATCAAAATTGCAAATGTGGTGAGATGACTGCATTACTTTAGGAGAAACCAAAATGTACACTGAGTTGGGATGATAGGGAAAACATTTATTTATTTTATTTACAGTATTTATATTCCGCCCTTCTCACCCCGAAGGGGACTCAGGGAGGATTACAATGAACACATATATGGCAAACATTCAATGCCAACAGACAAACAACATACATTAGACAGACTCAGAGGCATTTTTAACATTTTTTCAGGTTCACGATTCCGGCCACAGGGGGAGCTGTTGCTTCATCATCCAGTAGTGGCTGTACTTCCGCATTCCTTGCTGGCAGTTTTTATGGTGTTGTAAATTAGCCTCCCGCATAAAGCGTCCCTAAATTTCCCTAATTGACAGATGCAACTGTCTTTCGGGGCTGCATAGGTCAACAGCAAGCCGGGGCTATTAATGGTCGGAGGCTTAACCCGACCCGGGCTTCAAACTCATGACCTCTCTGTCAGTAGTGATTTATAGCAGCTGGTTACTAGCCAGCTGCGCCACAGCCCGACCCCCTGCACCACAGCCCGGCCCCTGATAGAATAAAAAAACATATGGAGAGAGGAGTATGGCTGCTAACTGGGGCTGGCTACAGGGAGCAGACAACCCCCCTCCTGCAGCAGCTCCACTGGCTGCCAGTCTGTTTCTGGGCACAATTCAAAGTACTGGTTATGACCTTTAAAGTCCTAGATGGTTCAGGTCCAGGCCGACCACATCCCCTTGTATGAGCCTGCCTAGGCCCTGAGATCTTCAGGAGAGGCTCTTCGCTCAGTCCCACCTCTATCTCAAACTCGATTGGTGGGAATGAGAGAGCAGGCCTTCTCGGTGGCTGCACCTTGACTCTGGAAGTCTCTGCCCCAGGGAACCCAGAATGGTTCTCTCCGTGCTGTCCTTCTGGCAGCAGGCTAAAACCCTTTTAAAGATGAAGGTGTTTAAGATCAAGCCAGAGGTGCTGCAGTTTTTCACTTTGAACATGTTTTAATGGTTTTTAACTGGGAATTTTTAAATACTGTTTATATTTAATCCTGTTTTAATGTTTGCATATTTTATTTACTTACTTACTTACTTACTTACTTATTTACTTACTATATTTATACCCTGCTCTTCTCACCCCAAAGTGGACTCAGAGCATCTTACAAGTAAGCAATAATTCAATGCCATATATACAAAACATACAGCAAAATAAACATATGTATTAAAAACATAACATTAAAAACATCTAAACATTAAAACCAATTATTATTAAAACCACACAATCCAAAATCATGGTCCATTTTAAATTGTATGCTAATGCTTTAATGTTAAGCCATTTTGAGTCTCCTGCAGGAGAGATAAAGTGGGGTGTAAATAAATATGATGATGATGATAATGATGATAATGATGATGGCTTTAACAATTTCACATTTTCTTGGATAAATGGATAATGGCCAGACATGGATAAATAAATATGGTGTTGATACATGGAGTTTAGGTAAGCATCTGCCCCTACTAGTTTATTCTCAAAACAGAATTTCTAAGGAACCGGGGGGGGGGGGGGGGGGGGGCAGTTCAGATATCACCTCTGCCATTCCCCCTACCCAATTAGGATTGATCTGTATGGGAAGTATCTAGTGCTCCCTATGAGGCTAAAGGAGCTATGGATCTCCCCCTCCACCAGAACAGTAGGTCTGCTTACTGAGAAGGAGGACTGCTCCCAGAAGTTGTTATTGATTGGAATCGGAACTTTCTATTGCCTTGTGGGTGTTGAAGCTGACAGCAGGACAGTAAAAGGACTTGTAAAAATAAAATTGATGAACTGTTTCCATTGTGAAAACATATTTCTATATGTGTTCTTCCCTTCACACCATATAATATATAGATATTATGCTTTATTACAGATTAGATACTGGATTGCTAATCCCAATCTTGTAAAAACAGAAGTAATAAAATATTCCATTGTTAGATCCCCATGATGTTCTGAATAAAGTTCAGTAAATTTCCACATCTGCAAAATGTTTAAGCTTGTTGTTGCTGCAATATGTGCAATTCTTGTAATAAAGAATCCTAATATCTTACATAGATAACTCTTCCGGATATGAGTAGAAATTAAGGACAAGTTACACACAGCTAGTTATTTATAATTGAACCATTCCCTTCAATGACTCAGGTAGCACTACTTTTTATTACAATTATATCATAACAAGATGCAACTGCATTCTTCTATAAAAGCAACTACCACAAATGTGTACTTATTTTTATAGTTATAGGAGTACTGCCTCAATAAACGATAGAGGAAGAATATCACACAGTTCAAGTGCTGCTTTGTGTTGTGTATTACTGAGCACAATGAAATGGCAATAAAGTGGACAGGAGATAATTTCGAATAGCAAACAACATTTATCTCATTCAAATTCTTTTAAAAATAAAGCAATGCAGGTATTCTTGAGATATGGAGAATCAACCATTCATATTATAATGTTAATGGGAAAGGAATATAATAGAACATTTAAAACAGTGTTCCAAATTAATTAATTATCTAGTGTTATGAATAATCGGCAACTAATTGTGCTGTTCATCAGGGGTAATTTTACAGCTCCATTTTCATATTAACCTGGTATGTACAGGATTTTTTCTATGATCAGATCAATGAACCACAGTGTCTTTCAAAGGAAAGTTTTTTAGAAAGTACACATAAGGATATATTAGGAAGAGAAAATGGTATTCCAGAGGGCCCTAGAACTTAAAAAAAAAACCATGAAGAGAAAGGACAAAAGACTCTTCAGTAGAAAAATAACTCAAGGAGTGTCTCATTTTAAAACAGGGATTGCAAAATGAGGCATTCCTCATAATAAAACTAGGAAATGCAGACAAATTAAAATTGAGCTAAATGGCTTTCACAAGATTTGCCTTGAAGCACATAGAGTTCTTTTTGTTTCAGACACAAGGAAGATATAATCTTTCATAGGAAAGCAGGGTGACATCTTTAATCAAAGTGACAAACGGAGGAAATGTCTTTCTCTTTTAGGTGAGTTTAAAAGATATAACTAGGTGACTAATAATAGTTCTGTTCTAGTTAGGATTAGTGACTGAAAGTTCAATAAATTCTGTTTATCGTAATCCACATTAGACCTTTTAAAGCTGCAATTTTAACACTCCTACTGGGAAGCGTATTCCATTGAGTAGAAGGTATGCTGGAGTAAGCATGTAAATATTTATATCACATTATTAGTATACATCTATTCTTTTCTTTTTGCTTCTGACAGTATTCAGACATAATGATAAATGATCATGTACTGCTAAATGAATAAGGTTCATTTATATTGCCATGTAATGCAGTGTGGGTATCTCATTAGCCTGGTGTGCCCATACAATGCACGCAGGCTAAAGTGATTTAACTTGGGGTAAACCACTTAATATGGCTGGACCTCAGATTTAAAAAACACCGGAGAAGGTCCAAATTCTGCAGCAGAATTTGGATCTTCCCCTATGTTGGGACAGTGGGGACAGCTATCCTGGATCCCTGTGCGGTATCCAGGATTGTTTACATGCAGCCATTCCATGCTCTCTGGGCTCTGGCTGTCCCTTCCTGCCCCCAGCATCCCCACACTCTCTCCAAAAAACAATGAAATCTCCCCTTATCAGTGCTGCCTACTCTTTTGCCATCACTGAGTGAGCAAAGCACTTGGCATTCCACCCAAACTGCTTTACTCACTCACTGACAAAGAAACAGGAAGGGAAGAGAAGGTAGCACCAGTGAACCATAGTTAAAACAAACTACTCTTTATCCAGGTTTGGACATAATACGCAACTGCAGTTAATTAAATATGAAGGAAAAGCTTTGAATCTCAAAGCCATACCATGAGAGGTGATGAGCTCAAAGTATGCTCAAATAAGAGTATCACATATATTTATTTATTTATTGACTGAATGCAGTGTCCGAATAAACCCAGAACATGTAAAAGGGCTCAATGCATTATTTGAAATAGTTGCAATTTAATATATAAGCAAAGATCACCAGCCTGTGCTTGTAATACTCTCAATTATTTACTGTAGTTTGCATTAGTAACTTTAACCTTTAATAAAGGCTTTACTAAATGCACTAAATATGGAACTATGGCTTTATAAGCCTGACCAATGGCTACAGTCATTTTGCTAAAAATCTCTACAAGAAAAAAAGTGGCATTTCAAAACTAGCTCACTTACAGGTCAATTTAACAGTCTGGCAAAGCAACAAAGTGAAAGGGGCACGTTTTTTTTTCTTTTTTCTTTCTGGAAAAAGCAAACCTATGAATTTTAGTGCCCTGAGCTTAAAAACAAACTTGTATGTGATGGTTGTATTGGAGCAACACACTGGGTTTTCTCCCCCCAAAGCTTTCCAGCTGGAAAGGATTAATTTGCCCTATTATCAGTGTCTTTTTTTCCATTACAAAGCAAGCATAAACTTCTAATTTAAATTGCAATGAGAAAAAAAAGCTAAGACCCCATGCCCTGCTAATCTTGAATGTTTAAAATGAAATTGCAGGTATCTGAGATAAATAAATCCGCTTGGCAGAATACAAATCAATTATGTGAAATTAGTTTTGTGGAATCCATTGTGGCAAGGATTTTTAAATTCACATCATGAGTTCAATCAGGAGAAAAAGGGGCCACCTAAACAAGCTTTTGTTTAGGCAAACACATTAATATTACATTTCTTCTGGAAACTTCAAGGAAGGGAATAAAAAAGTTAAGAATAAAATACAAAGATGAATATTCCATTAGTGTACAATAATTTCATAAGAGACTCTCAATATTTCACCACTCATAAATCAGCAAGAAAGCCGCTTGAAGGTTCCCTATACCTCAGTCTCACGTTATAAAAATATCAAGAAAATAAATTTATATTTTCACAAATAAACTGAAAATCACTCATCACGGGTATAGAGATATTTGATTCAACTATTGTGCTGCCTCATCACTGAGATATTTTGAACACCTCAGTCGCTGTTGCCAGTTTTTATTCAAAATATATTTAGCCGCTTGTGCTCCTTCTCTTTTTATCAGTTTTATACTAATGTATGCAATGCTTTTGATACAAAATAAATAAATAAACACCTCTCTATTGAAGTCGTGTAGAATTTTTTTTTTTTGGAAAAAGCACTCATGTAATTGCTAACATCTACTGTACAGAGTAATACAAATGACTAATCAGAATCAGCCCACTAAGTCACATTAGCACCAATGGAGAGATACTCTGTTTCAATGGTAGAATGCTAGCCATTTCTGATTTGTTTGTACTTTCTGGTGCTGTGAATCTATGAACCAAAGACCTTCCCAAATCTCTGAAAGTGGTGTATTTGTTTTGTAAAGCAAATTGAATATGTAGTATCATGTGATATTATTCAGCTAATTTTATTTTTTTAAACCACGCTAGTTTTCTGTTGTTCTCTTACTGGGCAAAATCAGATAAATGCTTGCAAAACTTCATGATTGTGACTTGTGTTCCATATCTATCTACTGAAACATATGTTCCTGCATTTATCACAGGACTGGAGTGTATATAGAAGGCCAACTTCTCACAGAATTGATGCTACCAGTTCTGAGATCAGTGGGAAACAAACAAGGGAAACAAGAAAGAAAGTGGCATAAATTCACGTGTACAAGTATCCCACAACTATTCACATATCCCCCTTTTTTTTTTTTTTTTACTGCTAATAGCAAAAGCATTTGTTAGCTTTGATGGGCGCAGAAACAAGATTCAGCTAATTGTCAGTGCAAACATTTGTCCTGTGAGGCTCATACCAAAGACAGGAAATGTTGTAGAATTTGGGTGGATTTCCAGTTTCTGTCATCAACAGTTCACTTAGGGATCAGATTGCAGGAAATACTAGTTCCCTGATTGTTATCTCATTTTTGTGACATACTTGTCCATAGTTGGTGTTATAACAAGTCAGATGAATCAGAGAATGGTTCTGCTATCGGGTTTGGTGAAGCCAAAGTTAATTGTGACCTCTGTTGTTCTATATTAAGGCTAGAATCCTAAAAGTAAGGTTCCAAATTTGGAGGGTTTATGTTTTCCAAAGCTCTTCTGGACTTTTGCTATCCGGGTCGCATTATTGATGGAGCCAGTTTCCCCCTCCTTCTCTCCTCTGCTTGGGTTGTTTCTAATTTTTACAGGACATACAGTAAAATGTAAAGGAACTCAACATGCTCTGAGACATGCTTAGGAGCCTTATCATCTTGGAGCCCAAGAGGGACATGAGTCCCTTTTAGGTCTTTTGAGGTTAGAATTTCTGGACAAACATTTGTGGTAATTAAGCAGAACTTGGAGAAGGGAGTGAATATACAATTCTGCTCCCCTAGGCTGAAGTAGTCAAATAATACTTAGATACTGTAAACAAATTCAAGTCTCTAGGGCTAGATGAACTACATCCAAGAGTATTGAAGGAACTAGCAGAAGTCATTTCAGAACTACTGGCAATAATCTTTGAGAATTCTTGGAGAACAGGAAAAGTCCCAGCAGACTGGAGGAAGGCAAATGTCCCTGTTTTCAAGAAGGGGAAAAAAGGACCTAAACAATTACTGTCCAGTCAGTCTGACAACAATACCTGGAAAGATTCTGGAACAGATCATTAAGGAGGCAGTCTACAATCACTTAAAAAAGAATGCTGTGATCACTAAAAGTCAACATGGATTTCTCAAAAACAAGTCATGCCAAACTAATTTTATCTCTTTTTTTGTAGAGTTACAAGCTTGGTAGATACAGAAAATACTGTGGATGTTGTATATCTTGATTTCAGTAAGGCCTTCGACAAGGTCTCCCATGACTTTCCTACAAACAAATTAGTAAAATGTGGGCTAGAGAATATTACAGTTAGGTGGATTTGTAATGGATTAAATGACTGAATTCAAAAGGTGCTCACCAATGGTTCCTCTTCATCCCGGAAAGAAGTGACTAGTGAGATGCTGCTGGGTTCTGTCCTAGGTCTGGTGCTTTTCAACATCTTTATTAATGATGATGGTTTAGAGGGCAAAGGAGAAAATATCATATGCCTTTAACATGGAGTACACATTACTTTTCCTGTTTATTTAGAGAGTATATTAACAGTTTAATGTAGAGAGCTGCCTCTTTTTCTGTGTTCTGGAAACTGTTTTGCCAGCTCCCCTGCTGGTATGTAGCTGGTTTGTTAGTATATAGTGGTTATTAAATTTGATCATTGCCATTTGCGTTTTAATTTTAGATGTGTATTGCTTTGGGGGCCTATAGCCCGAAAACTAGCCAATAAATGAATTTAACCGTTAACATACTAATTCAAATAAGTGTTGCAATTTAAGTGGAAAACCAAGGCTGCTAGGGTTTGAATTCTTATAAAAGTCCCATTTGTGTTTAAGTCATCATTTAACTGTGGTTACCTGAAAGTTGGCATTCTCAAACAAAAAAAGCAAGTGGAAGAGATGGATGTTGATATAGATTTAGACTTAAATGCACTACTTCGCAGTCAATGTGCCTATGATATCAAGAAATCAGCTGAAATCACATAATATCTACAGTCCAAATTTAAACACATTTTAATCACAACGATTTGTCAAGATTTCCTCTAAAGACTCTTAAGAAGTATAGTTCTGTGAAAGCACTGATGAACATTGTTCAGAACACCGAAATCTATAATTCTCAGGGACCCTTGCTAGTTACAACTAGATCTGAAAGTGTTTAAACATGCACAATTAATCTGAATAACAATTAGGGTATTTGCAAGTGACTAAAACATTATGCACATATAATAAATACACAGCAGGGTTATTTACAAATGGTGACCATGTGGCAAAGTTCACATGGGATTTTTTTTACAGAATGAATTATTTCCTGAATTCCACCCCAATGCCAGCCAGCCAGCCATTCAATATCTTGTTAGATGCTGCTGCCATAACATATTCTGTGCTTTATCTAATAAATATAGAGTACTTGGGTACTTGGGAAAGTCAGCCTGTAGATCCTACATAGTTTATGAAAATAATAAATACTGTACAGTACTTTCTCTGCATTTAACTTACTGTGAATACAAAAAGCTGTGTGGCATATATGGGAAGAAACAGATTTGGATAGTTACTTGTTGAGTCTACAACTCTCAGACTGACCCATAGTCACACTGGATAAGGATTCTGAATTCTACATAGGTATAGATATATAGTATTATTTTGGAAGAACTCAGAATCATGCTTGTGTTGACATAGCTGGCAACTCTCTGTGTGTAAATATAGGACCATGGCAATAATATATGGTAAATACAACTTAACTTATTTTAAGGGTACATACATAGTCCTTAAAGCAGAGACATCTGCTGGTCTGGTCTTGCTTTGCCAGTTCATAGAGAACATAGTAGTATAACATGATTCCCTTCAAGCCACAGGTATGTAAAAAAACCATTCCTTCAAATAGCACCAGAACAGATGACAGATTTTTTCGCTTTTTGTTTTATGTCAATGAGTAAAGATAAAAGTGGGGAATGAGTACAAAGGAGAAAGCAAAATATATCATACAATTGTTTCCAACTTGTTTTGTAAGAATGAATGAAAAGAGTGCTAACAAAAAGATTAGAGCTCTCTTTGTTCAGAAGTTTGGGCACTTAAGAAAAAAGATGGGGATCCATGCTATCATGTTTGACATAGTATACATGTGAAACATTTAGGTCAGGTCAGGCCCGGTTCCTCAATGAAGCCCCTGAAGCCGTCGCTTCGGGCGCTGCCCTTCCTGGGCGCAATCGAAGCGGCGGCAGCAGCAGTGGCGCCGACCATTGGGTTGCTCGCCGCAGAACAAGCAAGTATTTTGTATTCTCATGAGATCTCATGAGATTTCCATGAGATCTCACGAAATTTCCATGAGACCTCGCGGAAATCTCGTGAGATCTCGTGAGAATACAAAATACTTGTTTGTTCTGCGGCGAGCAACCCAATGGTCGCCGCTGCAGCCGCCACCAGTAAGTTTGGGGTGATGGGGCACAATTTCAGGTGGGGGCCGCATGGCCCTAGGTTGGCTTACATCCTGAAAAAACCTAGGGCCTGGGTCAGATATTTTACTATTAGGTCAGATATTTTACTATTATAATTGTACCAGGCAGCTTCAAATTCAAGGAGGAAATAGGAAATATGCTTACACATTAAGTTTATTCCAGGCTAGTTCCAGGGGCAGATGGCACAGTTAAGTATTTCATAGCAGGGTTTTGACATTCATGACGAACAGAATGTCATCTGCACAGTTCCCACTCCTGGCTATCTGTTATCCCAACCCCATTGCCTTGCAGTTGGCATCCAGTCTAACTCTGATGGAAGAGTCTGTTGTCCACTGAGGATAACATGCTGGTTCTGACCCATTTATCACCCTTCCTTTTGGCTATTCTATTATAATCCCATGGTATGAGTAAGAGGAGTGTGTTTGTATGTGCATGTACAAGTTCAGTGTTAAATGAGGCCACCCTTTAGGATTCCTGAAAGAAGAGGAATTGTCACTGTGACAATGTTTTACATCATCAGCAGCAGCTACCCGGCACACAGTAGTTATTCATAGAAGAAGCCTTTGATTGTGACAGTAACCATTTGTCTCTCAAAAAAGCATGTCTGACTGTGGTAAGTTTACACAAATGGTACACAGAATCAATCCCTGAGAAAACATAACCTTTCACAGTTCTTGTAGTATCTTTGCCAACTTCTCTTTCAACTGTACTGAACTTGCTCTGCCCCTTCAAAGAGCAGGGACATTCATCCTAAACCGCAGTGTTCTGCCGAGATAAACGTGTCTTGGGTTCAATGTGTTTGCTTTGGTTCACTCTGAACGGTACACTGTTACGTGGGACCAGCCTGTACTGCAAGGATTATAGAATTTGCTATTTCATTAATTTTGAAGTGGTGCAGTGAACAAACAAGCTGAAGCTGGAAGGAAGGAAAGGGGAGTAGAGATGTGAAAATACTGTTGGCTTTCATTTCAGGAAATATTACTAATTCAAGTGGCACATGTACACACCTGACTGCCCTGTTTCCTGCTGGTATAGCTACGCTCTCTCATTCCAATGAGCTATTAGTAACCGCAAAGCCTGCAAACTGAAGAATGACCATATCGTCTGGGAAAAATAGTATTTTGGATTTTAAATAAACATCAAGGAGTTGCTGGCCTTGGTAATGGGAGAAGGGAAGTTCTGAGCTGAATATTCATGAAAATGTGTTTTTTCTCCTTTCGGAAATGAACCAGGTCTTCTGGGATCTTGAAAACTCCTTAAGAGTTTATTAGAAAGAAAATTAAAGAAATCAAAGAAAGGAAGGAGAATAATAATTAGAGGCTGAGGATGGAACAGAAGGACAAGAGGGTATAAATGTAATTGTAAAATGGCTTTTCAGGTATCTGTCATTCATTTGTTCATCGCTGATACAATTCCTAAATCTGGTCTGAGGTGGCAGTGGTACTACATTTTTCTCACTTTTCTTGTTTGTCAATGCAAGGATTAAGAATCTTGGGTCTATCTTTAGGAAACATGATTTGTGACCCAGTGGCCCAGGGACAGATTTTCTCCTGGAGTCTGGAAAAGTTTTTGTGCCAAGTAGATCAGGGAGAAATGGATAAAATGAGTGTTCTTGTTTTATCTTAACAACCCCAGGGCAGCTTAAATAGAGATCAGTGATTCACACAGGGCTCACAAAGAGCCTCATGTCTTGGGTAGGTAGTGAACATGAATCATGATGATCTTGGCCCGAGTCAAATGCTACATTGCTACACTGTTCTGGGGGGCTTGGTTAAAGCAGATTAAATCCTTGCTTGTGGAGATAAGAAATCTTTCCAGCTCAGTCCAACCTCATCCTCCCCGATTCTAATTTGTTTTGAAATGTGGCTGCTATTAACACTAATATAACTCAGTTTTTATACCTTCCTAATAGTTTCTACTGCAATGCTCTTGCTGTAATTTTAAAAGAAAGCTTCCAAGTGTGAAAGTTAAATATATCCAGGAGGAGTAGAACAGTGGGTGGTCTGTAATAGTGCAGGATCAGAAAGCTTACAGGAGTCTCATGATACTTTGGAGTTGTGGTTTTCTTTATGCTTGGAAATCAGGTATATATATTGCATAGCTGATTTTTAAAAGGTTAAACATATGGGTAGTATTTTTAAAAGGCTACCACAATGGGAATATTGCAATGAGGAATTCCAAAGACTAGATATGGAGCTTTTTCATCCCCACTCACTTCATGTTCTCCTTTTCAAAAGACTAAGGCCTCTTCTACACTGCCATATAATCCAGATTATCAAATCAGATAATCCACATTATCTGCTTTTAACTGCATTATATGAGTCTACACTGTCATATACCCAGTTTAAAGCAGAAAATGTAGATTTTATATATTAGTGTAGAAGGGGCCTTGGAGTCAAACTGCGTTATATGAGTGCATATGAGAATATATACAGGAGCTGCGGTGGCGCAATGGGTTTAAACCCTTGTGACAGCTGAAGGTTGGCGGTTCAAATCCGTGAGATGTCTGTTAGCCCAGTTTCCATGTGGGGCATGAGAGAAGCCTCCCACAGGATGGTAACACATCCGGGCATCCCCTAGGCAACGTCTCTGTAGACAGCCGATTCTCTCACACCAGAAGCGACTTGCAGTGTATTCTCAATTCACTCCTGACACAATAAAAATGCAGTTATATTTCAGCATATTTTATATTTAATTCATCATTTAATTTCTTCTTCTAGAATAGCATTCATGCATACAAAGCAAGTGAGGAGGCAGTATTTGGAAGCTATAAACTATGGTCCAGCTATAAACATTCATAGATTCAGAAGGCAAACAGCTATGATCTGGCTTTGATAAGATTTAAAAGACTGTGCTTATTAACGAAACATTACTAAAAAATCTCTCCAATCAGCTTTGAATCATCTTGCAAGGAAACACAAAACTAGCACCATAGACCCTGTGCATTTTCTCGTTAACCCACCAGGTGGCATTACTAACCAAGTTAACTAGGAAAATTCACCTTACTGCTTTATCTTCCTAAACCAGGATAAGGCTCTGTTTAATTTTGTAGCAGTTAAACTCCTCCGTCAGCTTAATCATGTGTAAAAAAGGAAACCATATGGCTGTTTTCTCAGCACTTGGGATTCCAGTGACGCCGGGGAGCAGCAAATGCATCCTCAGTGAATACCATTATCTTTGAAATACAGACCCCAGTTCAAAAAACAATTATGTGTATTGGACTATGTCCAGGTCCTGAATCACCCAGGATACCCTGCATTTTTATAAAGTGGTGGCAAGTCAATTGTGTTGACTGTTTTCTGAAGTGAACACAGATCCGTTATTTGACATCTTTCATATGTGTGTATGGCTTTGACTCCAATTTTGCAGGAGCACTGGTTCAGACAAATTGCAGTGCTTACCGTTTCTGGGATACAAGATGCTCATGGTCCAAACCCAATCCACTGGATTTCTAAAACATTAATTCTACATTTGCAAGGGTATGCATGTGTGTTTGCGTGTGTTTTGCTTTTTGAACATCCTGGACACATTCACAGTTGCTAACACATTAACTATAAAAAAAAATTGTGAAGGCTGGAGTCTTAATTGGTCCCAAGAATGAAGTTGCAGCAAATAAGTATCTTTAAGCTCAGCATGAAAGCAATGCACTGCTGCTGCCTACATTCCTGTGCCAGTAGATGGCACTTTTCTATTGCATGCCACCACTTAAGCAGAGAGGTAATTTGAGAGCAGCTGACAAATTCAGTGAAGCACCACATTAATAAAACTATGTAAAATACAATTTGCATGGCAGGCACTGAACCGGATATATGACCCAGGCTATTCTTAATAAGCTTCTCTTCAATATAATGTTTCCACTCCTTATCTTTTATAGTCAAAGACTGATAGCCCTTGATAATTCTGTATGCCTGGAAAAAATATCAGGTAAGGTCAAGTTTAACTCAACAGTAGTATTCAGATCAAGTTCAAATGTCAGTCTGCATCAGTATGCAAAGGGATCTTGAGACCCAGGGCAGCTATAAACTAACCCTTTATCTGGAGTGTTGAATGCTTTCTCCCCCCTTCTTGTATTGCTTCCTTACTCTAGCTAGGATCAATCCAGATGATAAGAAATGGAAGCTAGCCATGTTGCATCCATTGGCTACTGAGACAATGAGAACAGGAGAGGGTGCTGGATGCCATCCCACATCTCTGAACTGCCCAACTCTGGGCAATACAGAATGGCCATGTAAACAGTTGCAGATGGTTCGATCTCAGAACCTGCCCAACTGCTTACACAGGTCCAAAGTTGTGGTTACCTCCAGATTCTCAGGAAGAATTAGGAGCTCACTAACAGGGACTTTTAAAACACAGTTCAAGGCCACGTTAATCCAAATCAACTTCATTTGTCATGTAGCCACCACAGAGCTGATTCACACACACACACACACACACACACACACACACACACACACACACACACACACACTGGAACAGTGTAGATGTGTCCCCAGTCTACAAAACCTTTGGCTCCAAACTTCTTTAGCAGTGCTACAACTTCCCTGTCCCTAATTTAGATGTCTATATTCCATCTCCTAGAAGGCACAATATCTTATTAGAATACATTCAGATAGAACATATCTGGTGGACACACTATAGAGCTAGACTGCTGACAGGAACAGCAATCTAACTTTATGGAACAGTCTGACTTTTAGCCTGAACTCTAAGGGACCTACCCAAGGTGATGAACTATATCTCCCAGATAAGTCATATGCCCTGAATGATACCTTTATAATTTTCAGGTGTTGTGTGGGTGTTTGAGGGGCTGCTGCTCACCTGCTTTCTCCCTTCTCCAGCTTTAAGATGGCTTATCTCCCAATGTTTCTATGGCAGGCTCTCTTTGTGGATCTTTCTTTCCTTCCTTAATTTCCCTCATACTCCTTTTCCTTCTCCCTTTTCTTCCTTCCTTTCCTTCTTCCCTTGCTTTCCTTCATATGCCTTCCCGCCCTCGCTTTCCTTTCCTTCCTTCTCTTTCTTTCTACCCCCTCTTTTGTCTCCCTTCCTTTCTCTTCCTTCCTTTCTCTTTTTCTTCCCTCCTCATACCATTTCCCCTTTCCTTCTCCTTCTTCCCTTCTTTTTCTTCCCCTCCCCTCCCCTTCCCTTCTCCTCATAAACATATTACCTAGCAACAGCCAATCTGCTTCACTCCCAGAGGGCTACTTCACCCAGCCACAGCCAATCCACTTTGTTCCCTTTCTTTCCCTCTGTTTTGTTGTTGAAACACCTCAATTGTTTTACATTGGACAATGATGGGTATGCAGGACACGTTTGGCCCGGACCCATCAAAACATGCAAGAGCCTTTGTGGCACAAACCAACTAACAACCAACCACCCAACATACATATATACTTTGAATTTTATAGAGAGACATTACAATACAAAGGGGATTTATTACACCACTGACACTGCTCTAAACACTATCTCACGCTTTTTTTTCATGTCAGGAGCGACTTGCTAAATTGCAAGTCACGTCAGGTGTGAGAGAATTGGCCTTCTGCAAGGATACTGCCCAGGGGATGACCAGATGTTTTTGATGTCTTACCATGCATGTGGGAGGGTTCTCTCATGTCCCCGCATGGAGCTGGAGCTGATAGAGGAAGCTCATCAGCGCTCTCCCCAGGTTGGATTGAACCGGCAACCTTCAGGTCAGCAGCCCAACCTTCATCAGTCCTGTTGGCACAAAGGTTTAGCCCACTGCACCTCTGGGGGCTCCTATCTCATTCTGACTCCCATATAAATATGCACCAGTAAACACAGCAATTCATTACAAACTAGAAGAAAACTAAATATACATTTTGGAAAGGATTCCCATTTCACCATTTTTGTTCTACCTCATGACTTTCCTGACTTTAAGAAACGGTTGTACAGTGTGACTGAACATATCCCTTGAAGACAGTAGCTCTTTATACAGAGACAATTAGATCTGACTGAGATGTATCAAACAGTATAAAACTCCATCTGACCTAGAAAAAGGAAGAAGAAAACCATTTCTTCTCTTTTGACCTATCCAGTATCCGAAAAAACCAGCACAGACATTACTGAAACTCGAGTCACAGCAGCTATCAGTGCTTGTCTTTTCTTCCATATTGCCTGACAGTTGCATTTATATCACACTCTTGAGTGGAAATAATAGGTCCCAGTATGTGACTTGGTGAGTCCTATATGCAAAAGGCTTTTGTAGTTAGGGCTTTAGCTGGTGTTCAGTCAGTTAGCATTTGCAAAAGCTACACACACCAAATTAACCTGCAGAGTACAGATATGTGCTGTAGCACCATCACTTTGCTAGGAACCGAGCTATTTTTAAACACTTGGAGCAGGGGGAACTGCATAAAATTACCATAACTTAAGCATTGCTAACAGTACTCACTTTACAGCATTATATGGTATAAATTAATGGCTGGTATGGGCATCCCGGTCCCTTTATGTAGCTAACCAAGAAATTCATCTGGCAGCTTTAGGAACCTAACCTTGACCCACCACACACACACAAAAAAACAAGTTTCCCCTAGTCTCTTCCTTACAATAAATGCACACACACACTGCTTTCTACCTCCCTTACTTTATGCAAAGCAACAGTCTCAGCACTTTAGATTTCAGTACAAATCCCAAAAAGTCTTCATGTGTAACTGGTGGTTATGTGGCTTCATAATTGCAGGACATCCTGCTATTTCTCCCTATGGCGATATTCTGCTTTTGGGCAGATGGCATCAAAGTAGAATGCAGATGGTAACCCGCAGCCCACAAGCTCTTCATCGCTGTTCTAAATTCTATGTGCAGACTGTTTTGATCCTTATGTTTCCCTTTTGTTATTTTTTTAGAATTAAAAAAATACCCAAGTATCCACACTGCAGACATTAATATCCTTTACATGCTGATATATCTAACAGCAGTCATAGTAATTCCTTCTAATAATGGCATCTAATACTAGGGAGGGAGCACATTCTCTTTCAGTAGATATGTTATCAGAAATATTTATAAAAATATTTCTATATCACTTTTCAGTACCTGAAGATGAATCCTCAAGGAATTTTAGAACAATGGTCAGGATGGTAATTTTGTAACTAGGTTCTTGATAAGAGAGGAGGTGCAAAGCCATTGGAGTCTAAAGAATAACTGGACACTTTTGGTCAAATCCCAACCAAGAATAGGACAATGAAAGTTTATTACTAGACAGATCCCTATCATTGATTTTCCTTTTGCCACAACCCCCCCCCCACCACACACACACACACACACACACACACACACACACACCATGTGGGTCTTTATACTTAGCATTCTGATTTGGGTCTAGAGACCAATCAGAAGTTGCCCTGATATGCTCAATAAAAAAGATGCTTCATTTTTCAAAAAGGCATTATGTTTCATTGTAAAAAAATGGTACTTTCCAAGATAGTCAATAAGCATGGGGTAATAGGTTTGACATGGATAACCCCACACATCTCAGTCCAATTGAAGCAACTGGGAGGACGGTGGTGACTTTCCCCCAGTTAATGACATTCACATCTTCAATAAGTATGACATGGCACTCCACTTGGCAAACAGACAAATAAGTACATGATACAAAGCAGAAAATCTACACAACTTTAATTGAGTTAGTTTGCACCTGGTTTTCCCCAACTCTAAATAATTCAATCATTTGGCAATTTCATTAATTTCATTAAAGGCAGCCCGGCTGTGAGTATACGAACACTGATAATCCCAGAAGAAAATTTATTCATGCACATCCAAGGTAAGATTTAAATGACAGTCTGCCTCACCCATGAAGGTCAATTTGTCTTAATGCCACTCACAAGGGGAAGGTGTTTTTTTTAACCAATAAGCTCTTCAGGAGTTTTCTTCTCAGTACTTGATTGCTAGGTAAGCAAGAAAGAATTCACATTAAATAAAAAAGAACAGAATTTTCAAATGTTAATAATAACAATAATTAAAAAGACTGTTGAGCTGTTCTATGAGGATTACTAGAAGAAGAACAATAAATCAGGTTAAAACTGAGGGGTGGTTTATGATTTGAGCACTGTGAGCCTCATTCCAATATTATGGGGCAGGATCCCTCACTTGAACCATGGACCACCTATGTTGAAATAATATTATTGCATGGCATTTTAAGACACTGATTTCTTTAAGTGAATGGCCACTGCTTCTTTTTCAGGTGGATTTGCCGGTATCTCAACCTACTTCTGCAATTTCAATGTTTACATTGGGAAAGGATGTCTTTGTTGTAGCCCTTTGAGCTTAAAAGTGCATTATAGTGGCATGAACCACCAAGTAGTAGGGTCATGCTTCCACAATAAAGCAAGAGAAAATTCCACACCAAAACAGCTTATGTTTAGGGTTGCCATCCTCCACTTCCTCAAGTCAGGTATCTAATTTGCATATTGTAAAGATCATAATCATGTAAATTCAATTTACAGTCTACATGTATAAATTCACATAACTTGTTGCAATTTTTCTAAAACAAAAAAGTGATTTGTTGGGAAACCTGGAGAATCAACAAGAATGAAAACATGGGAGATCACAATATGTGATAACTGCAGTGAGAATCATCTATGTGCAGAGATGGAAGCAACCAGTTATCCCAATGCAAGAAGATTAATGACAAAAATCTGTGAATTAGTTGAGATGGACAAACCAACTATGCTGATCAAGAAGAATTGGCTGATGAACTTCAAGAAAATTGGGATTTGTTAATTTTTCACAACGACAACGGGGCAAATGTCAATTTAGAAATGTTGTAAAAGTAAAAGGGTGGTTATATGCTACTATCTAAAGCAGGGGTCCCCAAACTAAGGCCCGGGGGCCGGATGCGGCCCTCCGAGGTCATTTACCTGGCCCCCGCCCTCAGTTTTATAATATAATATATTGTGTGTGTGTGTGTGTGTGTGTGTGTGTATATATATATATATATATATATATATATATATATATATATTATTGATAATAATATTATAATGTAATACAATATAACACTAATAATAATACCATATAATAATATTAGTTATATATTCTATATTACACATAATATTACTAATAATATTACAGTATAGTGGTATAGTTCAATAAAGTAATATATCATGCTAATATTGTGCTATGCTAATAATATAATATATTGTATGTACATATAATTTGTAAGCCACTCTGAGTCCCCTTTGGGGTAAGAAGGGTGTGATACAAATATAGTAAATAAATGCAGTAAATAAATAATTAATAAATACATTAACTTGACTATCTCATTGGCCAGAAGCAGGAGCACACTTCCCATTGAAATCCTGATAAATGTATGTTGGTTAAAATTATTTTTATTTTTAAATATTGTATTGTTTTTGTTGTTGTTGTTGTTGTTGTTGTTGTTGTTTTGCACTACAAATAAGACAAATATGCAGTGTGCATAGGAATTTGTTTGTATTTTTTTTTCAAATGATAATCCGGCCCCTCAACAGTCTGAAGGATTGTGGACCGGCCCTCGGCTTAAAAAGTTTGAGGACCCCTGATCTAAAGGAAGTAGTATAATAAGGGATAATTAATTAGACAATGAGTTTCAGGTTCTTAAAATAGTTTCTGTAGTTGTGCATTTAGCAAATCTCTTGGGAAGACAGGTGAACAAATGTCAGCGTGCTGGAAGAAGCAAAGACCACCATATTGAAGCGATGAACCTTCACCATCAACTTCACTGGACTGGCCACGTTGTCCAAGTGCCCGATCACCATCTCCCAAAGCAGTTACTCTACTCCCAACTCAAGAACAGAAAATGGAATGTTGATGGATAGGAAAAGAGATTTAAATATGGGCTTAAAGCTAACCTTAAAAACTGTGGCATAGACACTGAGAACTGGGAAGCTCTGGTCCTTGAGTGTTCTAACTGGAGATCAGCTGTGACCATGCAGGGGAATTTGAAGAGGCAAGAATGGAGGGGAAAAGGGAGAAATGTGCCAAGAGGAAGGCGCGTCAAGCTAACCCTGACTGGGACTGCCTTCCATCTGGAATCCGATGTGCTCACTGTGGAAAAACATGTGGGTCAAGAATAGGGCTCCACAGTCACCTAGGTACCCACCACAAAGACACTACACTTGGAAGGCTACCATACTCAGATAACAAGGGATCGCCTAAGCAAGTGTGTTTGCTCTGGAGGACTACTGACTTATAGTGACCCTAAAGCAAACCTATCATCTCACTTTATATCTGTACACACATATATAGAGACATATATAGTGGACATGCATATGAACATGTGTATGTTTTGGACCAACATTTTTCACTACATAAGATTTTTCATATGTCTTAGTCACAGCTTCCCCCTCATTGGCTTTGTGTAATATGGTGACTATCTAAGAAAGTAGGTATTAAAAGATTATACTCTCACTATCCTGTTGCTGATGCTAATTACCCAAGGGAGAACAAAAACTCTTTGCTCTGTCAGCCCTCCATTCCCTCACTATGGACAATGGGATCCTGGGAACCTTAGGACTTATGATTATTCAATTTTGGTTGGAGATTTAAAAACCCAAGCAGCATTGTCTGGCAAAATCAAGATGTTGTACTGAAGTTCTTGTAATTCAGTAAAGACTAAAATATCAACAAATGTGTTGTGAATAGTAAAAAAAAAACAAAAAACCCCAATAGTTCCATACAATGCAAGTGATATAGTCAGGATTGACATGGGTGGTTCTTTGGTTAGTAAGTGTTAGTCTATATTGCTACAAATAATTGCTATTGATGGCACACATGGGGACTATAACTCCATTACTTCTTTTTATTTCACTTAATAAAATGGCATGTGTAAATACACAACTTCAGATTTTACCAGTGTTGCCAGAGAATTGGCTGTTGGGTTTGCTCAAGGTCACTCAGTGAGTTTCCATGGCTGAATAGGAATTGGAACCTCGGTTTCCCAATGTCCTGATCCAACACTGAAGCCACGTCTCTATGATAAGGTAATAGCAATTGGGTTTACTATATTCACTTTTCTTGAACTAAAACTTCTGACGACACTGCTATCTCTTGGCATATCCAGATATATTTCCCCGCTTTCTCACAGAGATCTAGGATGCCATGATCTACACCGGTGATTGTGCAAACAGTCACATGCACAGACCAGCAGAGGGCACTGAGAAATAAAACTACAATGCTAGTAGATGATATTCTATTCTGGTCTCTATTAATGACTAAGCATATCACCGCTTGCCAAGTGCTCCTGGTCATCAGCCAAAATCAAGACTGCCACTGCAAGCATTCATCTTCAGCAAACTCACCCTCATTTACCACCAGGGCCTACTGATAGCAAGCACTGTATTACATAAGGGCAATATCTGGATGATTTGCCTGGGTGATTTATTGCTGGGAATAGGTATTTCTCCGGCTAACTAGAATGGCTGCGGTACATGGGGTGCCAACATGAGTTCAGTAACTGAGTAGAGAAACTTCATCAGGTTTTTTATCCTTGCATGACAAGTTTATCCAATTAAAGATAAAAGACCTTTGTCCTGTCCACATCCTGTCACCCATGGTCAAAATGCGGAATTTCCTATATTATTTTCTTTCAACACTAAGCTGTTCTGTAGAGGGGCAAAGAGATTGGAAAGGTACTGTATTCTTGGTGGGCCCCATTAACCTCAAAAAGGTAGTGCATGCAAATTGAGCATCCATTCGATTTTATCGCATTATTCGTTCAAAACAAAAATGCTAACACTGATATGGGCCCTCTCCTGGACTTGGATTCCTAGCAAATGCCCAACCTGTTTCCCCATGTTGAGTTGGCCCTCTGAATATCCAGTTGAAACATAGTGTGAAGTGTAGGGTGAACAGAACGTCATGATGTAGACCTATATTTAATCCTCTCTGGCTTAATTGTACACATTACAATGATGATTGAAAATCAGTTGAAGCTATAAAACATGTAAGAGTAACTTCCAATTTAGTTTGATGAAAGGCAGTATCTCAGAGATAATTACTTCTCTGGTCTTTGGGGATAACAACAGCATGCAAACTGATCATTGCTGAATATAATGGAATTATTCATACTAAATCAGTTTTAAAATTCTCAAGTTGCTTATCTATACAAAAATATAGTTCCTTGTGGTTATATAGATACCTAGGCCACAATTTATTTAAAGTGAATTAATTTCCTTTTAAAAAGCAGTTTTGTGCTTACAGTTTCCTTCATATATTCAAAATGGGTGCCATGGCAATATAGCTTTAAAAATCCTAAACATGTATAAAACGAATATATGTACTTAGAACTTTGGAAGAAACCATAACTTATTATAAGAGCAGATGTATTACAGCAAGAGAGGCCAAGAGACAGGTATTCCTTGGTTCAAATCTTAGCCATGTTGCTATTTTGAGCCCCAGTCCATATTGTGACTAGTGTAGTAATAAAGATAATGTGATATGGTTGGAAGGACAATGCAGCTACTACTTTAAATTTCCTGCCTTTGGGGGGCTAGATACTCCAGAAAGTGGCCACTGTTTGTTTTCATTTATTTTTGGGTGAAATCTAGATCCATTTGATTCCATTTTGGACCAAAAATAGCCTTAACTGCTCTGATTAATTCTCTCACTGGGGAGAGGAAGCGTGGAGTACAATGCTGTTGATTTTCCTGGACCTTCCAGATAATTTTGATACCAATTTTGATAAATAAATGGAAGGCAAACCACGATAAAACAGAGCTTTCATGTTACAGTGGTATGATGGAGCTGAGGCTTGTAGGGATATAGCACTGGATTTTTTATTTTATTTCCAAGGACAATCGCATCATCTGTCACCTACCTCAAGATTCCCATCTGACATTAGCTGCAATTCTCACAGGAGTTATACAGGGAACTTACTTTCATTTTGTTAGTAAAAGAACATGGTTGTTAGCAATCCCTGTTACCATACAAAATATTTTGAGGCAGATAGTTAATGGAGGGCATTGAAGACCCCTCTTTTATGTATGAGGATGCATTACAGGATTCCTGCTCCCAGGAAGGATGAAAGTTGTAGTATTCTAACTGCCACCAACCTTTCCATCATAAGCAATGGAATGCTAGGAGTTGCAATCCAGCAATGTCTTGAAGCCCATACTTTGCCCAACCCTGTATGAAGGGGGAAATAGCCCATCAGAAGTCTGTCCCCCTAAAAATGAAAGCGTACAATACCATCCTGAAGAAAAGATTTTCTAGATAAAAAGAGAGGCATACTAGTCAAGTGACAAGTGTTTGACTGCATTCCAGTTCTTGGTGAATGGAAAACTAGCAGCTTCCTGTTACAAAATGTACCAACAGTTCATGCCTAATAATACACATTGACATTGGCAATTTATATGCTTGAGATATAAATGATTCTAAAAATAATATTAGACCAGCATATTTTTAGCTAGGTAAATAACCCAGTTTTAAAAGGTTCTTCTTTGGTTGCAGCTCAAAGAGAGGCATTCAAAGGCCTGAGTTTTGCACAAGGTTATTAGAGTGAAAATCACCCAGAACTCAAATGGAGAACTTCCTGATCTAAACCTTGATGCCTTTTGTGATAAGTACGGATGAATGAATCTGTCGATTTTAGTTTCTCTCAGCAACTCATTTTTCCAAGGTTAAGTTTGTTCCATCTCATTTCCTCAGGAGTCTGTGACTTTTTTTAAAACAAAAGTCTATACAAAAATTCATATATGCATTTTCATGTAGTTTTTTTCCAACCCTACCATTGCCCAAAGTGAAGTAACTGCCTCAAGCAGTAAGTGGGGTTTTGTATGAAAGGGTAACAAATTCATAGTTTTAAAAAGGTGTTATTATTGTATTTTTTAATTCCAAGGGTGTTTTTTTCAGGGGCTTGTCTACATGAATTGTCTAAAGTCTGTCTAGAGCAGCAATACTCTGGACTGGCCATGGAGGCATCCGGACAGAATCTATATGGCCCAGCAAAGCTGATACTGATTCAGCTCCACTGGATCATCACCTAACCTTCTCTATTGCCATTGCTGCTGCCAGATGGTCACAGAGCTGTCAGAGAGTTTCTGGCCATCACCAACACCTAGTGCTAACATCAGCAAAGGCACCCATACAACCAGAGAAAAGGAGAACAGCATGTAGACATTTGACCAATTCACATCAGAGCCAGTTTGCTGTCTATACTCTGCCTAAAGTGTGGGTTTGTTACAAGGTTTCATTGAAATGTCCAGGCATTGCATTAGCATGGAGATAAATCAGTTGAAGCCAGTTTATTCTGCACTAAAGACTGGACATCATGATGACAGCAAGGGGAAATGCCTGGGCTACTTGGTGTTTTGTGGCTCACGTAGACAAGGCCCAGGTTTCAAGATGAGTTTGACTGGCACATATGCTCTGAATCTGAAAGCCTTCCAAACATACATTTTCCTAGTACAATGTTGTGTTTAATAGATGCAACGTTTGTAAGTGTTTTTTTTAATGTAATGGTTTTAACACTCACTGTTAAACACATTTTTGTTCACTCTTTCCTAATACACATTTTTGTTGGGAGAACTGCATCATAAAATTCAAAGGACAACTAGATATAGGTGAAAAGCTAAAAGGAAGGGGAAAAGCCCTGAAGTTGTCAATTTGCATTAGTACATATAAATTACTATTTTATGCAAACTTGGATACACCTTGCTACCCTTTATTGATGTGGCATTTCCTCTGTATTGGCAATTGAGCCTGCAATGTCTAGTGCAGGGGTCCCCAAACTAAGGCCCGGGGGCCGGATGCGGCCCTCCAAGGTAATTTACCTGGCCCTCGCCCTCATTTATAATATAATATTTTTATATCCGTTTTAATAATATAATATATTGTATATACATATAATACTGATAATATTATCATTTTATACAATACAATACTAACAATAATATCATATAATAATATTAATTATATGTTATATATTACATATAATATTACAGTATAGTGGTATAGTTCAATATAGTATAATGCCAATATTGTGCTATGCTAATAATATAATATATTGTATGTACATACAGCTGCTCTGAGTTCCCTTCGGGGTGAGAAGGGTGGGATATAAATGTAGTAAATAAATGTAGTAAATGAATAAATAAATAATTTTGGACTTAGGCTCGCCCAAAGTCTGAAATGACTTGAAGACACACAACAACAACAATCCTAATTAACCTGACTATCTCATTGGCCAGAAGCAGGCCCACACTTCCTATTGAAATCCTGATAGGTTTATGTTAGTTAAAATTATTTTCATTTTTAAATATTGTATTGTTCTTTCATTGTTATTATTGTTGTTTTGCACTACATATAAGATATGTGCAATGTACATAGGAATTGGTTCGGTTTTTTTCCCCAAATGATAATTTGGCCCCTCAACAGTCTGAAGGATTATGGATCGGCCCTCTACTTTAAAAGTTTGAGGACCCCTGGTCTAGTGGTTTGAGTGTTGGACTACAGCTCGGAGACCAGTATTTAACTCCCTGCTTGGGCATGGAAGTCCATTGGGTGACCTTGGGTGAGCCACACATCCTCAGCCCATAATGGGTTCACATTATGGGTTTTCCATAAGTCAGAAATAACTTGAAAGTACACAAAATAACAAAGACACCCCATTTGCAAGCATCCAAACAGTTCATTGTTGCTTACTGGGAGCACCTCCTTGACACAAGATTCTTTATGCCTGTTAATGTACTTTTCTGGCCTTGCTCCAGTCATAATTATTTGTGTTTTGCTTCTTTAGTCCATCACCTCCTTTGCCCACTACATATCTGCATCCTTCCTCCATCTTCCACATGGACTTTTCACTTTGCTCACTGCAGTTGGCTTCTGTAACACACTACAACTCCATCTCTCCATTCAAATTGATTCTAAAACTATCAGAATTTACATTTTCACTCCCACGTGCCTGGTTATTTAAAGCCTAAAGCCAATAGTAATTCTGTCACTGTCACAAAATGAAGTGCATTAATGGCAGTTCCTTAAGAAATGTGCATTACTGAAGGTGGGCAGAAAAGATGTGGGCTGGTGAAGTAGAAGTAGAATCTAGTCATACACATTCAGCATAGACAAACAGAAATGAAAATAGAATCATGTGGGCAATACTTACCAGGGAGCACGTCATTTTAAACCATCACATAATTTAACAAGCTTTCCATGTGTGGACATGAGAGAAGCCTTCCACAGGATGGTAACACATCCGGGCATCCCCTGGGAAATGTCTTTGTAGACAACTGATTCTTTCACACTAGAAGCGACTTGCAGTATGTTCTCAATTTGCTTTTGATGTGGTAAAAAAAAAACCCTCTCCCCCCCCCCCCCCCCCCCGCGCCCACCAATGGGTGTACAGGTATATGTGAACAGAAACAAAAAAAGATGAGATGGATTTATATCTGCATCAACTATCATTAGGCAAAGTGAGGCAGCCGGTTTATTTCCAAGTGGCTTATGCATCACCTTACCACATGCAAAGTTCTAATTGTGCGACCACAGAACAAAATAGTAGTGTTTTGTATTGCAGGAAAGAACACCAACAATTTAAGATATGCACAATGACAAAACCGAGACTGTAATACTTTGAACATATCAGGAGAAGACATGACACCCTAAAAAGGACAATAATGTTAGTAAGGTAGAAGGTAGTAGGAAAAGAGGAAGATGGATAGACACAAGCAGGGTTGTTGATCATTGGGTGACTTGGAGGCTTCTCACTGAAAGGGTCAATATGACTTAATGTCAACCTGATGGCAGTTAACAATGACAACAACAATCATTTTCTTATGTTTCCTTTTTCATATAGAATATGCTTCTGGAACACTTGGAGCAGTCTGTCCTAAACACTACAAAAAATCAATAGTCGTTCATGGAAGTATATTACTGAAATAACCCCTGAATCCCATTCTGGTATCCAGATCCCTATCTTGCTTTCTACTGAATGGAGGTTTCTGTGGAAACAAGTCAAATGTTTCCACAACAATTTTGTCTGCATAGCCAGATAATTTCTTGCCTTAATGTTTGCAAAACTCAACATTTATATATCCACATATCAGATTAATGAAGAGGAAGCCATGACAAACTGATCTGGGCAGTGAAATAGAATAGAAATTGCACATCATTATACAAACAAGAATACGGAAGCCAGGTTCCTTATACATAAAAAGGGGCAACTGGCCACAATGATGACATGTCAGTGTTTCAGAATGAAGGTCATGACTAAACAGATATAAAGTTGTGACAGGGGGTGAAGGTATGTGGGGTAGATTTTGGAACAGGATTTTCTCTGAAAGTTTTTCCTTCCTCCTGACTGGGCTAAAATATGGGAAGTGACAGACAGCAGAGTCTCAAGGCCTGTCCTTCCTGTGTTACCAGCCATTCACTGCCCTCAAAATGTTGAGATGGGTAGGCTGACAGGTTGAATAAAAGAAGCTCAAAGGTTTGTCAGTGCAGGGATTGATTTGGTTTTTAGGAGGAATTGTTGTTGGAACATTCAACAGAAACAGGGAAAAGGTAAGTAGGACACAGTTCAGAAAGGATTAAAGGAAATTATAACATTGTTAGAATAAGCAGTAAACCAGCATTTATGTTTGTTGTTATAAAGAACCATTTTGTGAACAAACTGATGCACTTTAACTGGTCCAGGTATACGCTCACTCTGTGCAATAATGTTTTTACTGATGGTCATGTTTAAAATAATTGTTTTTAATGTGGAATTTTTATTATAATGTGTATGTTATTGTCATTTTATACTTTTGATATTATGAAGAAATCGTGGCATTGAATGTTTGCTGTTTATATGTATGTTAACCATCCTGAGTCCCTTTGGGGAGAGAGGGCCGTCTAGAAATAAAGGTGTTGTTGTTGTTGTTGTTGTTGTTGTTGTTGTTGTTGTTGTTGCATTAAATTCTATCTGAATTATTTGTAAGAATCTCAGCCGTCCACAACCGAGAGCCCTAAAGAACACACTCTTGTCTATAACAGGAGGCCACATTCTGGATCATATTCAGGTTGAGTGTCCCTTATCCAAAATGCTTGGGACCAGATGTGTTTTGGATCACATAGAGCTCTGTGGCCAGCTGGGAGTGGGGATGGTGGTGACACAGCCATGATTCATCATTTATTATCTGCTATGATTACTGCATTAAAAGGGTGATAGCAGCAGTGTGCCATCTGGGTAGCAGACTAGTCAGAACTAGACCTGATCTAAGTGTCAAGATGGCTCCAAAGACACAGGATATCCTGGCGTTTCAAGCAATCTCTGGAGCATTCTCCAACTTTAGGTTTAGGTTTAGGGAAATCTAAAGTGGGACAAAGCTGTTCTAACCCAAGATAATCCACAATACTCATTGCAGGTAAAGGAACACCATGAGAACATCTAGGAGTCAATTTAAGATGAATCTAGGTATTCATGCCCATGTAGATTAGCAAAATGTCTTAAGTTGCCATCAAGGGCATCAATCAAATTAGCACATAGATACACAAGATCCAGGTCTGCCAAATCCCTTTCCAGAGTAAAACTAGATGGTTCTGCCAATCCCTAATGAAAAGAAAATGACTAATGCTGGTCTTATCCTAAGGGTTGATGAGTTTTCCATAGATGTAGCAAGTGTATTGCTTCTCTCTTATCTCATTTCTAAATACTGGAATTGATTAGGGAACCATTTTGATGTTGTTTGTGGATGTGCAAGTGGTGAAGTGTAGGAAAAGTAGCTTAAAGTTCAACTACAGAGTTCTAGGTTTGAAGCGTAAAGCCACATGATGCATTAACCTTACAGAAACTAAAGTATTTCCGGACTAGTTTCTGAATGGATGAGAAATTATGTGGAAGCCCTTTCTATAGTGCTGTGTGTTCTATGATGGAAGAGAGACAGGACATAAATAATGTGATACATGAGTGTAAAGGAACAAAGCAGTGTAGATAACCCTAATGACAAAACAGAGCTGGCATTATGCCTCAGCATAGTTGGGCACCAATCAAGATTTCATGTGAACAACAAAAGAGATCCATTATTAATATTTGGGGCCTTCTGGTCTTGCTGTTTCTCTTCTTTGCAAATGTTTCCCATTCATCTATTTTCTCTGAGCTAACAAATGATAGGAGAAAAGAACAGAAATCTTTCTCTGTGTGTCAGTAAAGCCAACTGAAGTCAGAAAGAGAGACAAGCAAAGTAGTATCAGGAAGAAAGATGAGAAGATCTTTCAATTCATAGAAGGAAGCCCATTGAGAGAGGCATCCAAGGGCCTTTCTAAACCTGGTCAGGGCAGTGTTTTTCCACATCAGATTCAGCAGGAAAATAGAAGCAGTTGGTAGTAGTGAATGCATCACATTGAGAAAGAATAGTGCTAAAATTAAGGATGCTAGTAGAAGAGAAGATGTAGATGGACAATATAAAAATTGGAGGGAAACAAAAGCAAGGCATGGATTAGGAACTCAGGGAATAGCTGGGCAGTACTGAGTCAGCTGGGAATGGATGTTAGTATGAGTATCCACTGACTTAGTGTGAAAACATGGTGATCAACCATAGCAGTGGCAGAGCTCAGTATAATGTCATTTTCATATATGAGTCAGTTGTAGTGTAGTGTTGTGAAGGATGAAAAGATAAGAGGTACAGATGGACACCAGATTCAGGTTAGTACACACAGTGCTCTGGAAGGTCTTTCTCATCATCTGTTACTTGACACATTTGAGTGGGTGGCTGGGGGTAAAGGATAGGGACCATCGTAAAACAAATGTATTCCTATTTTGGAAAGGACTCCAGTTGTTGGAGAGCATCTTGGGCCTCATACTTAGGAAGAGGTAAGAAATATAGCTGAAGTGACATAAATATAGACTATGCTGGTATAGATGTACAACCAGTCTTACCTTAATTCTTACTGTTCTAAGGCCTGTGCAGCACGTGGATGTCCCGTTTTCAAAGAAGGTGGAGTGGTAATTTAATAATAATAGTGTGTGGTGAAAATGGGTGGCCTTTTCCCATTTTACAAGCTTAAAATGATAGAAGTGGGTGACAAGAAAAGGCTTAAACCTTATTGTTCTTATTGTATCCAAGAGACTTTTCAGTAACATATCCTTGAAAATGATGTTGTGTCATTTGGTTTAGACCTTTCTCCACTGATCACTACTATGACGTTGACACCACTAAGCCTGGAGGTCAACATCCTTACTCTTGTCCCCAGGTTCTCACAATCACAATCTACTGCAGAGTCATGACTCAGGAATCTTTTTTCTGTTAAATGTACCCTGGAGGACAATGCTTTAAGCATTGATGCTTTTGTACTGACTGATGTCACAAAGCAAAATTGCCAGACTGTACAGCCTAGTGCTTGGTTTCTGCTGTTTTTCATTCCAGATGCAGAGATTACCCATGAGGGTCTTATAGTCTAAGATAATGTGTTACATTGTGAAAGAGGCACAGAGCACAAAAGCAAAGTGTGTGACTATTGGGAAAACTACAGTGATAGTTACAATGTGACTGCTGTGGCCTGCAAAATCATTTTTCAGAATTCCCACTGATTGCAGTCATAGAACTCCTAAGCATCAAGTGCCAATTGAATGCACTAGTTATGAAGCCCCTTCCCAATGGTTTTGCAATGATTGATAAAAAAGCACATATTTTCTAAAGGAGAATATAAGGAACAGCCCCAAATTGGCAAGGCTGTGGTGATCCTGAGAAGGACTCTGGAAGAAGAGCAGAGTGGGGAAAAGAAGGTCTAGGGATAGATGGTACAAACAGGAATGTGACTCTAGCCTTAGAGTTATATTCCTATTCTTGCCATCTGTGAGGGCATGAGCACTGCTTCTGAGTCCCACAGAGCAAACTCTCACTGAGCCTTGTACTCTATTACAACAATAGATATTTGCAAATGTGAAACACTTCCCCAGGCTTTGAGCTATAGATTGGGCATGCATGTTACCCTATTTCCCTCAGCCAATTAGTATTAATTGATTCAGTTTTGAGCTCTTGAAATGTATATCATATAATGATTCGGTACACTGCACTTAATATATCATGGGATCCAAGACACAGAGACAGAGAGACCCATGCTTGACTTTTAAACCTTTATTCAGAGTCATGAAATGAGTCATATTCCCACCCCATATTATCATTCCTGAAAATGCCTCCCTGCCTGGGGGTGGGGGAGTATGAAAAGTTGAAATTTCCCTGATGCTTTTGAAAGGCTGGCAATATAGAAAATCGAAAGAGGTTTGTGCTTCCCTCTGGAGTGTGATGTGATGCAAAGGTCAGCCTGTCTGCTGTCACTACCCTGGCACCAGCATTATCATGTCCCCCTCATGGTTCTCCAGCCCTCAGGAACTGGTACCATTGCACAAGTCAAGCCTAATACGTCGCCCTGTCTGCCAGGATGGAAAATGCTGCATCTCCGAAAAAGCAGGGCAGGAGGCCAAGCTCGCTCAGCAGCTACGCTATCATGCCTTAGCAGAATAGGTTACGAGGTCACAGACTACAAAACCTAGATTTGCAGGCATGACCCAGTATTCCCCTGTATTATGTGGAAGAATTGGGCGGGGGAGGAAACCAATAGAAACCTTCCTCATGCATTTAACTTCACACTGCAACATGGCTGCGCCACTTGCTAACAGGTTCATGCGACTGCAGCGGAAGCAAGCAGCATGCAAAGCTACTCAGAGAATTCACGATCAGGCCACGCTGCATCCTCTCTAGAGCTAATGTTAATTAGTCCCATTTGTGGCAACAGGCCATCTGCTTTGCTCACCCAGCAGTGTGTTAGCTTTCCCTATCTGCTTACATTGCCATTGAGCACGTTAAAGCACCAGTGATATCAAGGCAATCCGATCCATGCTGAAAATACAACTGCACTCATGGATAACACAGACAGTTGCTGTGTCTTGCCATATAAAGCAGCAGGTGACCAAATATGGATTCAAGTGAAATCTGAACTTTTCAGGTGAAACATAAATAGTTTTATCAAAAATGACAGTAATAGAGGAATGTATTACAGAGAGGAAATTGCAATTAACCTATTTTCCCCTAGGCATTTGCGACACGAACAATGCCGGTGATATGCACACACATTCATATTCTACACCGTATATGAATGCATGTGCCTTGTCATCCTGTGTAATATAGTACAGAACATGGTTCACCCTCATCTCATACATGTTGCCACACATGCATACTCTACATATGGCAGCATGATACCCAACTATGTACAGAGACCTCCAATCATAAAATGTAGCTTATACAGGGAGCCTCTCTTGTGCTGGCAGTAAAATGTACAAACACACCCACTTCAACCTGTAACACAACAAGCTGGGTGTGGACTCCACAAACAAAGCTTGCATATCACACAAATGCTCTATTTCTTTCTCTCTCACACACAACTATCAATAGCTTAACCACTGTGAAATACTCCAGCTATTACAATTAAGAACACACCCAGCATAATGATGGTAAAACATAAAATTATTCCAGAATGCTTAGCTCCCCTTCCTACTAACATACACTTGCAGAAATACCATCCTTTCCACAGCAAATGTGTCCCCCATATAGTAAGCACCCCCTTAGCCCGACCACTCAATCTTCATCATCAGCAACCATGAACATGCTCCGCAGATTTCCATTCAGCATAACCCACACCATTATCACACTCACATCCATTTTGCTGACCTGTGTGTCAAAGCCATTTTCTATGGAGTCACTCTTCTTTGGAGGGAAGACATCTCCAGCATTCTCATGGCCATGGTGGGATTTGAGAGGGATCTGGCTGGAATAGGAGGATTTGTTCACCTCCACCTTGTTCCCAAACTTCAGGTAACAGGGCTGTGGGATGGTCCTGGTTGCTGGGATGTGAACAATAGGACTAGCACTGTGGACAGGTTTTGGTAGTCCGGATTTCATTTTGGAGGCTACCAGAATGGCTGGCATTTTTTCCTCTTCTCTGCTTTATTAACACGTTTCTGTCTGCAAGAGCAACAGGACTGACAGCAAGCAGCAGCAGCAGCAACCAGGAAAGGAGATTGCAGGCAAGCTGGTCTTGCTGAATTTCACTCCCAAATGATGAATGAATGAATGAATACGAAAATCTTCAGGAAAAGGAAGAAGAAAGCCTTCTCTGTAAATGGTGGTTTAGCCTAATGTCACAGCCTTCCACCTGTTTCCTTTAATATATTGGGTGGTTGTCCTTAATTCTCAGTCAGTATCCTTCATTCCTTCTTCCTCCTCCTCCACCTCCACCACCTCTTCTTCCTTCTCTTTTCCTGCTACTGCCGTTTAACTTGCAGATTCTTTTCAGTAGCTGATTCCTGCAATTTCTCCTCTTTGGAGGCAGGGAGACTAAGAAAGTGACACAGGATTTCAGTATGAAAACAGAAGAACCTGCTGCAGCATATGCTTCTTGTGGGGGGGGTGTGTGTGCACGCGTGCTAGAGAGCAAGCACAGGCAGGATTTCCAGGCTTAAGATGTCTTTCTTCAGTCTTAGCCAAGAAGCAGATGTAGCTCAGTATGTTAACAGCCGATGCCCTTGGATACAAGCCTCAGAGAATCCAAGCTCTTTAATCTCAGTATCTGTGAACAGGAAAAATGATTCCGGAGCAGAGACAGAAATGTCTATGGATGACATTTAAATCATTCAGACTGATGGTGGCAAAAAAATCCCAATGCTGCTGCTATTCCTGGATGCCCAAGATTTTTCATTTGTGTAGTTTTCTGTCAAAGCTGAAAGCAGTGCAGCATCCACTTCATTTTGCACACTGGCCGTCAAACAGGTTTCAGAGCTGGGTGGCTCACCGAGAGTGCCTTATGTGTGTGAAAGAGAGAGATGCCTGTGAGCAAAGGCAGCCTGCTGCTGTGGACTACACCAAAGAAGGCTGCCCAGAGGAGCAGCAGTGGGAGAAGGTTGCAATCTGACAGTACGGTGGATAAGAAAAAAAAAAATCCACCCGGCTCCAAGCCCCCTGATTGGTCCTCCCAACTCAAATCAGAAACCAAATATCTCTGCAAAAGGGGCGTAGCTTCAACTCAAGGGACTGGCAGGAAACTCTTTTGCTTCAACTCCTTCTGTACAAAGCACAGCATCTGTAGCAGTCCTGCGGCAGCAAAGACAACGCCAAGCTCACTAGAAAGGATGCATGAGGTGAGATCAGGGGGGGCTGGCAGGCAAGTGGGCAACCGTGAAAGGGAAATTCCTAACCATTTATGCTGTTGCTGCCTTTCCCCCCTTGAAAATGGGAGGCCCTTTTCAAATAAAAGCACATGAGGATGAATCATAATTCCGCTGGTTTTGTTTTTGTATTATTTTTTTTTAACTCCCAACTCATACAGGAAAACTCCCACTGGAAATGCCAGCAGAAGAGTATGTGTGAATAAGAGCTGAGCAATTTAACCCAAGCAAGCCTGAGCTGAGTATATGTGAGGCTGTAGTGAAAAAAGGAGATTTTCTATACTCTTGTGCAGGAGCATCACACAGGTGGTTACCAGATCACCCCTAACCATTATATGACTACAGGAGTCAGCATTACTAGTGTGTGTGTGTTTCCAGGAAGAAGGGAAGCTGATTCACAGAATATATTTTCTGGACAGATACATCTGAAAGATTTTCCCCTTATAGATAAAAATATAATGATACATGTAGCAAATATACTTGTAAAACACATACATTTTATAGCTATGTCATCTACTAGACAATCAGTACTGGCAGTGGTCACAAACCCTCCAACACAGAATGGAGTACTGCATCAATGTGCTAGACCTGACGAATTAATGACTACCTTTCAACAAGTGTAAGCTATAATATCTAATTGGAACTTCTGCATCCAAAGTTTACCTGTGCTAGAAAGGAAAGGTGGCCAACAGTTCTGCACAATGCATATTTGCCATGGGAAATAGAATGTCGATTATATCTGAAACTTTGTCTGATCCACCAAAGCATATTTTGCATTCTTGATATTTGCTAATATCAAAAGTTTCCTGGAATTTCCAGAAGTTATAAGAAATCATTGTCGTCACTTAACACCAGTGTGGTCCAAATAACATTCTAGACAGGTTGTGCCACCAACCAGGATTATTTTTTGGAATATTGCAATTATACACAGCCTGGGGCCCTCCAGGTGGCTTAGACGTTGTCATCATTATTGTGTAGCTTCAGGTAATTTAATACTCCAAGACAAACCTATCACAGGGTTTTCTTGGCAAAATTTGTTCAGAAGAGGTTTGCAATAACTTCTATCTGAGGCTGAGAGAGTGTGACTTACATAAGGAAACCCAGTGGATTTCATCGCCCTCAACTTCTTCACATGGGGATAAAATCAGCTTGGAGCCGGCACATGCCGCCACCACGACAACATGGAAGGGCTCCCATGTTGCCATTGGAATCCATAAGGGGAAGCCATGTGCTCCATGCGTGTTCCATGCTTCCCCCCCCCCCCCAATCACTTTCAGCTGGAGCCGGGCGATGTGGGGCATGGGGTGCTGGGTTCCCCACGCCCCTTGATGAAGTGGAGCAACTCTGGCGGCCGTGTGACAAGGTTGTGAGGATTTGAAACCTAGTCTCCAGAATGTTGGTCCACTGCTCAAACCATTATACCATGCTGGCTCTCTAGCCTTACTGGAGAGGCTGGAACATCCAGTACATACCAAGTTGGGGAAGCCTGGAAGACTGTATTCCAGTATTGGTTGTTAAAATTATTTTTATTTCTCTTGTTTTACTTATTATTCATCCTGCGATGAAGCAGAGCTCAATCATGAGAAGATTTCCTGTTCCTGTTTCATGGGTGGGATTCAAAGCGGCGTACAACATATAAATTTCATACAAATACATCAGACAGCAATACATAATCAATTAAATTCTGAGGGTGTTTGTTTCTTTGAATTCATTTAAAAATTATATTTCTCCCTTAAATAAACATGAGTATCACAGTCATCAGGTGCATCTATACTGTAAAATTAAAGTAGTTTTTACACCATTTTAACTCCCATGGCTCAATAGTATGGAATCATGGGAGTGATGGTTTAACAACGTCTTTAATCTACCTTAACAAAGAGTGCTTCTGACTCACGGAACAAAAACTCTCATGGTAGTATAGCATTGATCCAAGGCAATTAAGCTGGTGTCAAACTGCATTAGGTCTACAACATAGGTGCACCCCAAGAAGAGTTCAGTCACTGCCATGCTTGAATAGGTCCCAGAAGAGTAAGCAAGTTAGTTGCTTCTATAAAGAGAGGATATGTTTACATGTCATAAACATACAATGCCCTTTCCTTCAAAGAACTAGGCCCCATCTACACTGCCATATAAGCCAGTCTGAACTGCATTATAATGACAAGTGTAGACTCATATAATGCATATTGAGCCACACTGAACTGGATTATATGTGTCTACACTGCCATATAATCCAGTTAAATGCAGTTAATCTGCATTCTGAAACTGGATTATACAGCAACGTAGATGGGGCTTTAGCTGACTTCAAAGCTGTTATATAGAATAGAAAAGAAACCAGTGCTTAGGTTCAGAATATCCCTAACCATTTGAAGGGTACAATCTTACTCTTCAAAAGATTGCTGGGGTTCACACGACTGGCTCTCGGCAAGCAGGAGGCTTAACCTCTGGAGCATCCTCAAATTGGTGGTTCTTATCCATTGTTTTCTTTTTCTGCTTGTGTCTACACTAGCCATTTAGTCTGAAGCCAGACTGGAGCATTATGCACTGAATTGGCCCCACATCAACCATGTTGGTGGCCATACACAACAGGCCGAAAGTGGAGGAAAAACGTATTCACAGAAAGAAGTTAATTGTAAGTTTCTCATTCAAGGAAGCTCTTTGAAACATGAAACTACTACCATTTTAAGAAACCTATAATGGCTATTTTTCTCATGCACCCTTCCCCAGTCCCTTTCTCACATTTGCAGTACACTGAAGTTCTGGTCTCTTCAAGAAGCTTGAATGGAAGGAGGAAGAAGCAGGCCTGAACTAGCCAACACTGTGTTTTCATTTATACCAAGGAAGTGTTAATGATACATGTGGGGTCTCTATGATCTGGTAATATACAGCTCCCACACTGCTCATCTTATAAATGTCCACAGGGATTGTTCAATCTGCCCTCAGTATATAGAACAAATCTTCTAGGCTGTCCCTCAAATGGCGGTACCAATTCTGCAAATAGTCATTAGTACTAGGTTTGTTTAAACAGGCTTTCTTTTATGAGGCAACATCCCATTTTATGACAATCATGCTATTTATAGACAAAGGCATACCTTGGTCATTTCAGGATCACAGTACAAACTCCTTGCTTGCTTGGGCAGGATGTGGGCTAATTCTGAAGGTGCTAATGAAGGGGATTGTTGCTAATGATTTGAACACCTATACCAAAATTGGTTGAAATTGGTTTTAGCAAATACTACAGCAGAACAGAAAAATTGCATGTCTCCATATTACGATGCCATTGCTTCTGCAATGGCATCTATAACTTTCTACTGTCTACCTCTAAAGGGTCAATGATTCACCTGAAAAGTTGTTGAGAGACTATTCTTTCTTGTCTTTTGATGCACACCCTGGTCCCTAATCTCAGTTTCCATGCCAGCTCAGTGGGTTGCTTTACATTAATACGAGGTGGATAATTTTTTAAAACAGGAAATGCTTTTCCCCTTCTAGTCGTCTTTATCCACTAATCTCAGATTACAAAGTGTTCATCTCTGTTCTCCCATCTCCCCGAGACAGACTTTCCAGTGTTTTCTCTTCTGCCACAGCATGAAGTGTGGCTTTGAGTTGGAAATGGATGAATGTGAACAAAGATTTCAAAGCTTTAATAAACCTGACAAGCTAGTGTCAGATTCTGCCAGATGAAGAAATAAGCAGAGATGGGGACTAAAACATATGTGAAAAGTTACTGCATTGTATCATTTCATTCTGATCCCTTATTTTTAAAACACAGATTGAAACAGTGGGGAATCTAGGATATGCTTTTCCAACTCAAGGCCAGTTTTCTTCCTTCTGCTGTTGATTTACTGACACCTGGTTTACATAATTTTGCAGCCATTCAGTAGATGCCACATCTGAAGAAATATTTATCCCATGACATGAGCTCTAATTCTAGTGTGGGATTACTGGATGATTTGGTGGTTCTTCCCTTAAATGAGACAAAGTAACTATATGATAATTGAAACATTGGAAAGTGCTAATATATGGAAATAGAACAGAAAATAAACAGTGCCCATGTGCAGGGCTAGATTCTCAGTGATTCAGTTGGCCCCTGACTCACTGAGGACACAGATTGAAAGAAAAGGGTGCAATCTATTCCCTTCTGAATTTCCTGGCTATCATCAGTATTTTATGTGTTACTTGAATAAGTAAAAAAATGCATGGGATTGGCTGTTCACCCATGCTGCTTTCCCTTGTACTTTGCATTTTATTCATTTCTTTAATCTTTGTGCCACTTCTCTTAGAATAGGCCACACGGGTGTGGAAAAGGAGATCCTATTTCATGACCTAATCCAAGGCCCCAACAACCTTAATCCAGCATCACCCATGAGTTAGCCAGTTTCTGAGGCTAAACAGTGAAAATTTAAATCCCATGAAGAATTCAAAAACCTTGAACCATCTGAAGCCAGAAATTCAAAGACAGGTAAGCAGGAATCTCTGTGGCTTGCAATAATCACGATATAAACTAAAGGCAATGTCTTCAGATCATTTATATATTTCTCTATGAAATATAAACCAACATCTATAAAACAAGACCAATGATATGTGGATTAGTAGCAACAAAAACAAGTCCCTTATCTGATTATGTTCCACAGAAAAGTTTTACTCTATTATTTACAATGGTGAGGGCAATGAGGGTGCTACTGTAATTTAGTCCTGCTTGTGGGATTCCCAGAGGCAACTTGGATAGCCACTGTTAAAACAGCATACAAGAGAGACCTTTGGTCTGATTCTGCATGGCTTTCCTTTGGGTCTTGGGACCTTTTCGATAGTGGCATCCATTGAATGGAATACTTTTCTTATAGGGCTGGATTTGGAACTATCTCACCAATCTTTTTGGTGCTGGGTGAAGACCGTCCTAATTGCCCAGGCATTCCAGAAGAAATTGTAGGGTTTTTTAATTTGTAGACTTATTGCATTTCATTACAATTGTTTTATTTCTTACATTGTAGATATATGTTTGTTTCAATTGTTTTATTCAAACTTTTGCACACTGCCCAGTCAATCTCTCAATGATGTCAAGAAGTGATTTAAATAAATCAAAATCTATTATACTTGATCTCTGTGGTTGTTATCCTTTTGTGTCTTTTAGACTATATAAATTTGGCAGCCTGGACTCTTGCTCCTGAGCTCTGTGAGACATTCTAGGGTGTCTCTGTTCTTCTATGGATTGTTTAGTTTGCTTCTTCTTCAATGCCTTAAATAGAAGGGAAATACACTATACCAGGTCCAGGACCACCCCTAGCCATCATTCAGCTATAAAATTCAGTGGAATGGGGTTCCTTTCAAACTCAAAAGGCATGTTCTTCCATGCCTCATTCTCTCTGCTGTTTGAGTTCTGATGGCAGGGAAGAAACACCAGCTGGCCTTCCATCATTTGAGATGGAGAGGGATTCCCAGCACAGGACTCAGATATGGCCAGTGGGTCTATTGCCCTTGGAGAAGTGAATTCATTCATGGTTTTATAGTTGTGTCTCCAGCAGTTTCTCCTAGTTGTGCCAGTCTGTACTGAATGTCTGTTACAAATAGAGTCAAGCAGCTGGATGGCATCCATGCAACCTAAAGCTGCTGTGATAGAAGCAGCTGTAAAATTATGAACAGAATTACTGTTCCAAGGGCAACAGATTCACATATGATAGAATATGAGTAGGGAGTAATCCCATTTATGAATAATCATGAATAATTTTAAATCATGGGCAGATCAGAGGAAATAATGCAAAACGTATCACATTTACTGTACAGAAACTTTCCAGCCTATTTTAATTTTCCTAGTTATGGTGGGAAAGGGATGGGGACAAGCATTTTTCTCAAAAGTGTTTTGAAATTGTAGAGCCTGAAGTGTTCGAAGAGTTCAAAGGGATCTCAAAATAAGATTATAAGAACATTTGTCAAAAAGGATTATTTGAGAAAAGGACTGTCTTTTCAGAGTGTCACTGGATGAGGCTTCTGGAGGTTATAGTCCAAATAACTTTCCCAAGCTCTGAACCCTTTAACCATTGCCTTCCAAAGGAAATTCCAAGAAGAACAAAACAGAGAACACGACACACAGCTCCTTGTGACCAGATGCAGGATCTGACCACTAACGTGGGCTGTATTACCTCCAATCTTAATGAAAGAGAAACACTGACATGAAGACCAATGTGTGGCTATTGGCAATGAATATAAACTATCATCCCTGCTGATCATTATGTTCCTGGAGAAAACTGTCATGGCTTCTTAGGAATATCTCCTGTACTTCTTTTATATTTGGAAAGAGAAGACATGCTCAAGTGCTTTTGTGTTCCAGACTTTCCAAAGGGAATTAGTTCCACCAGACACTTGCAGTCTGCACAGCCTCCTTCTCTCCCATGGGTTTCCTTTTTATAGGATGAGAGAAGATTAAATTCCCTTTTAAAGGCTTCAGTGTAGAATTTTGCTATTAGTTTCAGCTTTAACAATTAGTGTCACCTCTTACAGCAGAAGTGATACAGAACTCCTTTAGGTTAAGTGGTTTTGCTTACTTTGTTTTATTATAGGAATCAATCTCTGCTTCTGTTTATCAAGGTGAAAGGATATGTGACATCAAAGCTACTCTCAACATTTTGTTTGATATCATAGTAGTTTTACTTCTCTGTTCTAAACTGCAGTTAGCATTTTACTTTATTATTACTATTATTATTATTATTATTATTATTATTATTATTATTATTATTATTATTATTATTATTATTACACAGGTTTTTCTGGGTTTTTTTCCAAATCAATTTCCCCCATAATCTTTTCCAATGATAAATAATAAACTTATGACATGTATATTTCTACACACTCCCCCCCCCCTTTCCATTTCTCTGGAAAAATGGCTTCGAAAAATACTGATTTCCCCCCATTTTTTTCATTTTTTCCCCCGGGCCTTCCCATCTTTAGATATAACAGAGAGCATAGGGAGTTACATTCCAACTATTTGCTCATTGAATCCATTACTGGATTCATAGGGAGGAGGGAGCAAGCTTGTTTGCTGCTGCCCTGCAGGACGCGGAACAATGGCTTCAAACTACAGGAAAGGAGATTCCACCTGAACATCAGGAAAAACTTCTAAACTCTGAGAGCTGTTCAGCAGTGGAGCTCCCTCCCCCGGACTGTAGTGGAGGCTCCTTCTTTGGAGGCTTTTAAGCAGAGGCTGAATGGCCATCTGTCGGGGGTGCTTTGAATGAGATTTTCCTGCTTCTTGCAGGGGGATGGCCCATGAGGTCTCTTCCAACTCTATGATTCTGTGATTCTACTGTTCACTCCAAATTTGTGGTGGTGGGGAGGGGGGGGGACTCTCCATAATATCTAGCAAGGCTTACTACCTGAGGCTTTTAACTGGAGATGTAAGAGAATGAACCCAGGCCCGTTTCCACCCAAATGATATTTTTTTTACCACTGAGTGGTGTCCTCTCATCTCATTGTAAGGAAAATCACATTGTAGATGTGAAAGCTTAGACTGAAAGATATCAACATCATCAACATCCTCTGAATTGCATGGCCAACCTTTCAGCTCCCTGCCCTTGTATTTTCTCAGGCTTTTCAGATACAATATTACTCCTGCTAATTGTTTCCATGTTGCTTAAGAAGATTTTGTAGCCTTTCTGTATTCGTGTTTCTTATGTTTGGTATGGATTTGTTTAATTTGTGGTTTAGTTGTTTAGTGTAACTCTTTTTCTTATGTAAACTACTCTGGGAATTTAATTGAAAAGTTGTAGAAATATCATGAATAACTAAACAAACAAATAAGGTAAAGTGTGAATGAAATGTAACAGAGAGTTCAGATTTTGCAGCAAGCATAGAGAAAACAAACCAACAGCTTGCCACATATAAAAGCAAATCAAATTTCAATGATTTTTTTTAAAATGGAAAATCATAAAAGAAGTATGCAATGATCAAACAAAAATCGAATGGAACAGCACGACAGGCCCCAATCATGACTGTAAGGATGTAAAATGCCATTATAAGTAAAACCTCCCAAAGCATTTTGAATTCATGATGCTCAGACAATGGTATTCTACAAGTATATTTTCATCCATAATGTGGTTCACTAAAGATGAATCCAAGGCCATATTTAGGGTCCAGGTACAGTATGGTGCAGGCAGATAGAAGAAAGAAATCCAGACAGCAGTGTTTAAGTTTTTAATTGTTAAATTGTTTAATATATTTTTCTGACTGTTTAAATGGTTCCTCATTGTTTTGAATAAAAATGGTTCTAAATTTATTTAAACTGATTTTATCTGTATACCTACATGAGATCCAGAATATCAAACATGTAAAATGTAAATAAAAGAACAGATAAAGCAGACTCATTTGTGGCTTTAAATTCATGGAGGGTAGGGTCAACAAGTGCCCAAATACACTCAAAACATCAGAACCTGTGTGAACTTGGGAGATCAGCAGGGTCAACTCTGGTTGGTATTTGGGTGGGAGACTGGTAATGAATACAAGACTCTAGACTATATTTCAGAGGAAGTAACTGGCAAAAGCAATTCTCAATATTCTCTGCTTGAGAAAACACTATGAAATGCATGGGGTCTCTCCACAGATCAACAGGTGACTTGAAGGCACATTAACACTCAGGGTTATCAATCTTGCACATCATCTCATCTACCAGAGACAAGAAAGCACAAATATTTTGAATATGGGCTTCTATGTCCAACAGCAAGTTAGTGAGCAGTCATACAATCGTGTCTTTTGGGGAAATTACAAGCCCAATTTATGTGTGTCTATATGTCCACAACATTAACCAACATGGGTTCCTGATTCATACTCTTGGGAATGAGAGAAGAGACCCTCTTTTATTTTTATTTTATTATTTGTTATGTTCCTAAATCTTCATTCAGCTTCACACTAGTAGACATCTTACCGGATGATGAAACCCTTCCCCTTCCTTCCGTGGCTTGCAGCTTTCTGAAATACATGGACATATACAGAGCTATTTTGGAAGCATACTGAGGGAGAGGGATTTCTTCCTTCTGGTCCTATTGGTGAAACTGATGCAGTAGAACCACCCGGCTGGAATTCTTCAAAGAAAACCAAAGCAATATATATTTTGCTTTGAAAAGGAGATAGATCCACAGAGGCTCTTATTTATTTTATAACTCATTTTGTCTTCTATCCATAAATGTCAAATGCTCTGACAACATGATTTTTTCTTGAAGGTTAAAAGCTTGGGCTAAATTTTAAAATCAGAACCCTGAATTTAACTTGATGCCTAGGAAAGAATTTGAAGATTGGAAAGATGTATCTATGCTTCTGTTCTGTTAGCAGCTTAGGTGTCAAATCGGGTCCACATCCATAGAATAATAGAGCTTGAACAGACTACAAGAATCATCCAGTCCAATTTCAGAAGAAGTCTTCAAAGAAAACCCACATTATTGTAATGCAAGCAAGATGTTACTAGAACAAAAGTGATGGCTGCCAGGATAGTGAAAACTATGGAGGTCTCATTAATCCTCTAATAAAAGGATCAGATCAAAAAGCACCCTCAGACTCTGAACCTGATTCTTCAAGGAATTATTACCCAACTCAAGGCAAACATTATCTCCTCACCCAGATGGACCATATATATGAGAATCTTTTTCTTTAAATGATTTGAGTTTCAGATTGACACTTATCCAGGTCATTGACAATCCCAAGTGTTGCTTAGTATGTTCTTATTCGCATTTCAGTTTTTTAAAAGGAGATTTAAACAAATTGTCTTCTCCTTTATAAACCCATTCAGTCCATGTCATCTAGACATGCCCTCCTGGTACTGCTACCTTTTCATAAGGTCTACCACACTATTGAACAGCATTGGACATTTAACCCACAGTGATATCCATGTTGTGGAATAATCTTTCACATGATATTAGGTAAAAGGTAAAGGTTTTCCCCTGACGTTAAGTCCAGTCGTGACTGACTCTGGGGGTTGGTGCTCATCTCCATTTCTAAGCCGAAGAGCTGGCGTTGTCCATAGACACCTCCAAGGTCATGTGGCCGGCATGACTGTATGGAGCGCCGTTACTTTCCTGCCGGAGCGGTACCTGTTGATCTACTCACATTTGCATGTTTTTGAACTGCTAGGTTGGCAGGAGCTGGGGCTAACAGCGGGCGCTCATTCCGCTCCTGGGATTTGAACCTGGGACCTTTCAGTCTGCAAGTTCAGCAGCTCAGCGCTTTAACACACTGCACCACCACCAGGGGCCCTCACATGATATTAGACAAATGTAAACAATTCTAATGTTAGATACTGGTTGAAATGCATGCCTTCCCAGTGTACTTCATTGAATCATGTATTTTATTGCTATGGGTAACATAGATACAGCATATACATTATATGTTTGGGTATATATAGCAAGGATAGAATCCTTTTTATGACATATGCAGTTATTATACCAATGCATATCTGTGAAAGATTTTTGTGGAAGTAGATATGTATTCTGTAGCTACTCCGTGGAATATCTCCCCACATGTTCAAACAATCTGGGTGCTACTGGCAGGCAAACACAAAGCTGCTCAGGCCACCCATGGCTACACAAAGCCATCCTCATGAATTTCCAGAGAACACTTAGAGATCTAGAAAAATTTTTGTGCATCCAGAAGCTACATGGAAAATCCCTACCCTTCACAGCTATAGACTTCAGGCACACCAGCTGCTCCCAGGTAAGTTAAACATGAGTATTGTGATAGGAGGCAAAAGTATATTAGTATAGCAATGGAAAGCAAAAGTATATCATTTGCAACCCTTTTATAAGTCCCTGTAAATCTATATCCATATCCAGTCCAGATCCATAATAAAAGTGAAAACCTGTATGTGTGTATGTGGCACGGGTGTCCGCTCACACATACAGCCTACAGCCTCCACAAACAGCCCATAGTTCCCAGTGCTAAGGAGCTACCAAGTCACTCCCTTCCACTGACACTGTGGTTACAGCGAGCTCCATGAACATGTAGCCCAACCCCTGCCGTTGTCCTCCCCAAACACTACAGCTCACCACCCAAGGAATGCTTTAATTTGGGGACCATTTCATCCTAGATTTTGCACTTTCCTCCACCACGGGCAGGCATCCCAGGGTTCTCCATTGCCGTGGAATTTACATGACCCAGCCTACTGCCCTTCCCTTTCAAATCTGTCTGCATAACAAACAGAGCAGAACTGAGCAGCAACTAAACTTACTGGAGGAGTTTGGGGGATTGACTTTGCATGGTGGAAGTTGTAGTTCACCCTGCATCCAGTCAGAGCACTGTGACTCCTACTGGGGAATTTAGAGGAGTTGTAGTTCACCTACACCCAGAACGCTATGAACCCAAACAATGATGGGTCTGGACCAAACTAGCCATGCATACCCGATATGCCCAGATTTGAATACTGGTGGGTTTTGAGGGGAATTGGCCTGGACATTTGGGAGTAGTAGTTACTGGGATTTATAGTTCACCTGCAATTGAACCCCAACAATGACAGACCAGGACCAGACTTGGCACACAGAGCCCCGATAACCAATACAACATATTGCACAAACTTGGGGGAAAGGGACTTGTAGTTCACCTGCATCCAGAGAAACAGTGACCCCCAGTGACAATGGACCAGGACCAAGCTTCGCACAGAGAAGTCTCATGACCAATTGAACATACTGCAGGGGTTTATGGGAATGGGCCTTGATTTTGGGAGTTGTAGTTCACCTGTATCCAAAGACCACTGAACCCAGCCAATGACGGATCTGGACCACACTTAGCACACAGACTCAACATAACCTACTGTGGCTACTTACAGATGTTTCGGGACAATTGTTCCAGGAATCTGGGTGTTGTAGTAGTTCATCCCCATCCAGAGAGGACTGCAGCCAGGCAATGACCAACCAACAATTGATCTGGACCACACTTGGTACACAGACCCAAAATGGCCAACTTTGAATACTGGCAGGGTTTGGGGAGAATTGATCAACGATTCTGGGAATTGTAATTCACCCAATCCAAACTGAAAATACATAACATTCAAAGAAAAAAATGCCCTTTTCAAATAACCCGGGCACCGCCGGGTCCCCAAGATAGTATATAAATAAAAGGGTTGGGTGAGCTGAGTGTGCCAATAACACAAAATCTGAAAATCTGGATGAGCTCATTCAGAAGACTCATATATAGATAAGTTAAAAAATGACAAAGAAGGTTGTTTTTAGTTTAGTTTTTTGTTTTTGTTTTGTTTTTGCACTGCATTACAGCTGTTGGGGGCAGAGCAATAGTTTTCCAGCACATGTTTCTGGAAACAGTAATTGAAATAGGATAAAAAATGATTAGTACTCTGTGTAGCCAAATCCCATTTTAGGCAGTCACTCCAGAAAAACATCATGACCTTTGATAGTGAATGTGGCAAAACGTTCCAAGAGAAGTATCAGGGTCATACTCTTCCATTACTTTCCTTGGTAATCAGGACAAACAAACTGGTTTCTGTATCAAAATCAGGTTGTAGCAGATTAAAATAATGCCATTCAAGGGGGCTTCGAGCTTACACAGAAAGTGTCAGTTCCAGAACCTTATTCCAAAGAGACATATTTCTGACAGGCCAGTTGTAAGGATCCAAGGTGATCCATTTAGGAACAGATTCATGGCCTCTGATTTAAAACAATGGCAGTCACTACTATATCACTAGGTTTTGAGGTTTACAAAGGTCAAGTCAGGTCAGTCTGAACTGTAGTGCCCCCCTCTACATGGTCCCGGAACATTTGCTGTAACAGTAATGAAGTTATTTCTGGGACCTCTGCCTTGTGTGCACTGTTGGTTATCTGAGACAAGCCATTCCCAGAACCGTGTGGAGAGCAATCAGTGAGGCTGGTGACAGCTTGTTTTAGGCATAAGACGCTCTTTAATAGGAAGTTATTAAACAGAAACAGCTGTGTTGATTTCAGCTCCATTCAAAACACAAGGAAGGGAAAACAATCAAAGTCTGACTAATCAAAAGCACACAATGTACAGAGACTTGTGAGGGTGCCTCCCCCCCAAAGAAATTTCCTTTCTTATCCTTCCCTATTAGAAGAGCTGATTGACCTTTTACCTACACTCTGGTACATCTGGAAGAGATCCACTGCCTCATCTTCTTAGAAGCCTGCCCAGAGCGGTCCTGCCAGCTGGCTAAAAAGAGGCTCCCCGCTGCGCTCATCCGGAATCCCTGTCAGACCTCCAGACCCTTCACAAATACTAGGGACTGGTTTCCAAGTGTGTGAAATGTGGTGATCTGGTGGTCAGTTTGTGAGATTTCAATGCCTTATTCCTTGAGGAGTGGGGTGGAGATAGAGTTGTAATCCATCTGTAGGAGATACCACAGGATAATAAAGAAATTGATGCCAAATTCTTTACACTTGCTCTTTCTCACGGTACCCCAGAAGATATTTCAGAAGGACTCCAATTTCTTTGGCAGATGGCAAGTTGAGACTGAAAAACAGAGCCTGGCTGAATGCCATGCAGCAACTGTACATCTCAGGTTTTATTTGAACAGAAGGTCTTCCAATTCCGGAGTCAGCCTCTCATTCGCTGAAGCTTGGGAGAAGTAATTTTTTGGAACTGCAAATGCCCATAACTTCCTATGGATTATGTATTTATTTATTTACCATATTTATATCCCACCTTTCTCTACCTCAAGGGGGACTCAAGGCAGAAGGTGGATTCTGGGAGTTGTGGTTCAAAAACCGTATTTTTTCCAGCTATGTGCTGTACACAAAACTGTGTTCTAGCATTTCAAGAAAGGGCCTTGAAGGATGCCCAGGTTTTGCCACTTCCTTCTTTCCTCAGTATTTACTCTGTACACCAAGTCTAGAAATCGTGGTTTGAATGGTTCTGTTTTCCTGGCACAAAGCACCATTTGCTTATCTGACTGTTAAAGCACACTATGGTTTACCTTGAGTAAGTAAAGAGAGGGATGTGTATAAGAGGAGGGGTGGAAAGGTGAGTGTAGTGCAAGACCTTAAGACTAAGGTCACATCTACAGCTTTCAAAATACTCTAGAGTAAAGTACTCATTTTGTATTTAAAACCTTTTAAATTTAAATAACATAAATATCAGCATATAGTGTCCTGAGGGCAGCTTCCAAAAGATCACTAACTACTTCTTCACTCATCCCTTCCCCCTGTACTTCCCCCCAGGACAAGACATATTGGTGCCTTGTCCCCATCAGATGGGGAAACTGGCTGGAAAATGAGGGTAGCTCAAAACACTTGTGACACTTCCTTGGTGTCAAGAATAAATGGGCCAGGCCCCATCCCCAAAGTGTTGCAAGGGGCCAGAATACCCCAGTGTGATAACGTAGTACATTTCAAGACTTTATGGTAGGAGGCTCTTCTGCTTTCAGCCATAATTCCCGTGTGCAATCAACATATGACGTCACCACAAAACCAAGTTGTTTTCCCATCATCAAGACTATTCCTAATTTTTAAATCTGATTCTCTATTTTGCTTTGTACTAGTTCACAGCATGTGATTTTCATTGATCCATTAAAATCTCTGTACCCTGGAGGATCGTCTAAAATAATAGTGAGATGAATCTGATAGGTCACAGAGGTTTGCAGCTGGATATTAAAAATCAAGTTGTTCATCTTGAGTAGAACTGAAGTCCACCAGTGGATATGACCTTCTATACGAGAAACTCCTCTCACTGTACCCTTTTTTCTGTGAAATGATAGAAAGGATCTGTTACTCTTTACTATCTTTATTTTCCCATCTCGGTTTCATAAAGAAGCTACATGGGAAATCTATAATCAATTATGTGGAGGAGACCTTGGCTTCCCATGGTTCCCCTGGGAAATGTAGAAAACGTTGCCAGCATAAGACACTTGAAAAGCACGCGCTCTGGGTGAAGAAGAAAAATAAAAGAAATGATGCTCCTAGGTGCAGGGCACTAGAATATTCCTCAGCATACAGACTTTCATCCTATGCTTTCTTCTTGAGATGAAAATAACAATTAAGACAGTTTGTGATTCATTCTCATAAAGCTGGCTTGCAGTTTTCATAGACCAGTAAATGACACCCTACACTATGTTAGGTTCTGAATGCCTTCTAACCATAATGCAATGAGCACTCTAGATCAAGAATAAGCACCATGAGACTTCTACCTCACAACCTCTGAGGTTGCCTGCCATAGATGTGGGTGAAATGTCAGGAGAGAATACTTCTGGAACATGACCATACAGCCCGGAAAACACACAACAACCTCAATTTTAGACCTTTTTTAGTCCCTCTCTCTCTATGGAGCAGCTACATTATAGAAAAAATACAGCATGACACTACTGTAACGGCCATGGCTCCATGCTATGGAATCCTATGAGTTTTAGTTTAGTGCGGCACCAGCATTATTTGAGAAGGAAGGCAAAATACTTTGTAAAATACTTTGTTCCCAAGATTCCATTCTCTTGAGCCAGGGCAGTTAACGTGGAATCAAACTACATTAATTCTCAGAGTACATGTAAGCTCAGTCTGAGCTACCTGAGCTACTTTGAAATAACTGAAGAAATCGAAAGTCATAAATGAAGTTATGAATAAGCTTTTATGCAACCTGGGATCATGATATTTGAAGAATTTTATTTCCCTCTATGAGCTTAGTAAATCTCTTTTTGCCAAAATACCTCCTCATAAGCTATTGGTGGGTACAATGATGAAAGCCTACTTAGTAGTTGGGCCCAGATTTTGGAACTCCTTTCCAGTGAAGGCTAGGGTCGCTCCTTCCTGGTTCTCTTTTTGCCAACAAGCAAACATATTCCTGTTCCAATAGGTTTTCAAGAACTGACTGTGACTGGTTATTAATGGTGTGTTGGGCTTATTTTGAATATATAGATTATTTAATTACCTTTTAAAATAACCCTTATATATATTTACTGGTGGGTTTGTAATGTTCTGGTACGTTGCCTAAAGTCCTTGTATTGGCGATCCTACCTGGATCCTATTTCAATGGAAATCCTTTAAAAATTGCAAAGCCTGGCTTTATTATTGCTTATTTTATTAGTAAATAGAAATATCAATATCCATTCACAGCTTTTTCTTCCTTGAATAATTGTTCATTAAAAGTCAGAGAATCAAGCAAAGATCACCACCAATTCTAAATATCTTCTTTCTCTGTTCAGTTTTCTCTTATTGCTTTTATTTACTTGCTTATCACCATGACCATCATTAAAAATAAATAGTTCTTAGAGGGTGGAATCCAAGTTGGTTGAAAACTGTGTGTGAATGCTCAAGATTTATTTATTTTTTCTTGAATGGAAAAGGGAATAGTTAGGTAGATATCATGGCTGGGATTATGGGAGCTGTAGCCCTAAAGATAATTTTAGCAAATTAGTCATACCATAAATAGATATGGAACCATTAACTGAAGTAGTTCAGAAAAAGACTGGAAGATCATCTTATTGAGAAAAAGGTAGCACTAAGCACAAGTATGGCATAAGGCAGAAGGCAGAAGTTTGTGGGCATTACATAATAAGTCTAACTAAATATAAACGCTTTCTGGGGTTAGCGTTTGCGATTAGTCAAATAAAGGGAGAAATATATAGAAAGAAGCCTCACCCAAAATGTCATAATCCCCTTGTACTGTTGGTACGTTTTCCTGCAAAACTGGTTTCACTTGTCTTCCCCCCTAAAATGTCAGATTGACAAGGGATGTTGTATTAGCAAAGCAGTAAAACTATTAAGCTAAATGCTCCACATTTTTTGTTTGAAAGCTAGATCACAGAATATAACTCCAGATCACTGATAGTTTGGCTTCTTTTTTCTTTTTTTCTTTTTGGAAGAGACAAATATCAACTTAGTTAAAGACTTGAGCTCATTTTCTCCAAGCTGACATTAATCCCCATGCCAGGCTGACCTGCATGCCCAGCAGCGAGGGAATCCCCTTACTTAAGTATGTCCAGCAGAGAAGAAAAGGTCAGAGAGATGTCACACTTCTCTGGGCATCCTTCTGTTGTAATTTTCCACCCCATGAATTAAGCATGGTAGAGTACAACAATAAAAGTAATTCAACCTGTTTTAAGTTTTCTTATGACTAATCCTCAATACATCAGCCTAAAAATAACCCCACTGGGGTTTAAGAAATAGAAGAAGTATTTCAAGCAACCAGTTTTCTATGCTTTTCTAAAGCAAAATTGAAGTTTCTAAGCATTTTCCAGGTTTGACCTGAATTTCACTTTATGCATCCAAATATTATCACAGTGAAAAACAAATACGTTATTTTCATTGGCTACTAATAACATAGGGATGTTCCACAGCATACAGCGCAGCTCTAAATATCATGAGGGCACTTATTGCTTCCAAGTCCTGCCTGCAGCTTTCCTTAAATATCTGTTTGGCCATTGTGAGAAGAGAATGCTGGATTTTGGTCTGATGCAGTGAAGATATATCAGGTCTTAAATCATAGAACAGCAGAAAAGTCAAAAGGTTTCCATGTCAATGATACAAAACAAAGGTTATTTTGGAGCTTCTATTTCAGATGAGTTTTACTTTACCGACACAAAAATGGATACAAAAAAAATTCTGAAAATACAACACGTATACTGGGTTTAAATTAAATATATTTCTCATAGCACAGTTATGAGCACATGTCCTTAGCAGTCTCATTCAAGTGTTTCAGGAACGTATGTGGGAAGATAGTATTTAGGGGCATCAAGTGGTGCATGTAGGCCTTGTCACTTACATTCCTTCCCCAACTAGATCCATCTACAAGGGAATGGAAGGGAGATTATTTATGCTTAGAAGTCTGCCCATGATTGGGAACCTGAATACATTTGGTCCTTGGTATCCACAAGCATCCATTGATTCAACCATCTATGGATTGAAAATATTTTCTTTAAAAATGCACAAAGGAAACCTTGATATTGCCATATCATATAACAAACTCCATTTTATTACAGCATATCAGGGGACGTAATGATTCTGATATCATTAGGAGGCCCTGGAATCATGCCCCAGTGGATACTGAGGCTCCACTATTACTGTTCAGTTACCTATATATAAATATTATAAACACAGAAATATTTTATTCTGCTTATGCCAGATGATGGTACCGGGAGCTACTTCAAGCCAGATGAGGGCACCAGTCCATTGAAATCAGTATTATCTACTGTCATGCCTTGCCCATTCACAGAAATCTCATCCTCTGATAATCTTAGCTGGGAATCCCTATGAACTTCCTCTCTACTCCAACATTCTTATACTTCTAAGGATGCTACACCAGGAGTCTCAGCAGCAACCATCCTAGGGCCACTATGAGGCAAGGCCTCTCACAGATTGAGAAAACACTGAGACTACAATGTTCAGGGTAGCAGAATATCAGCCAAAAACACACTGATAACTCTAGAGATTACAGAAATAAAAGAGGATTTCTTGAAAGATGAGAGCTCCTGAAGAATTGATGTTGGTTTGAGCCTTAGCTGTACAGGATTTAGACCCCATCTACACTGCTATATAATGCAGATTGAACTGGAGTATATGGCAGTGTAGACTCATATAATCCAGTTCAATGCAGTTCAATCCACATTATATGAGGATACTTCCACACATGCATTTTAACCCAAGATAAACCGGGTTAAGGGGGGCAGTGGCTAAATGATGTTTAGCCGAAATGCAGGAGGAATCAGATTAAAGGCTGGGAAATACTTGTTTAAAAGTTGCCCTTTAAACCTGGTTCTTCCTGAGAAACATACATTTTTCCATGCCTGTGTATCCTTGCAGGAATGGAAAAAACTCACCGGAGGAAGCCTTCCCTGCAGGCTTGAAGCTTTTGCCTCTCTTCCTCCAGCAGAAGATCCAACAGGAGGTCTTGGAGCAGAAATCCCCAGCTGTTAACCTGATCCCACACACACTTTCATGAAACATCATTTAGCCGCCACCGGTTTCTTCTGGGTTTAAGTGCATCGAACCTCTGATAGCATTTGGATTTATCCAGTCATCCATGACAGCCTGACTACAATAGGATGTCTGCATTTTGAGGGTTTTAGACAGCTATCCCTCCCAATCCTACTGGTGATATGAAGAATCGATCCTAGAAAACATGTGCCCTGTCTGTGAGTTACATCCCATTCCCTTCATGATCCAAACCAGGAATAGGAATTGTATGGCTTTCCAGATACTATTGACCCATAACTCCCAGCAACCCTGGCTAGCATGGCTATTAGTAAGGAAGTCTCTGAGTTGCAGTTCCTACCCCTGATCTATGCTAAGGTAATACAGTAATATTTTACAGAAATCAAAACAAATTCTTAGAAGTGGGATCTCATCTGAAAGCAACTACTTAACTGTAGTTTTTTTAAAAAAAATTTTTTTTAATGATTAATACTTTGTTATCATTTTATGGTAGCATTTTTATGTTTACCACTGGTTTGGCAGTGGAAACGTATCCTTTGTTCTTGATATACATTCTCAGAACAGGTGAATAAACAAAGGTGACCAGATATCTTGCAGGGAGCTATGCAAAAAATGAGGTGGTAACACTTAAAAGAATAACCCTATTAATATCTGATCTGCACAAAAACACAGCAGGAAAATGGGGTAGAGCCTGCCAAATGGAAAGACACTAAAGTCATTAGGGAGAAAAAATATGGCCCAGCATCTGAGAGGGTACTAGATCCAATAAAGAGTAAAAACAAATGTGTAAATGCTATATAAAACAGCTTTAACAGCTGCCTCATTTCATCTGGAAATCTGCCTTGATGGGGTACTTAATGTTGAAAGGGGGATTGAGTCACAGACAAACAAGATGAAAATGAGGAAGCATCATAAAAGTCACACTGATGTGGCCATGAAAAACACATGGAAATTGATGTTTGTTTTTCCTTTAACCCCATTTGTATTTTCAGTCCCTGCCCTACAAAACATAGGAAAGGTCAAGTTTGAAATGCCAACAGAAAAGCCACCCTGTTGTTTTAAAACGGATGTAAACATGCATACATGTAGTATATGTATATATGTGTCATCTCTCTTTGTCTCTCAACAGGTATCAATCTGAGAAAAAACACCTTTAAAGCAGACATATGTTGCATAACTCTACGTTGGATCAGATAAGTGAAGTTAATGAAAATTAATCTGTGGCTATAATGAATTGGAAGGCAAATATTGCAGCAAAGCACACTGGCTGCTAAGTGAGAATCAGCCCTGAGAAACAGGGATTCCACCAGGCGCCAAAGCTATCTTTTCAAGCTAGCATAAGCTAAGCAACAGTAGAATAAGCACAGGAAAGATCTGGCAGTCCAAAGGCCCATATTAAGCCAGCATTACCCATCACAGTTATGTCGCCTTTCTGATGCTTTGCATTCACAAGGGCCCAAACAAGGTTTCCAAGTGTTTGATTAAAACATAATCAAAACTGCTCTGAGGCCCAACCTGATGAGTTCCTTCTCAGAAGAGGGCAGCAACACCTCCTGTACCAAGTGTGATAAGATGACTGACTTCATAAAGATGCCTCTGTGAAACAGCTTCTCCATTGTGACCAGAATTAGAGAGGGGGGAAGGAGAGGGGGCGAGGGGAAAGCTAGCAAGAGGCACCACTTGAAGGAAAGTGATGCATACTATAAATATACAAAAAATAAGATTAGATGCAACTATTAGTACAGCAGTCTGCTTCCTTTGTCAATACATGAACAGATAAAAGAAACACCAACAATTCAGTCAGCAATGGAAAGAACTAGTGCTCTAATTGTGCACATTTGTGGAGATGGCCATAGTGACACATACTTGAGTTACATCCTATTTGATTCCTTTACATGGGGCTGGCTTTGAAGAGCATTGAGAAACTCCATTTGGTACAAAAGAGCTGCAGCTAAATTGGAGATAATTACAGGGACCATAAAACTCCCCTGTTCCAACAGTCCCACTTGCTGCCAATCAGTTTGGGGGCACAATTCAAAATGCTAATTATGATCTATAAACACAGCCTTTGTCTAGCTTATCTGACAGATCATCATCTTCTTTGAGCCTGCCCAGGCCCTGAGATATTCAGAGATACCCTTCTTTTGGTTCCACCAGTTTCCCAGGTATGGCTGTGGAAAGCACAAAAGAGGATCTGCTCAGTGGCCACCCCTAGTCCCTGGAGCTCTCTCCTCAAATAGGCTGAGATTGCATTCCTTCCATTGGAAAGTGAATACTTTCTTTATTCAGATAAGTTTTGATAACTGAAAGCTTTGAAGGAAAGAGCTTGTAAAAGGTATTGTGTTGTTTAAGATTATACTGTTTTATCTGCATTGTATCCTTCTAAAGTTTATGTTTACATTGTGTTAATTACACAACAGTCCTCATGGTGGGTTGGAGCTAGGAGAAAGCAATTGACCGAGCCAAAGCACTTTGCCTTTGGGTTTTCAAAAAGCAAACATCTAGTTTGAAATGTTCATGTTTCAAATAATAAAACCTGAAATTGTGATCAGTTTTGAAAACATCTGAGGGCAACATTTCAGTCTGAACCTTTCTATATGGATTTGTAGTGATGCAGTAAAAACGCATCTGAATTATGCATCCATATGAAACAGTTAAGCCCATCCACTCATCATTTCTCACCAGAGCCTAGTCCTGTCAAATTACTTCAAACAAATCATAGTTAATTTGACTAGGACATGGACACAGACTCTTGTTCTTGATAATCTACTTCTATGTACAAAAGAGAATGTCTTGTGAAGAAATGACTCGCCAATCTGACACCAGCAGAAGCTAAGCTACAGTATACAAGCAGGTTCCACAGAGAACTGTGTACTATTGGAGAAGAAACTACAACTGATCTGTAGACTACCAAAAAGCTAAGCCTCAATTAGCTGTCAGATCAGAAATACCATGCAGAAATTGTAGTGGTAAAAGAATCATGCCTCTGGGATCCTAGAAACAACTATTTGCAAAACATAAGATTACTACACAAGTTCTCAGTATGTTATTTATTTTCAGAAGTAGAAGTGCAAGGGCTCTAAAAGCTATTTCTCAATCATTGCTATTATGCTTCAGTTGTGATGCTGACAAGAAAGGATTGTATTGGAGAAATGGGTACATTAGACTAGTTGTGTATTAAATATATATACTGGATGTATACTTCAAATCTTAATAAGAAAAAATAACCCAAGCTCTCATCTCTATTCAAAGCAAAGCAGTTCAATGTATGAGTCGTATTGGAAGTATATTCTATGAACAGTGTTGAGGGTGGTATTCAGAGGATGCATCCCCTGGAATCTTTTCCAATACTAAAACCTGGTCATAACTGTTTCTAACATATCCTGTTTATCATCTATGTGGAACAGCAAATGTTGAGCCTCAATACATTTCTACCACATCAGCATTTCATCATTATTGAATAATAACCAATTGGTATCACACTGTTGAAGGAATGCTTTGATCCAGTGAGTAAAAAAGAAAACAGAAGCAGGTTTTTGCTATTTCTCCACTCCCTGATGCATTCCTCTCTGCCCATTCCAAAAGTCCTCCAGTTCCCCAGGACAGATCTGGTGTGTGTGAATGTGCGAACTGCAGGGGAAAGGGGCAAATGCTGAAGTTGCTTCTTTCCTCATTTTGTTCTGCTGGCCCGTTTATGTTGGATAAGTGAGACTCTACTGTACTTGCCGAAATTCCTCAAATAATGATTGGACTCTTTAAACATTTCACGAGCTGTCACAGAGAGAAGAGGGACAAGTAAGTTTTGTGCTGCCCTAGAAAGCAGGATCAGGTCCAACAGTCTGAAGTTACAGGAGAATAAATTTCAACTGAATATGAGAAGGAACTTCTTGAAAACAAGAATGCTTTGGCGATGGAACCAATTGTGTAGAGACATGGTATGTTTTCCTTCTTTATATGTCTTTTTAAAGAGGCTGAACAGCTACCTACTGGGAATGCTTTTGCTGGAGATCATGGACCAAGCAGGGGTTAGATGTGATAGTCCATTAGCCCCTTCCAACCCAATGGTTTCTGGAGCTGAAACTCTCACATAATTTTCTGGAAATATGAGAAACATGGTTGAAGGCTGAAAGTTTTCCCACCCTGCTGATATACTAATACAGCCTACATGAAATGTGGAGGTGAAAATTCAGTATTATATCCCATCTAAACAAATCCTTTGCTTCTTTTACATTTAGGACAAGAGGTATCTTGCAGTTGGTTTCAGAAGATGATATCATCCTCATAGACCAAGCTGGTCCCTGAATATGGTTGTAGGAATGGAATGGACAAATTGCTCCTTGTCCTTCCTTGGCCACTGAAAGGCTGAGAAATGTGGTGTGCAGAAATCTAGCCAAAAAGGCAAGGAGGCTGAGTTATAGTGAATGGAGGTGCTGAATTCTCACCACATATCCAAGAATAACTTTCAGTCAGTGTTTTGTGCGAACTATGTGCATGTTCATTTAGATATAATTATTACCATAATCACAGACATTCCAATAAAACAAATATGCCTGTCATCATAGTGTGATGTCTCATGGGCCTTGTAGTCCCGTTCCTAGTACTATTGTGGCAGACGAAGAGGAAAACATGGGATTTCCACCGGTTCAGCCAGAATCGGAGCCTCTGCACCTGGAGGATGTTTGCCCTCAAGAAGTCAGCCAAACAAGCCTTGGGCAGAATTCTCCCCCGTTTTCTCGAAAGGACAATTATAATAGAGATAGAGGAGCGAGGGAGGCAAATCGCCGGAGCGCCAGAATCGCAGCCAAACAATTAGCTGATTAAGTCTGCTTCCCTTGGGAAATTCTAAGGAGTCATGCATCTGGACAGAGTTGGGTTTCACTTCTAGTTCTCCAGGGAAAGTGTTCTTCTGGCGGGAAACGAGACCCTATTTAGGTGTTTTGCCGCGACGGAAACCTTGCGGAGTCAACTCGTCAGCTGGAGGAGTGAGATCGTGTGTGGACTACGCAACTCCAGTTCCTTGTTTCCAGGACCAAGTTCCAAGCCTGCCTTGTTCCCCGGACCTCGCCACGGACCTTGTTTTTGCTTCTTGTTGCCTCGTATCAAGTCTTGTTTGCCAAGAATCTAGTTTGTTTTCCAGCCTTGTTGTCAAGCTCCAATGGACTAAAAGACCTTGTCATTTCCCCACACTTTGCTCGGCAAAGTGTGTGTTTCGGTTATTGGATTATAACTTTGGACCTTAATATCACATATTGGACATTATTTTCCTGGACTATATTTGACCTTTCCTGAAAGGTCTATTTCTGAACTTTATTCTTCACTTGTTTTTATTGACTTTATATATTCCTTTAATAAAGATATTAGATAGAATCTGGCCTCTGCGCATGGTTATTGGTGCTCCGTAGCCTGGGTCTTGACACATAGTGAGAATGATCTGATGATCCATGTGCCTGCTCAATCAGTTCCCTGGATGTTAAGCATCTAGTGCAACATCAAGACTACATACTGCCTTCTTAACAGTTTTTATATTAATACCTTTAAACAGGATTCCTTCAAAAATACAACACACACTTCAAAGTAAGACACATGAACACCTTGCTAGGTTCCCACAACCTGAAAAGTTTGCAGATCTTTCCTCATATGGGACATGCAAATATTACACCAGATGTAGTTCTTTTGTAGGATGTGAAAATCTTGGCCCCCTTTTCCCATTGCTACCCACAGGACAATGGCAGGACATTAATCCCCATCAGTGTTTGGCATGTGTTTTTATGATATGCTAATTGCAGGGAGTCAGAAACACAAGGAACACACCTTATAAGCTGGCCATGCTCTTAAATTAAAGCATGACTCTGGCTTTGTGGCAAGTTATGACTAACTAGAAACATTATAAAAAAATGCATACTAGAATTACAGGTGCTGAAGATTTTGTTTCAGTAGAAAGTGAAGTAGCTTCCCCAAGCCAAGCCAAGACTTTGCTCATGGTCTGATAATAGAGTTTTAAAGCATAGCTGTGCAGACATGGAGGTGCATCGTCTAAATAATAGGTTTCTCTACATGCTGAAAAATAACACTTAATATAAAACATACCCAACTGTGTCCTCCACCCATTCTATAAAGATCAGAAATGAATAATTGTTAGTTTGTCAAGCATGTACACAACACAATTGTAACATACTGAACTTAAGAACAAAGCACAACACAAGCTTTACTTATAGTGCCACTAAACTTGAAGGGTGGCTTGAGCTTAACTTATGTGTTCTGTGTTGAAACGCTGTTCAGATTATTTTTCTGTTTGGTTAACGTGTTGAAAAAGGCTCTGTTTAGACTTTCAGGTGACAGCATGGCAACTGAGTTTTGTTTAATAAGGACTTCAGCTACTTCATATTTCAGAGAACCCTATGTAGAGACCTTCCTTCCAGTAGTGGAGTGGTGACAGCATTGAATAAGCCACTTCAAGGGACAATCTTCAAGTGAGATCTTCAGAGCTCACTTATTGTACTTGAGTGGTTCTTCAATCACACTGAAAAAACCACACAATTCCAGACAATAAAAAGTAAGGTAAAAATAGATGACTAGGTAATTGTTGCACTATAAAAACTCTACCCTTCCATTTTTCTTTGTTTTGTGATATGGATTAGCTTAAAAACATTTTCTCATTCTTATTGAGATATTAATTTACTTGAAAAATACTTGTGACTTCTGTTTACATTAATTGCAGAATAGCCCCAGGCCACACCCATAAGGATGAAAAACATGGGAAGGAAGGAACTAAATGGCTTTCTGATTATGACTCCCCTTGACATGATATACTCCTACCTATACAGTTTGGCCGTTGGATCTTTTTAATGGAGGAAGGAGAGTTTCCAAGCATGGGAGCACAGTAACCATGTTCAACCAGTGAAGTTTCAAAACCTTACATGCTGTAGGCCTTCAACACATAAACATACAAAGGCCCTGAATGCTTCCCTGATATATGCAATATTAAGAGCTAGATGTGCACCACATCTCTGTATATGGACTTGTTCCATATACAAGCAGATAAAATCCTGCATAGGTTTGAGGATTTTTTATACTTCGATATGCTTTCGTGCATTTAAAGTTGTCATTTGGTTCTGACTATTGGGTTTGAATTCCTGGTACCTAGTTCAACTCAAATTGCTAACCATAGATCACTTCTGCAAAGAACAGTGTAGACATACATCGGCATCAACTTCAGAGTTACTAGATCTGGGGGCAATAACATGTAGCCTTAGTCCTCCATCCAAGCACACTGTAAAAAGTAGAGGGAAAAGAGGACTTTTAAAAGAACCATTTTAATATAATCCCCATCCCAGAGTGTTCTGCAAACAGAGAAACAAATGGGGCCTTATTTTAAAGTAAGAGAAGACGTTTAAGCTTAAATCACATTTATTCTACCGCTCTTTCCTGGTGGTAGTGAGGAGAAAAGGATCCTTGGGAAAAGGGGGTATGTCTGCCTTCCTTTGGGTTCTGAAAGCTCAGTTCTGTAGTCTGAATTTTTTCTCCTACCAAAGTTGTTCATCCCTGTGGTAAATCATGATTGTGACTGCAAAATTCTCTGGCACGGCCATGCAGCGCCATTTCAATTCTTATTGAAATTATTTTCATTTTGAGTTCAAGTAGCTCTTTTACTTAGTCATTGCAGTTGCTGCCAGACTTTATACTGCAAATCAGTTTTATCAGATCTCAATCTCTCACAATTTGCCTGCAATGTAGATAGAGTTTATTCACCAAAATACTTGCCAAAGGTAATGAGTTCAGAGCACATGGTAGCCAAGCCAAGAGAAATCAACTGGCTTCCAGCAGTGCAGTCAAGATTAAAATTTAAGAATAAGACGGAAGGAATTATGTTACGGTAAAAAGCCAAGTTGAAGTACTTAGCTGGCATTTTGAGATTCTTACCTTCATGGCATATGCTTAAGAAGATGAAATGGGAAGAACTAAGGATTGAAACTGGCATAGAACATCTTTGCTATGTTGGTTGGAACCACAATAATGATCTTAAGACAATACAGGATGGAGATGAAGTGACTACAGGGGGGATCTTCTTGTGTATGTAAGCATCTTAAAAGGGATCACAAGGATTTGGAAATGGATAAAGTTAAACTAAGTGGCCACAGTTTAAAAAATATAAGCAACCCTGGAAATTAAATGTTTACATATATAATCTGAAGGTTCTTTCCTCCAAACATCATTAATATCTTCTATCAAGTTCTTAAATACAGTAAGAAGTAGCAAATCTCGTGTAGCAAATATTATAGAAGGAAAACTGCTTAAATATTAGTGATATCTTGTGGTATAAAGAGGATTAACCATGGATTAGCCATGATGACTTTTGTTTGCACGCAAAAGATTGAATTGATGGTTAACTATAGATGTAGGAAGGATTTTTTTCCTGTTCTTCAAACATGCACAATGCACATAGCCCAATCGTATGAATTCTTACTGTGTTCAATGGGACTTACTTCCCAGTTAGTGTGTTGCTGTTATTGTTCATAAACAATACTGTACATGGATCATTTGTGAGAATGAAGTAGGGGTGCTTAAACATCTGCCCTGAGATCATATGCAAGAACTACACTCGTCTTAGGGAAAGGAAACAAGTGTGCTCCCATTTAAAAGTGTAGCCCAGGTGGTTGGAAGAAAACATGTATTGCTAGCAATACATAGCATACTGAAATCTCAGTAGAACAGCTGATTGCTCCCATGAGGTTTTCCCAGAAGCCTCATTAACATACCACTCAACACTATTTTTCCATCTATCTTCTATATGTGGTCTCTCCTTGATTTACTTTAATTTGCTTCAACTTCTTACATGGTAAATTACTCCATTCTCAACTGTAGTCTTGATGTGATTAAGTTAAATAATAAATAAATAAAATAACTGTCCCGTTTGCACAGGTGCACTCCCAGTTAATCATTTTCCATGCCACTTTACAGCTGATTTTAAATTATCCCAGTGTTTTTCTCTTTGTTCTTGGCTTAGTGCAAACTGAGTTCAAAGTGCAAAAGTAATTTGCACTCAATTAGCTCAATAAGGGAATGAGGGGGGAAAAAGATGGAATCCCAATTTGCTCAGGCAAAAGCAAACTGCTTCAGCCTCTTATGTAACATTTGCCATCTTAATCACACTCTTATGTTACTTGACAATGTGAGTATTGGGTTTTCATCTGTGAAATGTTGGCGGGTGTGCAACCAACATGCCTTATCACTCTGTTGTTCAGATGCCAACTGACTGATGGCCTGTTCATGAACCCAGTTTATCTTTTTTTACGATTTGCATCTTTAAACAGGATTCTCTTCAAAGGAAGAATATCTTATACCAGAGAACTGGATGCCCTTCAAAAAGAGGACTGTCCCATGAAAAGTGAGATACATGGCCACCTTACACACACAGCACAGTTTAAATGTTCTGTCATGCTTTTATTATTTCAAGTCTTTCTCAAAGCAACTTAAACTCTGATCTGTGTAGATTATAAATATATATATATACAAACAGAGCAGTATCTGTGGAAAATGCATTAGTTACATCACACATGTAAATCTTTCTGCAAGCTGTAGTCCAGTTCTCGGCAGCTCTTTGATTCTGTTCAGTGCAGCATTTTAAAAACTGTACAGAGCTGTTTACAAGCCAAAAGTATATCAGCCTTAATACAAACCCTAAGCAAAATATTTTAAATTATACTGCACCATGTCTTTTTTATTTACTGATTTCCTTCAGGAAAATAATTTCAAATTTTAAAAATGGAACTCATTAGAGAAAGTACTCCACTTGGTGTGTGCAAAGTAAAATGTAAAGAAATAAATCATTACCATTATAGAAAAGATGATACTGAAGCAGAAGCCAAGGAATCAATAAACAAAGGGAGTGTGGTTTGGAGAGTACAATTCCCTGGCTTCAAAAAGGGCTTGAGGCTTAAAAGAAAGGAGGTTGTTTCACCCATATTGTCTTGCTCTGATTTGACAATGGTCAAGGAAATCAGAGGCAAGGAAGGGAAAATGAATATAAAGCCCTGAGGCAACCCACCTTTCTGAACTTATAATATCAAACATCAGATAAGTCCTTGAAGTGTTATCACCCTGCCCTGCAGTTTTGCTATAACAAAGGATGTCCACGGGCCACAAGGGATCCAGCCATGACAAGCAACAGGCATTGCTTCAGGAGCCTCATTATATGCTGCATCCTACTGAGTTTCTCACTTTTATGGGCAGACAGGGATGCTGAGTCACACACAATTTTCCTAACAACTGTTCAGTGAAGACGTCAGTGACAATGTATATTTACTGATTAAAACAGAAATCCTGTTCTACAATGTAACCATCTTATTACAGGAGCCATTTTTTCAATGATTATTATGCTAAGGATGTGAAAGCATATTATGCTTATCTCAGTGCTGAAGGAGCACAAGTGGTAATGCAATTGGACTATAAAAACATGAAAAGCAAGGACACTGTGTATTTGTTTTCCAAATCACCCTTCTTCCGCAGGATTAATTTTCCAAACAAAGTAATAGCTTGAAGCACTCAGGCATTATTAAAGCGAACTGGGAATAAGGGGTCAGTTTTTAAGCTTGGCTCTTGCTGGCAATTGTTCTTAATTTGAAAGGCAAAACCTTGCTTTAGATTTTATTTGGGTATGCCTTTTGGTACCACATAGATGTTGTTGCTGCTGTATCATATCATGAGGAATTCCAAAGTAAATCTGTTTCACATTTAAAATGTTCATACCAGACAAAAATATTGAGTTTGCTCTCTTATTACCACTATTACTAGCTAGTACATTTGCCAGTATTTTAAACAATCCTTTGCAGCGATCTCATTTTACAAAGTTTCCACATGCAAAAACAGGTGTTCTCATTGATTCAGATAAAACATCAATGTTTACTAGCAGCAATGTGATTTTTATAGCAGGATTTCTATTGTTTGTGTTTCCATCTTCACTTAAATTTCTGCCCTGCTAAAGTATGACTTTGTAAAAATCATAACAAATTATCCTAATAATAGCTCATGCCACAAAAGATATTTTCATACACTTCCATCACTGTCTCTCAGTGTGTGCAAACTGAAGGAAAGTGGAAGGTCGAATTGGGAACATGGCTGCAACTTTAACTAAAAGGGGTAATTAATTAAGATATATGGTAAAGGGAATCACAATTGGAACCTGTATCCCAGCCATAAAGTTTGTAATCAGTTTTTATGTTATCTTTTAGATGGCAAAGATTTGCAGTGTGTCGTTTTGTTATCTGTATGAAGAAATAATAAAAATTTATATATCCAGAAAAAAAGACTAAAAAGAACCTGGATTCCATTTCTTCAGGTGCCCTCTAAAAGTCTAATAAAGACATGTTGGGCAGAAGGAAAGATCTTCTGCTGCAATCCTTGAAGACTCAAGGGCATACACATGTTGACTGTGTGAAGGCTCAGATAATAAGAATGCAGTAGACAGTCTGTTAGATCTCTTTCTCAAAAGAAATTTTTTTCTTAGCCTTAGTCTAGGAAAAGGATGTATTCCCACCCTTTGGAAGAAAGCCACATTAGTCATAAGTACATCTCTTTTGATGCAATTATTATTCTAGTTTGCCAAGGACACAGCCCATAACCCATAATGGCTACTGTATTGTTTAGCCACTGTGTTGTAACAGAGTGGGGGAGAGGGACCAGAGGCAGTTCAACCACCAGGCCAACTAGGCAGTTGCCTGTGGCGCCATCTTGTTGGGGGTGCCATCAAGGCAACTCCTGTCTCCTGTGACCTCCCTCCGCAAGGAAGGAGCCGAGGTCACCGCTTTGGGAGGCGTTTGGGGCTTTGCAGAGCAGAGAAGCCACCGAACACCTTCCTGATGAGGCCTTCCTGGCGAGGTCTTCCTGGTGAGGCCAGGAAGGCCTCGCCAGGAAGGCGTTCGGTGGTTTGGGGAGCAGAGAAGCACCGCTTCTCTGCTCCCCAAAGCCCTGAATGCCTTCCTGGTGAGAACGAATGTCTGGATTTCTCCTGTTTTCAGAGTGTTGTTCTTTATTTATTGTCCTGATTTTTGAGGTTTTTTTACTACCAGGGGCTATGCTGTTGCCAGCAGCCTGCATCCACAAGCCATCTTGAGTACTATAATGGGTGAAAGTCTGGATATAAATTAAATAAATAAATGACTCAGCAGCCCTGCTTTTGTATGGTGATGGTAATATCACATAAAACCCTCACCAGAACAAGAGATAAATGCATGAAATTTCATCTGCCCCTATTGTCATACCCAATCCTTGACAGCTGACAGCATAATCCAAATAAACTCTCTTACTGGCCATTACAAATTAACATTCACATCTTCTTGTTACTCCAAAAAAGAGATCTATGCAGAATGTAGAAAAGGAATTATCATGCACCTGCATCTTTTTAGAACCATGTGCAATTGCATAATGGCAGCCTTCTATTTGTAGTCTGACTTTTGTGGTTTTTATTACACACTGAATTTATGAATACATTCTTTCTACGAATCTCTAGGTATCAAATAAGATGTTGACCATAGAATTGTGCTGCAGATCCTAGAAATTCCTAGAGAGAATGCCTTTCTAGGAATTTGTAATTCCCCCTCGATGGATTGTCACCTAGCTGTGGTGAGGGGGCTTGTGTGTTCCAATGAACCTGAAGGCACAACCACTGGAGTCATGCACTCCCAGGAGGGGCCACAGGGGAGGATCCAAACCAAAAACAATCCGAAGACCCTAGGACCTCAATGGCGGAGCAGGCGGAGGATAAGATGGTACATGTTACAACGGCTGTGAAGGCGGAAGAAGGCTGCAACAGACTGAGTCACTGTCGTTGTGTAATCGCACCACTGCTGGGACCTTACTCTGTGAAGACTGTGTGTTGACCAGCTGTGCACCAACCTCCACACATTTTAAAAAAAATCACGCACAGGCGTCATCCAATAAAAAAAAAAAATTCTTCCAGAATGGTTCTACAATCATCTTCCACTGGAGAACCATGAGCTTCAAAAGAAGGTGTTTTATCAGATAAAAAGCCCCCAATATTTGTTTTATTTCAGGTTTTTCCACCTTTGCAAGACTCCTGCATCCCCAAACCCAGAAAATGTGGGGGTCATGGTATATATGCTTATTTATTTTAAGATAAGTTGATAAAAAACAATTTCTACATGTTAATATGTAGGCTAGAAAATAACACTAATACCCAACATCCTGTACATATAATTCTGTCATACTACCACATTCTCTTGACCTATAAAATATGTTTGGAGCACAGCAATGTATTCCTGCTCTCTAGGCATTTTTATCTCCAAATAGCGCTCCATAAAGCTTATATTAGCCTACCTTCTTTCTCAGCACTTTGCACACAGCAGCCAGTCCAGCTGTAAATTCTTTAAAATAGCCTGTGCCATTAAGGTCACTCAGTGGGTAATAGAGTACCACAGCTAACATATAGCATTCATAATTGAAAGAGAGCCTGGCTTAAAGATAAATGTAGTTAATCCCAGAGCTCCTGAAGTATAGGCAAAACTTGCAGGATGCAAGCCGAAATGTTATTTTTATACAGTACGTCCCAACTTAAAGGAAAGTTTAGGCTACGGATACTTTTAAAAAAGAATCCTTTGCATAAACCATAAAGTCATCCCAGAATACATAAATATTAGATCATTTAGACTCAATAAAGACAACAAGATCTCTACATATAAAGGCCAATTTACATATTCAGGAGAATTAAGTTGTGAAACTTTATTTTGGCCATCAGAATGAAGAGCAAGGATCTTCATGATTAAATGTTATCATAGAAAAAGAAAGTCTTCTCTTTTTTGCTCAAAGAGAAGTAGCACACTGGGAAGAAGCCTTATCCAAGTCCATCTCTTTGATATTCCAGTTTTGTAAATTCAGAGCATTGAGTAAATGAGAGAAAATTAAAACCTGCACCTCCATAAATGAAGGTGCAATTCAGGAAGAGCTCTTCTATGAACGTTTTGATTAAATAAACATTTTAAGATCAGCTTCACCTGTTGTAAAAAAGCATTCAGTTGAAAATATGGGGGAAGTTGTGCTAGTGTCATACTTCCTTTTCTAACTATGCCCCATGATAGAAGTAGCCATGAACTTTAAAGTAATCTCCAAACTAGACATCTTACTATAGGACTGGAGTGGAAGTTAAATCTACAGAAGTGAGAAGAGCAGAAGTATGAAATACATGGTCTCCCTTTTCATTCCCTTATTTTTATCCAGGAAATCATAAGTCTAAAGCAAGCACTGAAGATAACTATAATGCATAGGTTCTCAAACCTTTTCAGACATGGAGCCCTTTTTGAAGCAAGTTTCTCATGGAGCCCCAAGAAATGTTTTTATATTATATTATATTGATACTGTAAATATATCAGGCATTGGCTGGGCTAATGGAAGATGGATGGAGAGTATTTTGTGGACTAATTTCACAGTGCAAAAAAGGGAAACAAGAACAATACAATATTTAAAATGAAGAACAGTTTTAACTATCATAAACTCAACAGTATTTCAGTGGAAGACTCCCAGCACAATCCAGTCCAACCCCCTTCTGCTATTCAGGAAAAGCACAATCAAATAACAACAACAACAACGAAAACAACAACAACAATAGAAACCCCAGGCGCCATCCAGTCCAACTCTCTTCTACCATGCAGGAAAAACACAATCAAAGCACTTCCTGAGCAGTGGGCGAGAAATAGGGTTTTGGAAACAAAGAAAGCAGGGGGGAGGGTCTGGGCAGCTGGAAACGGAGTCTGGGCAGCAGGGGAGGTGGGGAAAAGGGTCTGTGCTCTGCATTTCTCAGGAGGAGGAAAGAGGAGGAGGCGAGAAGTAGAATGGCACTGCGGAGCCCCTCACTATCACCCAAGGGCTTCGTGGAGCACAGTTTAGAACCCCTATGTAATAAATTTCCAATGAATCTTGAAAGCCAACTTTTCTTAAGAGCTATGGCTCAGAAAGGTAACAAATGCTTTCCAGGCAGAAATATCTGGAATCTTGCCTTTTTTTGGGGGGGGGGGGGGGAGTTCTGTTGACAGATTTCACACTGTTGGTCAACAGCAGACTGAGCAAAATAAAGATCACTTGGTCAGTCTTCTCCACTGTGGACACAGAGCCAGCATGGTATATGGTTCGAGTTTTTGACTGTGGCTCTGGAGAACAGGATTTAAATCCCCATTTAGTTATAAAAACCTACCTTGCAGAAGCCATTAAAAAAAACCTGTGACAGGTTTGCCTTAGGGTTGTCATAAGCCAGAAACGGCTTGAGGACATATAACATTTTTATTTAAACTTGCAATTATTTCTATATTTGAACCTGTATATATAAGTGGCCTAATTATTTTTAGTATCACAGAGCTGGTGCAGATATTCTTCTGACCCTACAGACTCAGACTGCGATGGTAGCTCTAAAACTCCCATATGGCCTTGTATGTATGAGATTTACTATAATTAAAATGTTGTTTTTTTTAAAAAAAAATAGGTAGCTTTATCATTTAGATATGCTCTGTTTTAAAAGGGCTTCTTAACATGCATTATGCCAACATGTGATGTATAGCTCTTTGATTGCCAACACAGCACTTCTTGGTACATTATTCTATTGCTAAGTGTTTCCTTCATGTAGAAAGGGCAAGTGTAGTTTGGAAAAGAATGGTACTTTGATCATATCACCTTGGATTTCTAATATATAATCCAAAACGTGAGAAAGCACATATTCAGCAAATAAAATCCACAGAGACTAGAAAAAAAAAATCCCATAAACTCTGATCTAAGGAGAAAAGCTTCTGCCAACTCTCTGTACATTTAGATTTTCATACTACCACCTTAGGCCACCTATACTGAAAGGTAATTTAAGAATAAACCTTTACTTTCACTGTCTCTTCTGCAGATGTTATTAACCCAAATATAATGAACAATGAAATCCTAGCCTGAATTGTTAAACAAAGATCAAGTGATCGTTTACATCAATACTGTCCCACTAAATCTAAATTCCTGTTTGTAATGCTAAGCATTTGTTCCAAGCTATTCTTCTAAAGTTCACTGCAGTAAAAAGAATTTGGGTTTTTGGACCATGTGGAGAACAAGGAAGTTGTTTCTGTTGTGGCTCAGGAATTGAGAGTGGGGCTGGCTTTTAAGGCTTTGAATTCTCCCCTGGCTTATCTTCTTTCAAAACATGATGAAGGGGTTTTAAGTGCCCATCCACAAATGGTTATTTAGTAGAAGTGGTTTCAGTAAACATTTGATGCTTTCCAAAGTATTCATTTTCAATACAAATAATAGTTCCATGCAGGCATTCAGTAAATGTGTACACACTATTTTGTGCAAACACACACATACAGAGAAAGTCCCAATGTCCATTCACATGATTAGTGCTTCTGCTATACAAAATATCCATCCTTCTTTACTCTCCCACACAGCTGGAGACTGTGTGGTCCTCTAGATGTTACAGGACTACAATTCTTTTTGTTCTCTCTCAAGACAATAAGGTCAAGGTGAAATAGAACTGCTTTTGGGTCACTGAAAAAATGACATATGGCATGGCAGACTAAGGTAACCCCAAGGTACAAGGGACCCTTTATTATATATTTGAACCCAGAGGTGGTATAATTGTTTAAGTGTTGGTCTAGGACCAGGGGCGGCCCAAGCGGTAAGCAAAGTATGCATTTGCGGAAGGCACAATCCTCTAGGGGGTGCAGTTGAGGCACATCCAGGTACCCAGACTCCAGCTGCAAAAAGAGGGAGTAAGCAGAAGAGGGCTCTGCTGTGAGGAGGAGGGAAAGGGCGACAGAGGGGATCGAACCCAAGGCCGCCTCTCGCCGCGCTGCTTCCAGGGCTTCCAGGAGCTTCAAGCAGGGACTGCGTGGGGCTGGGCAATGGAGGAGGCAGGGGGCTTGGCGAGGAGAGAAGCAGCATGTCCCTCGCCAAAGCCCAGGCCTCTTTCCTTGCTGCAAGGGAGGAGGCCGGGGCTTTGATGAGGGAAACGCCACTTCTCTCCTCATCAAAGCCCTGGCCTTCTCCATTGCCCAGCCCCCACGCAGGCCCTGCTTGAAACTCCAGGAAGCCGTTCCTCTCCTCGCCAAAGCCCCGGGCTCCTTCCTTGATGCAAGGAAGGAGGCCGGGGGTTCGACAAGGAGAGAAGCGGAAAGTAATTGGGTTTTTTTTTGGGGGGGGGGGGGCAAAAATGCTGCTTGCTTACACTTGAAAAGTACCTAGGGCCAGCTCTGTCTAGGACATTGGGAAGCCAGGGTTTGAATTACCACTCCATTATCGAAGCCCGTTGGTGATCTTGGGCTTGTTACACTCTGTCATCCTCAGAAAAGGCAAGGGCAAATATCCTTTAAAGAAATTTTGCTAAGAAAACCTGGAGAGAGGGTCGTCTTAGGAGTCACCATAAGTCAGAAATGACTGGAAGACAAATAATACAACAGTGGAGGTGGCAGAAGCAGCAGCAGCAGCAGCAGCAGCAGCAACAGAGTTAAGTTTAACAAACAGAAAAAAAACACAGAAATATTTTTATTCACTGAAAGGCAGGAAATTGAAAGGTAGAAGTCCCTAACTCTTTCCTATCCTTAACTTTGCACAAAAATCCTATATACCAAACTTCAATTTTGGTCTTCTGCCTAGACTGGCCTGGAAAGATCTAAGGAGATTTGGGGGAGGGGGAGCAGTGAGTATAAAAATAGTGGAGCAGCTATTTTGTCTATCATTCTATAGACTATACTACATCTCCACACTGGTGTTAAGTAGTAATGATGGATGTGGGGACCACATGTTTGTCATATCCCATGTAGTTCTGCCTTCTTCCATGTGTGTACACACATTTCTAAAAGCACTGACTTAGCAATTAATTAATATTAGCACCATGCCATAAATAACATGGAAGAGCTAAGTATGAAGAAGTGGCTTTGCTACATAATCATATTACATATGCTTGGTTGGTGCTCAATGACTCTTCCACTCTCAATTACATTTTGGAGGCTACAATATATTTCTGACATTTCTGTGATTTAAATAAAAACAAATTATCCAGGAAGACTGCCTAAGCTAAAGTATGCTGGAAACATCTGAGCAAACAGGCACCATATTACTCAGTTTAAACTGTAAACCTTCTGACTCCTCAGATGAGTCACTGCACTGCTGGGCAATGGATTCTTTAATTTTTATTTTTTTATGAAATGCAAAAAAAATGTAATGCTGCATTAGGGGAAAGGGTCTGATGTTTGATGTTCAAAGGAATTAAAACTGACGTGACTAGCAGCCAGATCTGACAAGTGCAGTAATGTTTAGGAACACTTGAAGGGTAGTTCTGGGATCTCCCCAAGTCTGAGCTAATGAGAACTCTTCTCTTTCCAGGAAAATGAACAATTGTAGAAGAGAAGGGGCACCTTGCCCTCCAAGGAACCAACTCTGAGTCCACTGGGTTAAAGCATACTTATTCGGGCTACAGTTTTGCTGTATAGAGGTTCATAGGGCATTAGCCTATGCCCTATTTAAGAGTTCAATAAAGGGGTTCATCAACATGAGAAGGGGGGAGTATAGTAGCCCTGGCTTCTTTGCTGTTGTTCTGTTTATGTAAAAAGCAATGGATCTGAACCGGAGGCTTTCCATGTAAGTCAAAACCCAGAAAACAAAGCCAGAGTCGAGGATTGAGAATCGCATGCAAATCATCCACACATACAATGAGCAAATTAAACAATAATGCGGAGAGACAGGATTAACACATTCCCAGGTTTACTTTTTATTTTAATCCTAAAATAGTACTTAAGCAGAGCTTTTGTTTACTGCTGAGGGCCTTTTCATATGTAATGTTTCTATACTGTTTTATTTATAAATAAATGTTGAATATCACCCCAGCTAACCTATTTGCAAACAGAAGCGTCATGCAATGACACTCTACCATGAGCTGGAATAGGATGAAGTTCTTTATCAGGCCATCAAGATCAGAAGCCACCAAATCCTAGTGTCCATCCAATTCATTCAGCAAGTGCATCACAAGTGGAGTCCAAAGTATGAGATAAAAGTCCACATGTTAGTATACACATGTTTTCCTTTGTGTATGGGTGTGGGTTTGCCCCTGGTCTCTTAAATAAAACAGATAGCTGTACAGCTTTGATTTAAAACAGTAGCTAGCCTACACTTTCTCTTGTTCTGCTATGGCTCCTTTGCCTCTTCTTTGTGCCACTTCTACCATGCAGACTGAAGATTTTGTGCCCAAGCTGTATATCATTGCTACAGCTGCAGTTATATATAGCATTAATGTAGGTCCAACCATAACGAATTATGTCCTCGATTTGTGCTATTGTGACATTTTATGCTGGGTGCATTTACAGTTCCTACCAGATAGGGAAAATATAAAAGAAAGCATAAGGTAAGGAAGGAAGGATTAACTGGTGGCAGACGGTATATGAGAGATTAGACTCTGGTGGTTCCGGAAAAGGTTCACTTCAGTAAATGCCTCCTCCTCCTCCTCCTCCTCCCTCCCTCCCTCCCTCCCTCCCTCCCACAGGACACTTGTTTCTTCTGAAACACCATGGGTTTTCTAGGCAGCTGTCATACCATATGCCTACCTGAGATTTTCTAGAGATCAAATTCAAATTAAGCTGAATTACTCAAAGACATGTGAAAAGAAGATCTAGGTTAGAAACACCATGAAAATTTCTGGGGCAATCTTCATCAGAATTCTCTTCTGCAGCCTGATAAACCCATGGCACGTTTTGTTGACATGATGGTCATATGAACATTGGTGAACCTGATCACTTATAGTCTGACTGCTGACTCTTGGTTAAGATATCAGTCTGGGCTCTAGATTTGGCCTATCTTTCACTGGATACAACAGAAGTTGCATTTGGAAGCTCTTCCTTGCAAAGACTGTGTTTTAACCTCTACTATAATCAATAGGGTATGAATGATGCTTAAAGTTTCAACAGGTTCACTTGAATGCGAGTTCATGCTTGCTTTAATCAATGATAGTAATTCAACAACTACACCGGTAAAGAGATAAAAAACATATGAATGTTAGACCAGGAAGAGGATGAATTTTGGACATTATCTAGTCTAGAAATTCCATAACAGTGGGTCTGTCCTTTAAAGTCAGCTATAGATCAGCAGGAACTGAAAACTGAAGTGAAGAGGTAAGGAAGTAAGGCCAGAAATAAGAGTTCCACCATTTCTAAATAAGGCAGTTATAAGACAATTGCTGGAAAAATGAACTCACTCTGTTGGATAATGATTGGCCAGTTTGCAGTACTCTCTATTTGGGTATGTGTGGTGGTATCCCAGACCAAAGAATTATTGGATGAAATATATTATCTAGTTTTCTAGATCAATTTTAACCTATCTTTAGACCTGGTCAGAAATTACTTTGATCTCTTTGATAGATTACCTATGTCAGTAACTAGACAGCAGGAATGTGTCCCCGTTGCTTTTTCTGGACCTTTCAGTGGCTTTCAATACTGTCAGCCACAATATCCTTTCAGGGCTATCTTGCTTGGATGAGACTTGGAAGTAATGTTTTACAATGACTACTTTCCTTCTTGGTGGGGTCAATTTGCTTTGGGACTCCTGGTTTGACCTTTAGCTACTAATTATTGCATTCTTCAAGTTTACGTCATATACTATTTAACATATGCATGAAACTACTGGGAGAGTTTGACCAAGCTACTGTATTGCTTCAGCATAATGTAAATATCTGTCAACAAAGCAATTTATGTTCCATCGAACAATCTCTGTATCAAATATCAAAGCAACGTGGAATGAATTAACATGGCACTCAATTAATTGTGATGTGTGTTGACATGCACAACAGTTCTGCATGGAGAACTCCACTTTAGCCACTGTTGTCTATTCATAGATGTGAGTATTTCATGTAGTTTACAAAATTAACTTCTCATACTTAAAGCCACTGCAGCCCACATGTGTCACTAATAGGATGACAGCCTTTGTCTCCAGTTTAGGATTCATCAATTTTTTGATGTCAGACAGCCCTATTTTGCTTTCCTACACAACTCCAAGAAAGGTCTTTCACTTCTTAACTGTCATCAGTAATTTATTGGACGAGGGCAAACAAATTAAAGTTTATTCTACACAGGTCAGAGGAGCTCCTTGTTAATTAAAGGGATTGAGGAATAATGGTTGGATGGAGTTACACTTCCCCTAAAGACACTTGTCTCATGTACTCATTAAAACAATCCTAAACCTAGAAGCTTAGGCTTCTGTGGTGGTTAGAAGTACATTTATACAACAAATGCTTATGCACCAGTTGCATCCATTCCAGGAGACATATGATGGGGACACTGACATTTGGGGACATTTTTATTACTACAGCATGGTTTATGTGGGATTACACTTGTGGGGTTTGGAAACATCAGCTTGTCCAAAACATTACTAAAGTATTCATCGAGGTTATTTTTGGGGATCATATGGCTCTCTTGTTATAAGAACTCTTGTGTCCCCTGTTTGGGGGCACAATCGATAATGCCAGTTATGCCTATAAAGCTCAACTGCTTACTGTAGGTAGAGTGCTGCAAACCAATATCAAAACTCAATTGTTCTCTTCATCCTTCTCCCAGTGCTGTTATTGTTTTAAAAAACCATCCGCAAGTCAGAAAAATGAAGAAATGGTGTAGCTGGACAGACAAGAAAGTCTTTTTGAAAAAGGAGCTCACTGACAGATGTATTATTAGCTGAGGTATACCTAATGCAATACAGTGCAATGCTATACAATATAATACCATGGAGAGGAGGCTGTGGCTGAAGTCTTTGTTGGTGATTGCAAAACTGGAAAACAAAATTAGGAAGGAAAGCAAGTAAAGCATCTAGGCAGAACCCAGGAACATTAATCGAGGGCATGTCCTAATGTTTCACACAGAAATAAAAACAATGACCAGAAAGTGTAAGTCATTCCCCACACTAATTGTTGATGAGAGCATAGATGTTTATGTAAGAGGCCAGAAATCAGTCATGGCTATTTGATTCTTCTCTAGAGAACATAAGTGCCCTCAGGGTAAGCTAACATCCATCCACTCCCTGCTGTTCGAATACCTAAACAGACTTCTCAAACATCCAGGCGTCATTTGGAATAAGGATGCTCTAGCCTTCAATAGTAGCCACTACTATTCACTGCAGTGATCTATGATGATGATGTAGAAGCCAGATAAATTTTCAACAGACTAAATAGCTATACATTATAGAGAAATGTGGATGACTCAGATAATAAATGGATCCAAAAATGGCTACCCCGACCTCCCATCACCTAATCTGAAAACAATTGGCCATTGCCAAACTATCTGCTTGTGAATCATTACTGCAGGCTCCTATGTTTTTCTATTACTTAGTTCCCTTACTAAAGCAAGATTGTAAAACAACCTTGAGTCACTGGCCTCGGTAATGATTTAGCACATTTTGGTGACACTGCGCCATCCTCTGCAAGCAGCCATACTGGAAATCAATATGATGAGATACAACTCTTCAAGATTAAACAAACCAGGCAGAGAGGCAAGATTCTTTCTGAACATTTCCCAAAATAATTGCAGGGAAACACAGTTAGCTTTACTATACCAAAAACAAAGCACTCTGGCAGGTTAAGGCAGGGGTGTAGTTATAGGTAGGGGGAGGGACAGAAATAAGAGCATTGCTCCCTCGCCTCCCCCTGCCCAAGTAAGCATTCCTCCCAACTTTTTTCTGTTTTCAGATTTCTACCATTGCAGTAACTTAGAACTTCACTTGAGTGTGCATAAATATAGTTGAGGCAACCCAACAAAAAGGACAGGCACAGTTAGCAAGGGAATGTGTGCACAATAAATGTACAAGTTCTACATATGAAGAATTTTCACTGACTTACTCTCTTAGAAACTTGCTGATTGAAGGAAAATTCCAATTTGGGCAAAGAAATACTTATTTTGGGGAACACTTTGCTCCCTTGTAGCTACATTTTTGGTTGTATTTAATATTCTAAATTTGATTATACAGTGCCCCCTTGATATTTGCTGGGGTTTGGTTCCAAGACTCCCATGGAAACCAAATTCCATGGATGCTCAAGTTTCATTACATATAATGGGGTAGTAAAATAATGCCCCTTATATAAATAGGCAAAGAACTCAATCAAGTGCTGAAGAGAGATTGACAATCTATTAAATAGAATGACAGAATGGTAGAGTTGGAAAAGGCCACAAGGGCCATCCAGTCCAACCCCTTGCCACACAGGAAACACAACCAAAGCACTCCCAACAGTTCCAGTTTCTGCTTAAATATCTTCGGAGAAGGAGATTCCACTATGTTCGTAATGGGATACTACAACAGAACATACCTATACATCGTCATATTGCTTAGCACATGGCAAAATCAAGGTTTGTTTTTGGGATCTTTTTTTCCTGGATATTTTCAAGTTGTGTTCACTTGAATCTGTGAATGCAGCATCTATGGGTATGGTGGGCCAACTGTACACAATATTTAATTTGATGATCCTACCCCATTTTTGATTTCTTGAACATTTTGCAAGACATGGAGAATTGACTCTCTCTCTCTTACACACACATAAGCAAATGCATCATGTGGACTAGTCATTTTTAAAGGGTTTTTTAAAGGAGTAAAATGGTTATCTCTAAACTAGTCTTGTCCTGAAGAATCCTTCAAATAGACAACTTTTCTCTTCTGCTGGGAGTCAAGGGCACTTCAGTTAGGGGTGAATAAATGTTGCAAACAGATGTCTTAGAAAAATCAACTTCACAAAGAGCAATAAAATGATGCACATGAAATTTGCCACAAGTTCACAGAATTTTTGTCACATTCTTTACAGTGTATTTTGTTCACATTTCAACATAGTGGTTTTCAACACAATTTGAAACCAAAATGTATATATTATCCATTGGTTCTCAGTAGTCATATTAAAAATACAGTTGTTAAATGAGAAAAAAAACTCCTCTGTTTGAAAGACGGATCTCAACTATGGACACTAACAGTCCAATGGATTACTTGCAAACTAGAATTGATTCCACAAATTGGCTTACACAATAAACTACAAAATTATTTCATGTTTGTTATTCTCCCCCAAAATGAGTTCATGTAGAGCCTTTGATGGCTGGAATATCATTTTAATTTTATTTTTTGCTTTCTGTGTCTGGGGCATATTTAACATTCAGAAGGAATGTGGGCAGAATACAAGATACTATAACATGAGTGATGCTATTTAATGGGCTGTTCTGCAGTAGAATAAAAAAATATGAATATTAAGTGAAATTAAACGGGTCACTGCTTCATTTAAGGAACACCGTATACAAGTATCAGCCAAAACCAATGATGATAGTTCTACTCCTTGCCTATGAAAGGCTCAGTGGGAACTACTAGCATTAATTGAGTGAAATCTGTACAATACGTGATGGGTGCGGAGTGTGCAATTCTAATAGTCGAGATGGCCAGTAGATCTGTTGGCAGTTCTCTGTGATGAGCTGGGAGAAATAGAGTCTGCTTGCAGAAGGAACTTGTGGTTCACCCTATCCCTTAACAGAGACATCACATATTTGAATTAGAATTATACTTTAGTTAATAACCTGTGATCTTCATGGAAAGAACAAGATGGAATCAGTTTAGTTAGTTTTCATTGCTTATATCTGACTTCTCGGAGCAGCATAACATTTTGAAGCAACAAAATGAATCTGTCAATCAAAGCAGAGAAGAAAGGGAGAATGTTGTAGATTTACCTTTCTGTATTATTCTCATGAGACTGACAAACTTTTCTATATGTGGATGATCACATGCCAGAGAGCTCTGATTTTTCAACCGGCCCCCCTAATCTGAAGCAATAGTACACACCTCAAGGGCATTTACAATATAAAACTATGATTCCACTTGGCCATTGTTTCATCCTACTGGTTTGTGGGACTTGCTGTTTTTGCAAGGTTATTTAGAATTCTCACTCAGAGAGCTCTAGTGCTTCACCAACTTGTCCATCCCAGGATTCCATAAGTTGCATCCATGACAGTTAAAGAAGCATCATAGAGTTATATTTCTGCAGTATGAAAAGGCTCAATGAGTCGGTCCAGCTTTACTGTAACTGTCTGTCATGCCACCAACTCAACTGAAATGTGTAGATTGCCTTTGTCTCTTAATTTGTAGTTCTATATCAGTTATGTGCAGTCTGTGCCACATGTTGGCTTATAACTTCACCAAGAATGGTAGTATATTTTCAGCTTGTATTTTCAAAAATACCTTGGACATTTTAAGTGTTTTTCCATTGTTATTTTATTAGGAGAAGACACATTAAGGACACATTAAAACAATGCAGCCAAACCTTACAGTTAACAGTGGCATCTTTCTGAGATGCTGATTACATGGCTCTTGATATTTGAGTGGAATAAAACTCCAAATCTTCCAACATTCCACAAGTGAAAACCAGGCACATGTGGCCAAGAGATGTCAGATTGTGGTCTTTTTGTTGTGTCAGGAGCAACCGGAGTTGCTTCTGGAGTGAGAGAATTGGCCGTCTGCAAGGACGTTGCCCAAGGGATGCCCGGATATTTTTGATGTTTTACCATCCTTGTAGGAGGCTTCTCTCATGTCCCCGCATGGAGCTGGATATGATAGAGGGAGCTCATCTGCGCTTTCCCTGGGTGGGATTCGAACCTGGCAGCCTTCAGGTCAGCAACCCAACCTTCAAGTCACAAGGCTTTTATCCCCTAGGCCACTGGAGGCTCCAGATTGTGATCATGATGGTAAAAGAGTTGAAGGGGGCAAAAAGACAAGACAGAAGAAATTACAGCAAATGGCTTTTGCCTGAGTCTATTGAGAAGGGCAAAATTCTGCAGTTTGCAGTAGCTGTGGTACACGGAAGACAGATAGGGAAAGCAAAAAAAAAAAAAAAAAAAAAAAAGAGGGAATCTTTAAAAGCAGCATATAAGAAATCCTTCAGCTGGGGCACTGCCTGATTTAGGATGTAGCTATTTTGGAAGTAACTATGATGATGGTGCTCCATTACTGTTGCTATAATGCAGGATCTCCGTCTATATTGACTTCTGTCGTTTCACTGCTGTGTATTTTGTATTGTAAAAATGATGAATGCTGTAAATAAAAGAAATAAAAGGCCCAGCTAGCATGACCTAATCTCCCTCTAGCTCTGGAACAAATAAACTGCAGACTAACAAAAATGAGTCTGACAGTTCTCCTTTCCTGCCATGCCTCTGTAGTATACTCCAGTGAGCTGCTCGCTGATTTACTGACCTGTATCCTAATGACAGTCTGCCTTAATTCACATTTTCAGAAAATCTGCTTGATGGACAAGTCAGACATCTGTCTTGGAGCAGAAGACGGCTTACAACCCACTGTCTGTAGCCTTGGGTTATAGGTGAAGACATAGCAAGACCCCGATGGATTGCCATGCATATGAAGTCAGCGGACTGCTGCCCTGATTTGTAGCTTAGGGTAGAATATTGATTTATTTTTTATCATTTTAACAGACAGATTGTCAGAAACAAGATCTATGGCAAGAATGGCATAAAAGGCACAGGTATGGAAACAGTGTTTTCAAAAGTAAAAGATGCTCTGGGATTATCTGATGTATAGTATTTATTTGGGTTTGAATCTGATGATACATCTGATGCAAGAACACATCCTTCAGAAACAAGGCAGGCACTGACAACATGCTGAGATGTGAATCACTTTTTCAAGATTTCAAACACCACAACCCCAGTTTTACATATGTTTTCTCACAGACACTCACTGTGCTTCAATCAAGCTTAGGACTCACTGGATTTTAGACACATGCACAGGCTTACACAGGCTTGGAGTTTCTTCAAGATTCATGGCAACTCTTTCTTGTGCATGGATGGTGCCATTTTGGCCACATCTTTCAATTGAGACAAATTGGGTACAATGACTGGTGATAATGATGGTTTGGATGAATACCAAATCATGGAGAATAATGTGTGTGTGTGTGTGTGTGTGTGTGTGTGTGTGTGTGTGTGTGTGTGTATATATATATATATATATATATATATATATATATATATATATATATATATAAATAAAAAAAACTCTACTTACTTCACTAACCAAGTAATCAATTGACAAAATTGAAAATAATTTATAGTACTGTACCTATTTTACAAATGGTAAAATAGTATCTATTTTAAAAATCTAGCCCTGGTACCATCATCAATATCTGCTTTTTGGTAATCCAAGATGTGTCTTTAGACATAAACAATGTGAAGAATAAAAAAGCAAAGAATGTACATATTTAAGAATCTAGTTCTTGACAGATGTTCCCTAATAATGCTAGAAATGCAGTGGAAATGTTATAACCCCTTCATTGCTCTTGGTTACAAAATATCCAGATATGTGCATTTACTAAAACATGTCTTAGTAAAAGTCACCTCCCAACATCTATGATTAACTTTGAGAAGATGTAACCAATGTAAGAGACCAGCTCTTAAAATTTACAAGTGGCTTATTGATTATTCCTATTATATGAACATTGAATAAAATCTATATAGGAAGTAGAATTAGAGATATAAATCATGGGTGTACAGTAGAGCAATGTTATGTTCCATGCATCACTACAATCCTATAGCATTTTAGAACAGGCACCAAACTATATGGATGCAGTATCTAATGTTGGTTAAACTGTCCAGTATAAAGAAGAATTTATTCCCAGCTTGTTGGAGAGGTTGTGAGGAGCGGGCGAGAATGATAAGCATGTGGCCTGTTGCCCAAGGATGAGAAGTGGTTGTTGTGCAGTAGCTGACTTCTTATTGGAGATGTCCAACCAAAAATGCCTATCACTGTGGAGCTTCTCTGCTTCCATTAGTGCTTAAAGGAAATAATAATTCTCTTTTGCATAAAAATTTAATGTCACTCATTCTTTTGGTGGCAGAATAAAAATGGTTAAAAACTGCAGATTGTGGAAAAAATTCTCTTAAGTCTTAGCTGAATATCATTTGTTTAATGGTTATGTTAGATAAAATGATTTATCAATAAAGGGCACCTAATGGAAGCAATAATATAGACAGGTTTGAAATGTTATGTCCCCTTTTATCACCTTTACTTACAAAGAAATATATCCTTATGTTTCCTACCAACATGGCACATGGGTAAAGTACCAAAAGACCTGTAATTTGAAGTAGAGTTTAGTAAGCTATGTTTAAGACAAATAGCAGAAGCCAAGTGAGCGCAGGTGGGATGGTACTGTGACTCAATTATCTACTCTGACATACAACTTTGCATGTAGTATTATATGGTCAGAACTTACCTGGAATAATGTGTGAACAAAAAAAGAAAGAAAACATTATCAGTGGAATATTCCCTGATTAATTCAATGCTCTATGTTGTATTCTTTTAGAATGTATTTTCATCGGGGTGATACTTTGTAAAACTATTTTTCTTTCTCATTCCAGTAGTCTATGTATCAGATTGAAAAACAGTTGAGTTCTGTAGGCCAAAACATCTGAATCACCAAGTGTTACCACACCTTTAGGACCAGATGCCAGAAAAAGACACAGTTAACCTCCAATATTAAGTCTTATAGCAACCCACATTTATAATAATGTGTAGGGTATTCACCCTATGACTTTAAAAAGGAAATCAAACAAGTCCCGTTTCAAAAGAATTTCATCATGTGATGGGATGGGCATATGGAAAATGTTTTTTCAAAAAACAGAAATTCATACCCACTGTAGAAACTCAGCTGTGCTGTTCTTTAGACCTTGATAAATATGTTTATTTTCATCTTTGTATAGTCTGGGAAATTCCATTTGGCACCACAATTTTAAACAAATGCACATCATCTCAACAGTATCTACTGCTCAGTTTCATGATTTTTCAGCTTAAGAATCTTGTACAGAGAGAGGGTAGAAATATATTTCAATAAATAAATTATAGAGCTGGTAATGATTTAACTTCAAACTCAGATTTACCACTCTGCAGCCTTGCAAAAAGTGTCAAATATAAGGAGATACAGCTGTTTAAAAGCCTAGAAGGAAGGCTGACGAATAATCAAAGCCAAAAGAAATATAGTTAGACTGCATGTAAATCTATATTGAAGAAAATCTATTACAGTTGAAGTCCAGCTAAGGTATCCTTAGGGCATGATGTTAACCTTACACATGAATGGGGATAACTGACTCCCACACCTATTTTTATAAGGAAAATAAACATCTTGCGAAGCTGCATTATGGAACAAGGAAGGGTGCTTCATCCTCTAACCCTGCCCAGTGTTATTTGATGAAAATCCATCACCCATAACATAAAAAGAACTTTGCACCTTAAAACGAAATTGCATCCATAGATAGATTAACAGGGGAAGGCTTTCTGTGGTTTGGCCACCATCATAGGACACAGGAGATAGCTTTCTCAGTGGCTTCTCCCATCCCCTTTCTGCACTACTTCCATCAGAAAACAAAAAATATTCTTGTCTGAGCAGGCATTTTGTGATTAATGGTTCAGGGAGCCTTTTTTGCAGGATATATGCTGTATATTTCTATTACATTTTGAAAAATGATTTCATACATGTTTTAAAATATCTTGGTTTTGTTTTTGTTTTTTTAGCTTTTGTATGTTACCTTGGGAAAGGTGTTATATACAATAAGTCATTTCCCCAAACAATGAGATTTAAATACTATGTCTGCTCTTGCCAACATGCACCTGCAGTCTTCACTGCCACATCTGAGAAATAAAACAACTGAGGGAAACATCATGGATTAAGCATTGCTGCTTCATGCTCCTTTTCTACTCCCAAATATATCTTCCTGAAGGTGTTTTATTTTGCAAGATGTGGATGTCAGGGTCATGTTATACATACATTTACTTGTAATTCTGCTCTTCTTCTCTAGACTAATACTAAACCTTTACAAGAAACTTTTGCAAGCTTTCTTTCCCAGTTGCTTTGTCAGCCTGGCTTTGGGCTGTGAGCAGGTGTGGTGGCCCTGACTGGATTCAGAAAGAAACTGCGGGACCTGCTGAATGATGGATGCCCCTTGTTCTACAGCCTGAACGTGTGTCTGACATTTTTTGACTCTCACACTAAGAAATCTTGATCCTGTTCAGCTTGTGAGATCTGAAAGGAACAAAGCTCCTTGTTGTTATGGCTGCAGGCATAATTTGAACTTGGGCTATTAAAAATTGAAAACTTTCCATTCAGTATGTGTATGTATTCACTGGCACATTTTGACTTTAAATTCTCGAACGCTGCTTTGTGTATACTAAGCTAATCCTTGGAAGTTCTCACTGACTCAGGTCAAGAGTGGCACACTTCATGTTTTATAAAGAAGTGCGATGGTATGGAGACAGCCGCCGGCTTGAAATAATGATCATCTGTAATATTTGGTTGAGGTATCTTGGGACATTTAGACAATAGGTAGGCGCCAAATGCAATGCTGACTCCCACACACATATTAAAGTGCAATGCATCACTAGAACCGGTGGTATTTTTAACTCTATGTAAACATAGAAAGGAGGGGGGAAATTCTAAATTCTTCTTCTGCTTATTATTCTCCTTGGAATGAAATTAAACCCAGAAAGAAAGACAAGAAAGATATGCATCCCACTTTGACTAGAAAAGCAAAAGAATGGAATACTGTCTGTTAACTGGATATATCTTTACTGGTAAACTAAGGGCCTTGGAATTGCATGAATTTCAACATTCAACCTCCAAAGTCTTTGGACCACTCCTTTTCTGGGGAAAAATGAGCTGCATTTTCTAGAAATCTCTAAAAGAGATAACACAACTTTATATGGGTTTCATATAAAGTTGTGGGGGTCCTCTCCCCCTCCCCCGCACACAAATACACATTAAAAATAGCTTCAAGGGCCAAAAAAAGAGACAACTTGACACACACACCTTTGGGTTTGGGGCATTTCTGGGGCTCCATGAGGCCTTTACATACTACCAGGGGCCAAAAAATGTCCCTTGTGATTTATAAAGCACAAGTTAGTGACTCATTCTGAGAAACTCCCTATCATCCCACTTATTTCTGGTCGTGAACAATAAAAGTTTTACTTATTTTCTTAAATCCTGTGGATCTCACAAAATAGTACAATTTGGAGCAGGCCAGAGCTTGTGAAAGATCTGTCATAGCTGTACCAAGGGCTGGTGGGCAGAAAATGAGAGTGGCAAATCTGGTTTAACAGTTTTCCTTTCATTCACCACGCAAGAATAAGACAGGAATATATAAAGAATATAAGTAAACGTAATAGCAACAGCAGCACCAGCAATAAAAACAAGAGCATGCTCCACAACTGTGGTATCTGTAGCTGAATTCTTAATATAATTCCCATCCCTTCTATTCACTTCAGCAGCGATCTAAAGACCATGAAGGGATTGTTTCTGAAGTGAAAGAAAATTAACCTGTCAAATAATGAATGGAACTGCTTCCATTAGGTTATGTTTTATGTTTAAGCAGAAGATTGCTTATTAAAAATAGTGAATCATTCATTCATTCATTCATTAGAATTAAACTACACATGGTGTACACAATGTTTTGGTTTGAGCATGAGACTACAATTCTAGAGACCAGAATATGATTTCCTGCTCAGCCATGGAAACTCTCAGGGTGACCTTGAGCAAGTCACATATTCTCATCCCCAGAACTCCAGAAGTCATAAATATCTTGAAGTCATAAAACAAAAAACAATAATAACATCATTAATGAACTGTCAACTACTATTCGCCACACATTTGCAATTCACCTGATCAAGATCAACAGATATTATATTCCAAAAATGTGTTAATATAAAAGTCATCCATGTATCCATAAGAAAGTAAAATCAAATATTTCTCTAAGAAGCAAGGATTTTATGGTCAGTTTATCAGTCATGTGTCAAGTCCAAATCCAGTCTATCTAGATTTTTTTTATAAACAATTCTATATGTTGCCAATGGCAATTTAGGGGCACTCCAAGTGATAAGTCATGGTGCAGATGGGATACTTCATCCTCCAGTGGCAGGCTGAGGTGCCCCCTTGATCAAATCATGAACAATCAGGGAGTACTCATAAAATGTTTTAATAATCATAAGACTTAATTATATTGCAATATTTATATTTTGTAGGTTTTAAATAGTATATACAAATTCAGAAAAATGTAATATAACACAGTACTACTGTATTTTAAAACAGCCTTATGAATATAATATTATTTCTTCAATTTTTGCTGGTTGCTTGAGAGTTCTAGTTGCTTGAGTTCGGATTAACTGAGAGTCTACAGTACACTTTAAGATTAGCTTCTGACAGAAATATTTAGCTATTCAAAATGTGCTGATTGCAGAGAAATTGATTTTACTTATTTTTCCAACAACGTCGTATTATTCTAGTCACTAGGATTTTATTTCCTGCTGAGTGCTAACAATTGGAGCTTTGCATGCAATGTGCATGCTACCGCTGTAATTTTCTTAATGACAGCAGGGAAGAAAATGCTCTTAAATTCAAGAAGCAAAGCCAGAAACCAGGATCATAGATTTATTTGCGCAGTCAAGTTTCATAATTTATGCCGCTTGATTGATTCTAATTTCCACATCCTTAACACTGAAAGAATCAATACCTAATTTTACAACTAATCTTCCAAAAACACCACTATAATTGAAGAAGGTAGACTTGGAAGAAAACAAAAACGCCACACTTGAGTACACAGATATAATTTTCAAGCCCATGCAAAAACATATTACTAGAGATACCTAACTAGGTACTGCATCTGGCATGACCAATCAGTTTACTTAGATCAGTGGTAGGGCATTACTGAAGATGTCTGTTGAAAACTCTTTCTGATTTCAATTTGGCTTACTTCCTAGTAAGCAGGAATTGGGCTCTAGCTTCTTCTATATCATGGAATCAATACACAGTTGCCAGCACTACCACCACTAATGTGAATAGGGGTACAGCTACACTGTAGAATCAATGCAATTGGACACCACCTGTATGGCCAGATGGTATGGAATTCTGAGAATTGTAGTTTGATGAGGCCCTAGCACTCTTTGGGCTCAGCACCCTGGAAAACCACAGCTCCCATGATTCCATTGCAGTTAAATGTGTCAAATGTGAATTATTTCTACAGTGCAGATTTCCCATCTACGCTGACATATAATGCAGGTACAGAATGCAGATTCATATAATCCATATAAGTTATAACTCATAATCCAGTTAAATGCAGTTCAATCTGCATGAAATGAATTGACACTGACCATTATAATGCAGTTCAAACTGCACTATATGGCAGTTTAGATGGGGCGTCAGTTAATTAAATATGGGGGGGGGGGGGAGTAGCTCAAGCAAAACCAAGCTGCTGCAGCTACTCGTAGCCCGTCTCTTCTTCCTCATCGTGTATTCATCTTCATCAATACCTTTTCCTATCTGCAGTGGTTCTCACCTTCTGGTCCTCCAGATGTTCTGGATTTCACTTTCCAAAAGCTAGTGTGGCCAATGGATTCTGGACGCCATAGTCTAAACATATGAGGACCGAAGGTTGAGAATGTTGAGAATGCAATGGCAGACTGGCACATACTGGAAGCAGTTTTCAAATTTCCACAAGCAGCGCAATTCAGCACAGCTGCACTTCGGGATTTTCACTCAGCAAGCATAGAATAGGATTTAGATTCCTAATTACCATTTGAATTAAATTATACTTCAATGAAGAATATTTTCATCATGAAGAATATTTTGGAAACGAAAGCTGTCAAAAATTTCTTAGTGGCAAATAATTAAACAGATGGCCATTTAGTGTCAAAGAAATAAGGGAAAATACTTATTTGGGTTAATTTGTTAAAATATTTTGATTATTATGCCTGCTATTTGCATAATTTTCTATTTTGCTACACTATACAGCTTTTTCATTTGCTAACAGATAGATACATTTGTATAACTAGAGAAGACTACTCACTGCACGGTATGCATCTGGAACAGAAAGTAACTCTGCCCAAAATTAGCTGTATTTGGTCAAAGTGGCATTTTCATGTGAAGCTGCAATGTGGCTTGAGCAAAGGAAGAAGTTAGTGTAACAAAATGAAGGAAGTTTAAATAATTATTCCAATTGGCACATGACCCTAAAAGAACCCAAAATCTTCCCAACAAAATTAGTTCAGCAGAATACAAAAGTGGGTTAAAACAAACTGGTTTCAATGTGCAGCACCTATTCAAACACCCCAGGAACTGGTTCAAAGTCAGGATGGTGGCTGCAGTATCTGCTGACTGCAGATCAGAACCAAACCCAGAAATCGCAGTATCCGCAGATAGACAGCCACCAGAAAATTCAGATTTTTTTTTTCTTAAATAGTCTGCTGAGATGCGTTAATGCACATATCCACATCCATCTGGGATCATCCCAGTTTTGAGTCCTGCAGGGATATTCTCTGATTGGCTGCAGCACATTATCTTGTTTGTTCTGGACTTTCAGCTAAGTCTTTAAATGTGCTATTTTTGATTTCATGCATGCTACAGCATGCATTGGAGCCAAGATGGTGCAATGGGTTAAACTCTTGCACCAGCTGAACGGCTGACCTGAAGGTTGTGTTGCTGACCTGAAGGTTGCTAGTTCGAATCTGTGAGACAAGGTGAGTTCCTGTCTGTCAGCTCTAGCTTGTGGGGACATGAGAGCAGCCACCCAGCTATCACGTCTGGGTGTCCCCTGGGAAACATCTCTGTAGACGGCCAATTCTCTCACACCAGAAGTGACTTGCAGTATGTTCTCAAGTCGCTTCTGACATGATAAAAAAAATTGGAAGAGTGTACATTTTGTGGACACCCATCTCTCAAGACAGTTTTGAACACCTTTATAGTGACTGTGTACAGTCATCTCTAGTTACATGACCATGAGAACAGAAATAAAATGGAGCCACTTCTGCTGCTCTGCTCACGTATTTGTTTAGTGCTAGATACCATTTTGTTTCAGAAATGCTTAATGCATTCTAAATGGGGAAAATATTAAACTAAGACATCAGACATCTGTAACCATGTATGTTTCCAGGCAGAAAACCTTTAACTATAGTTTTAAAAATAAAAACAGAGGAAGCACAAGTTGAAGTACTGGCCATGACCTTATGATGCTTATGTCCAGACTTTCTGACATTGTACAGTGTGATTCCTGTAACTGTGGATCTAATATATCAAATTTCACGTATCTTTGTTTTCACTTATTCACTTATTCACTTAGGCCTCCTGCACAAGCTATGCTCTCTTCTTGGTACCTCAGTCATTCATCCTATTGAAAATTATGTTCACTGTTGTCTGTGATTCATGTATTTAGGTGAAATATGGAAGGGTATCTTTACAGATGTAGGAGTTGCACTGTATCTTCCTATGCAAACCTGACAGAGTATTAATATCTATGGAGGCGGCCTACTTCTTAGTCCCACCACAATTACAGGCTGCTTTGATGAGGACATGAGAAAAAGCCTTCTCAGTGGCTACTCTCGACTTCTGTAATTCTTCTCTGCAGCAAGCTAAACTTTCCCACCCTCTGCTCTCCTTTCACCAACAGGCAAAGATCTTTTTCTTCAAGCAACTTTCAACTTGAAGAGAGGCTTCTTATGGGGATGTGCTTTGTTTTTAACCTTTGTATGAATTTTCAGTGTTATATATACTTTTTAATGTGATAGTTCTAACTTTGCTTTAACTTTTCATTGTTTTTAGCTGATTATTTTTGTGAGTCACCTTGGTCCCACACCAGGAGAAAGGTGGCATATAAATGAAATACAATGAAGGGTAGCTAGATAGAAGCTGTGGTGATGAGCATGGGTTCCAAAAGCCCTCAGAATACTCATGTGAGCCTAGGTGCTGGTGTCCATTCTGCTCACCATTATTTTTACCACTTGTTGCTCATTGGGAGGATGAGTGGGGGAGGGGAATTCTGCATCATAGAATCATAGGGCTGGAAAAGATCACAAGGGCCAACCAGTCCAATCCTCTGTCATACAGGAACACACACTCAAAGCACACCCCAACATTGTCAGGTGGGAGCCCCATCCCTAGCTACACCATTATTCTTAGCAGTTACTTTCTCCTTTAAGAGTGCTACTCTCTTTCTATATTTCAAGGCATGGGGTCTTAATGCCATTGCATGAGTTTGTCATGTGGAGTGAGTAAGGCAGACAATGTAAGAAGACAGAGACAGCTGGGAGGCAGACGCCTTCTTTACAACCAAAGATAGCTCTCTCTAAGGGACTGAGCACTAAATAAGTGATAATTAATATTCATCCCACACAGAGGAAACACAAGTGTGTTATTTCTTACATGTGGTTATTATTAACAAATGGCACAATGCTGTGCTTTCTGGATTCTCCAAGGCATTGTTAACAGATCTTAGGAAAAAGCCAGCAAGGTTGTGAATGGCATTGTAACAAACAATAGAGCAGGCTTTGAAGCAAGGAAGCCCATGCAAATTCTTTCTTTTCCAGGAGAGAATGAGCAGCCCTGTAGATATGCTTTGGTTTCTGGAGTAATATCGAATTGGAAGGTTCATGCGTCTGAGTACAGGAGGAGCTTTACTGGCTGTCAGCTTTAGTTTATCATTCATAGAATATATTTCTTTATTCATGTACTGAGGATCACAGTGTCTGGAACTTGGGGGCTTACTTTAAATCAATCTGGGTATTCATGACAGTTTTGACGGAGGCATGGAATCAGAATGTCTTTGTGGGACTGTTGTTCCCTGATTCCATGAGATGTATTGATGTTATTTGAAGGTGGAATGAAAAAAACTTTTAACATGCTACACACACACATTGATGGTAGCTTATGCAGTTCTTCTCCTTGATCATGAACATACCAAGGTACAGTATATTGGCTGAAAGATATAGACTAGCCAAATGTTCCCCTGAAAACTTTATGGTTGAAGCTTAACTTGATCTTGATTCTTCTTGTCCCTGTGGACACTCTCATCATTGCCCCACAGTGGCTGTCATGGCCTCATATTAGCAGTGAGAATTATATGGTCCACCAGATGTTATATTGCACCCCCCTTCCCCAGAATCTTTCATGAAGGAATATGTTGGCTGGGACATGTTGGGAGTTGCACTCCAAAATACCTGGAGTGTCACATGATTTCTATTTAGGACTATGTACCACCATTTGGGGATATTGATAAATAAAGTTAATGCTTGCCTTCTTTCTTCCCTCCCTTGCATACACATAAAGGCTAAAACCATTTTGAAGCTCTTTCTTTTACAGGAGTTTATATTTCACCCCAACCTTTTCTGAATGCTTTGTAGATACTGTAGATAGGCAAATTGCCCATTCAGTATATTGTCATCTGACTTTGAACCATGCCAATCCATACATCTAATCAATGTTTGGTGCTGCAAACATTTTAGCTCTCCTTTTTTGTTGATACAGTACATGCATGGTATAAAGACATAGACTAAGAATACAAATAAATAATACTGAATTGCTAGCAGCTATAGAAGAAGGGGTGAAAGATTGTCAGGACAAACTGCAGATATAAAGCCAAACCAGATTAAGTCTACAGGAGAGAAGGGAGCGGATGCAATTCCCTGACAGAGGGTCAGATAGACAACCAGACAGTTACAGTAGTCAGTCTGAGATTGCTTGCTACATTTTTTAAATAACACATAGTTTGACAGCAAACAAGTGAGTCATGGAAAGTAATGCTGAAAAAGTTAGGTTTGGGTCTGTTCTATTAAAATGTATTAGACTTCAGTACTTTTGATTTAAACAGAACTTAAATTTAAATGCTCCAAATACTTTCTGGAGTGTGCCCTTGATTTCATGTAAGACCATTTACATTCTTTGAGGGAAGAGGACTGAATCACTGGGAAGCATGAAGCTTGAGATTTACCTTGGGATTTTGTTGTACTTTGTGAAGAGGCATCAGTCTACAGCAGGTACCCATCATTGTTGGATCAGCCCATCCACTTTCTTTCTAGCTCACATGGCTTTTATAGGTCTTCCTATGACAGTTGACCATGCATTCTGATGCTTGAAAGACTGGCTGTGATGTTGTTGTTTATTCATTCAGTCACTTCCGACTCTTGGTGACCAGCCCACGCCAGAGCTTCCTGTTGGCCATCGCCACCTCCAGCTCCTTCAAGGTCAAGCCAGTCACTTCAAGGATAACATCCATCCATTTTGCCCTTGGCTGTGATGAGAGGACTCAATTAGGAGGCAGAAAACATCCCTGTCTGATCTGCACATGGACCTTATTTTTTTCCTTGATTCATGTCTTAAACTCTTCTTTTTCATCCTCCCTTGCTTTTGGAGCATGCTTAAAGCAGGCATTATATTTTGTACCCATATTACTCTGACTTTTGTCACCAGTTTGGGCAATTGTGGCATGGGACCAGATCCAGTTTGGGAAGGGAACTCAACCAATTGCCCACCAACATCAATTTAGCTTTATATATATATAGAAATCCAGGGTGAGGCATACAGAGACACATGACACCAAGGAACTGTAGAACATACCTCATTCCTAGAGGCACCATGTAGTGTGTTTTTTCACAGGTTAGATTCCACTTCCATCACTCTATATCCAGCAATCAGGCTGAAGTTGGGTTTAATTATGTTGGCATGTTTCTGATGGCTCAATCTGTCTCTCATCCAAGTCCATATCACTTTAAGCTTTAACTAAGAAAGCTGTGGAGTTTTTGTTTTCCAATGATGCTAGTTCTGTGTTGGTACATACCATCCACACTTTTCAAGCTGCAAGTAAGCACCACTGTAATCTCACTGATATCTATGTAACAATTTAGTTGCAACTCACCAAGTATTCGTTTCAGGGGGCTTAAATGTGACAAATATTCTCTGGATCTAGCCTATGTATATATGTAAATATACTCTTGTGAAATGAGAAACATACATCTTTTTGTGAGATGAATGAGTTAGTTTAGTTATGAATGAACATGTTTTTTGTTTTGATTTTTTTTTTTTACAGAAGTTGACTTTTAGTAAATGTATTTTGGGCATCTGATCAGTTAAACGTAATACATATCTTATGCATTAAAAATCAATAAAATATTTTTTACAAAAACTTTCACAACAAACTATTATTGTAATATTTTTATTCCATCACAGATTCCATGTTGTAAAGACGGCATTAACTACATCATTAGCTAAAATATATTGTAACACCCACTAGAGGATGTATTAAAAACTGCGATGGATGACCTTTGTTTAACTTCTTAATCTCTGGGGTATTAATCACTAGGATATTAGCTAATTACCCAAGTCAATGTGCATTTTGCTAGTTTGATGCCCTGTAGGCAACAGTTCCAGCCTGAGCTTTAAAGCTAAGGTGAGCCCTGGTTAACACTTGAGTTGGATATTGCCAACAAACATCGGGTGCTTTAAAGTATGGGTTATATTACAGAGGAATGAATTAGCAAAACAATTTTGAATATTCATTGTCTAAGAAACCCCTAGAAAATGTATAGGGCTTCCATAAATTAACAGGTACTCATTGTTTGTATTTCCTAGAAATTGATATGCCAAGATATACTAGAGGGCAAAATATTGGTCTCCATGACTAAGAACCATTTTAAAAAGTATGAAATCCCTCTATAAAGGCACCATGGTTGCGTTGTTTTTTTTACTTTAAACTATTCAGCTATGGGTTGCTTGTGTGACTACATAGCTTGCCAACTTCTAGCCAATTGCTTTTTGAAACTGGAATTCTCTATAACCTTAGAGCAGTAATTCCCAAACTTATTTGGCCTGCTGCCCCCTTTCCAGAAAAAATATGACTCAGCGCCCCCTGGAAAGGGGGCGTGGCTCAGAGGGGTGGGTGTGGCTCCTGCCCAAGAGGGCGGGGCTGAGCCTCTCCCCTAGTCCAAGATGCAGGGCTGCGAGGGGAGGTGGGCGGGGTCATAAATGGGCGGCCAGGACTGGGATCGGTGGAGTTATGGATAGGATAGGACTGAGCTATCCCTGTCCTGTGGTGCCTGCCAGGACACAGGAGTCGGGGCTAGAGGAGGAGGCGGGGCCTCTTCCCAAGTGCCTAACGGGGCTGAACCTCTATACCCCGCCCCGTGTTCTAACAAGTGCCTCAGGGGAGGTATACAGAGGCCCAGCCCTGTCTCACGCTCTTGGGAAGAGGCACGCCCCCACCCCTAGCCCCACCCTTTAGTCCTAAAAGGCCTCTCAGGAGAGGTATAGAGGCTCAGCCCTGTCTCGGGCTCTTGGAAGGAGGCCCTGCCCCTTTCCTTAGCTCCACCTTCTGTGTCCCAACAAGCGCCTCAGGAGAGGTATAGATTCTCAGCCCTGTCTCGGGCTCTTGGGAAGAAGCCACGCCCACTCCTCTGGCCCTGCCCCCGTGTCCTAATAGGTGCCATCACCACCCCCTTGGATCGCTCCAGCACCCACCGGGGGGCAGTAGCGCCCACTTTGGGAATCACTGCTCTAGTGGCTTGCTTTACTATATTAATTGCATTTTTGTAAATGAATAATTATGTTGCTAAATATTATAACCCCAGAGCAAAATTTGTTGTTTGACTTTAGTGGGGTGCTGTCCTTATTATATCCTTATATGTGCAGCATTTAGAATTTTAAGTAGCAATACCAATGGCTTGTCTGGGGCTTTTGTATTCTGCTGAACTAATTTAGTTGTGAAGATTTCAAGTTCTTTTAGGATCATGTGCCAATTGAAATAATCATTTAAATTACACCAGCTTCTTCTTTTGCTCAAGTCACATTACAGCTTCACATGAAAATGCCACTTTGACCAAATACAGCTAATATTTGTCACAGAGTTACAAATGCATACTGTGTAGTGAGTGGCCTTCTCTAGTTATACACCTAAATCTATCTGTTAGCAAATGAAGAAGTTGTATATGTGCTGAACTACCCTAAGGGTGCGCCTACATATCACAATTAATGCAGTTTGACACCACTTGAACTGTCATGGCCTCAGTGCTTTAGAATTTTGAAAGTTGCAACTTGGTGAGGCATTGCCATTCCCAGGAGTATCCGGTCTTCACAGGCAAAATACAAATATTATTAAGCCACTGAAGGTAAGTGGTATCAAACTGAATTAATTCTATAGATCAGTGGTTCTCAGCCTGGGCCCCCCAGATGTTTTTGGCTTTCAACTCCCAGAAATCCTAACAGCTGGTAAACTGACTAGGATTTCTGGGAGTTGTAGTCAAAAAACATCTGGGGACCCCAGGTTGAGAACCACTGATATAGATCAACCCTAGGATAAAAAAATTAGGTACACCAAACAGCATTTGGATATAGGTGCAGATATTTTCAAGAATATGAAAGCAGTAAAACATGGAAGCACAGCAAGTGCAGTGAAATGATACATACATTATATGCATACATATAGCTGTCTTAAGGGCAGGTATCCTTAATACTCTTCAGTCTGGGGTCTAAAATTACCAAGCTGCACCACTGGGTATGGAAGGCATAGTAACAAGCTGCAGAAAACCCTGAAACTCCTTCCTTTGGTCTTGGCCAAGTAATGGAAGAGCAGAGGTCTATGGCTTTGTTACATGGTTACACTAGGTGCAAAAAGCAAGGAAATATGGAGATGAAGACATTTCATTCTGTTGTGTAGAAAAGAGGACAGATTCTGTGGACATTGAGACACAAGAAAACTGCAAGCAGCTAAGCAGTTTAATTTGAGAAATTGTAATGACTCTTTGAATAAGCAACCCTGCAGAGACACCTATGACATAAATCCTGCTGCTAGGAGACAAGTTGCGTTTGCTGAACACTTAAACAGTGGAGAAGTAGGATTCTTTGCTTCATCAAATGCAGCCCTCTCAAGGCAACTGAAGAATAACTGAGTGATAATTAATAATTATTCCACACACAGGGAACAAAAGTGCTGTATTTTTACATGTGGCTATTAACAAATGACCTAATGCTGGGTCATTAGGACCCCCTAAAAGGAAGATTGAGGCTCCTTTTACAGAATGTAACTAGGAGTAATATTACTACTGTGCAATCAAATGCATCTATTATTAGCTTCCTGGACAGTTTTTCCTTATGGATGTGTGAAATCAAAATAGGTTCCTTTCCTCATGTTGCTATGGTGATTATCACATGCAAACTTTGCTGTTTGCTATCCCTTGATATGTGTTAACTATTTCATAGGCAGTGAAGTTCAGTTTGTTGAAATGCTATCTACTGTGTTCTCTCTAACCTTTATTTCATGACCACATGAGCTGGGAACACCATTCCACAGTAACACTGCCAAGAAGTTTCACAAAGCAATTGTCAGTTCAATGAGACCGCATTTTCAAGGAATACAAACCATCTCACACTTATCCAGTAACATGTAAATTAATGCAATTATTAATAGAGTTCACTGCATAAAGCCAAGTGTCAATTGACCTATTTTATCCATTAATATCTATCTTAAATTAAAGTAATGGTAGAAGAACAAGGCAGTATAATTTTAGTGCATATTACAAGCAATACAAATGAGCTGGTATGATTAGAGCACATGTGTCAAGGCCCTCAGGCAAAATGTGGCCCGCCATATCATTTTATAGGTCATAAATTGTAGTCCAGCCTTCAAATGCTGGACTGCAACTCCTGTTTTCTCATCATTAGATATCATGACTAGTATAGCTGATGGGAGTTGTGATACAGTCATATTTGAAAGCTGCAGTTTGTTCTATTTAGTCAGGGTTAGTGGGTTTGAAGTAGATGCTTGACTTTGCCCTTTAACCTTTCACCAACCTCAGAGCCACAAGTGCTATTGGGTTGCAATTCCTATTATTCCCAGTCTGCAGGACAGATAATCAAAAGCGATTGGAGGTGTTATTCAATGACATCCGGGGATCCAAACTGGGTAAAAACTAAACAGCACTGGCCACTATGTAAATTATATATATATATATATATATATATATATATATATATATATATATTTGTGTGTGTGTGTGTGTGTGTGTGTGTGTGTGTGTGTGTGTATCTCAAAGGCTTTCATGGCCAGAACACTGGGTTGCTGTGGGTTTTTCGGGCCATGTTCCAGCATCTGTGGCTGGCATCAGAGGCCACGAGAACCTTTGAAAATGCCAGCCACAGATACAAGTGAAATGTTAGGAGAAAATGCTTCTGGAACATGGCCATACAGCCCAAAAAGCTCACAGCAACCCATATATGTAGTTGGCCCTCTGTATCCATGGATTCAGTGGCCCAAGAGGCTGATGTGCTCCTCAATGAAAATGTGCTTGATACCCCTGATCTATAACCAAAGCATAAGAAACAGAATTGGTTATAATCCCCACTCAACCCAAGTTCCCATGACACAGCTTTAGAAAGTGAAGAAACTCTTGAGGAAAGGACGCTGACTTGAACTGTCTAGTGTCTACTCTCTTTTGGTTAGCTTATTGAAGGTATTATATGAATATATCCGGACATCCGTAGGGAGACCAAGGTACTTGTTTATAAAGCTATTGTCCTCCCAACCCTGCTATACACCTGTGAAACATGGTCTACAGACATCACACTCAACTCCTGGAAAGATTCCAGCAGTGTTGCCTTCGAAAAATCCTGCAAATCTCTTGGGAAAACAGGCGGACAAATGTCAGGGAGCTGGAAGAAGCAAAGACCACCAGCACTGAAGCGATGCTCCTACGCTGGACAGGCCACATTGTCCGAATGCCTGATCACCATCTCCCAAAACAGTTACTATACTCCCAACTCAGGAATGGGAAACGTTATGTTGGTGGACAGGAAAAGAGATTTAAAGCTCTTAAAAACTGTGGCATAGACAGCAAGAACTAGGAAGCCCTGGCCCTTGAGTGCTCTAATAGGAGGTCAGCTGTTACCAACAGTGCTGCAGAATTCATAGAGGCACAAATGGAGGGTTTAAGGGAGAAATGTGCCAAGAGGAGGCACGTCAAGCCAACGCTGACCGGGACCACCTTCCGTCTGGAAACCGATGTCTTCACTGCGGAAGAATATGCAGGTCAAGAATAGGGCTTCACAGCCAACTATGCATCTACTGCCAAGACACTACACCTGGAGGACCATCATCCTCAAGCTATGAGGGATCACCTAAGTAAGTATACTAATGTAGACTCTGGAATTATCCTTGGAATTTATATGACCTGGTGAACATTGAATGCATGCAGTTTCATTTTATACAATTTGAATTTAGAACCCCTTTTTTCTCTGAGAAAGAAGTTCTGATTTTTTTTACTACAATTCCCAAAATTCCCAGCAAGTATGGTCAGTCACTGACCAAGGGAACAATTATCTAAAAATGTAATTTTTCACAAATTTGAATGGGATATTCAATTTTCTAGGATAGTGCCAGATAATATTCTGAAGCCATCACTCAAAGGACAATCTATGCAACTTGCCAGCGGAAGTTATATAAGTCATTTCCTTTTTAAAATGCTACTGTCAGCATCTCAAAGTCATTCTGTTTGCCTCAGGTATCAGGCCTTCACAGGCAAAATACAATCGCAATTCAGGTGATACACATTAAGCTCCAAAGCAATAAAAATGCTATACCTTTGCTAATAGTAGAATAGCACTAAATAGTAGAATAGCACAAGAATAGCACTAAAATCCCTTAGCTAAGCAGCCTATGGTGTTTAAAACATCCATATAAGGCAAACTCCTGTAGCACCTTTGATACAAATTGCCATGAAAGAGAGTTGTTCCCATTGCCTTAAGCTGTAATCCTTGAAACCCCTTCTTTGGGCCCACACCTGAGTTAAAGAGAACTTGCAAAAGGCACTGAATTGTCAAGGGCCAGGTTGCCTGCTAAGAAGAAATAAAGGTAGATACCTTATAGCCATATGCTTTCACATTTTTCCCTACACAAATAGACAATTTAAATATTTCTGGTGCTATCAACATGGTTGCAAGTAATGAGTAATAGTGTGTATTCTGACAATTAATCTAGATCAAATATAACATTTCCTAGCATTTGCCTGGGTGTTTTAGCTTGGACCAGGCTATATTTTTGCCCAAGAATTACGTTGCTGCTGTTCTTCCTCTTCCTCTTCCTTCTCTTCCTCCTCTTCCTTCTTCTGGTTGTGAAAGGAGCATTTTGGTGGAGCTATCTTATTTATTTATTTACAGTATTTATATTCCGCCCTTCTCACCCCGAAGGGGACTCAGGGTGGATCACATTATAACACACATAGGGCAAACATTCAATGCCCATAAACACATCAAACAGAGACAGAGAGAGACACGCAGAGGCAAGTTAACCTTCTTCTGAGGGGATGTTCGATTCTGGCCACAGGGGGGAGCAGCTGCTTCATCATCCACACTGACAGCACTTCCTCATTCCAGGTCGTAAATTAGTTAATCTTGCCTCCCCACTTTTTATAAGTGGTACCTTATCTCCTACTTGATAGATGCAACTATCTTTCGGGTTGCTAGGTCAGCAATGAGCAGGGGCTATTTTTTATTTTTAATTGACGGGTGCTCACCCCGCCACGGGCTGGCCTCGAACTCATGACCTCATGGTCAGAGTGATTTAAGGCAGCTGCTCAACAGCTGCGCCACAGCCCGGCCCCAAGTTTATCTTAAAGAAAAACTTTCCCTTGTTTATACTTATAATGCACTATGTTTATTATAGGCTTCCAGTTACTCCAATCTATAGCTTTGCTACCATTTTCAAAATGTCATTTCTCTCATATGATCCCTTGCCATTCAAGAGTGACATATGCAACATAATGACATATTGTGTTTATGTGAATATTGTCTGTTGTCAAACTCTATTTTTTAAAATCAGCAGCAGCATATCAAAATCTAATTTACACTGCCATAAATTGCCATTTGAAACTGCATTTTATGGTCAGTGTAGCCTCATATAATGCAGTTCACTGCAATTAAACTGCATTATATGAGTCTACCCTAACCATACAATGCTATTTCAAACTGCATAACGTGACAGTGTAGATGAGAACGGAGTTGACATTTCATTGAACTGTGTATCACAAACTCAAGATCCTTCCTTGGTCAGCTGCTCCTAACTCATTTTATCAGTGTATAGGTGGAGATGTGCATAATTTGCACCAATGTGTATAATTTGCACCTTTTAAACTGAATATCATCTGTTATATTGTTTCTGACATCCCCAGTTTGCGGGGATACTTTTGTAGTTTATCATATACCGGTGTTTATACTACACTAAATAATTTAGTATCACTGCCAAATCTAGCCACTTCAGTATTTAACCCTAACTCCAGATGTTCATGCATAATTTAAAAAAATCTCTGGTCACAATGTAGAACCCCATGGGATCCTATTGTACACGTCTCTCCCCTGCAAAAATAGCAATGTATTACTATCTCCTCTTCCTGGTTTTTAGCCTATTTTCTAACTATCATTTCAGTTCAATTGATATCAACCAGGGCCGGCCCCACTCATGCGGCAGCTGACGCCGCCGCCTCGGGCGCAGGCCCGGGGGGGCGCCGTCAGGCTGGGCGGGAGGCGGGGCACCGCCCTGACGGTGCCCCGCCTCCCGCCCAGTGCGCCCTGGCCCGTCTGGCCTGCTAGAAAAGGCCAGACGGGCGAGCGGGGGTAACGTGGGAGGCGGGGCCAGCTCTGACGCCGCCCCCCCCGCCCAGCGTGCCCTGGCCCCGCCTCCCACGTTGCGTGGGGCAGGGCCAAGGCACGATGGGCGGGGGGGGGGGGAGCGGCGTCAGAGCTGGCCCCGCCTCCCACGTTACCCCCGCTCGCCCGTCTGGCCTGCTACACAAGGCCAGACGGGCGAGCGGGGGTAACGTGGGAGGCGGGGCCAGCTCTGACGCCGCCCCCCCCGCCCAGCGTGCCCTGGCCCCGCCTCCCACGTTGCGTGGGAGGCAGGGCCAAGGCACGCTGGGCGGGGGGGGGGGGGAGCGGCGTCAGAGCTGGCCCCGCCTCCCACGTTACCCCCGCTCGCCCGTCTGGCCTTTTGTAGCAGGCCAGACTCAGCGGAGGTTCCTCCAGGCCGCAATCGCGGCCTGGAGAAACCTCCGCTGAGTCTGGCCTGCTACACAAGGCCAGACGGGCGAGCGGGGGTAACGTGGGAGGCGGGGCCAGCTCTGACGCCGCCCCCCCCGCCCAGCGTGCCCTGGCCCCGCCTCCCACGCTGCGTGGGAGGCGGGGCCAGGGCACGGGGGGCGGGGCCAACTCTGGCCCCGCCCCCTCACTATTCGCCCTGGCCCCGCCTCCCACGCAGCGTGGGAGGCGGGGCCAGGGCACGCTGGGCGGGGCCAGGGCGCCGGTGGCGGGGGCGCTTTTCAGCGCCCCCGCTTTACATCAAAAAATATCTCCGGCCGGCCCTGATATCAACATATTTCATCATACAAAAATGCTTCCTGAGTGTTGTGGCAAACAATGTAAGTAATACAGAACAGGTTGTCAGTTTATAGTTCAGTTGTAATATCGTGTGCTGTTTCATCCAAATATTAAAACATGTTTTTTATATTGTATCCCTGAAGACTATGCATAATGAGCAAAAAATAAATTATGAATTTGCTGTTCATAATTCCAAAGTATATCTGCAAAATAATAGCTATGGCATTATTTGAAACCTATGTGCTCCATGAAGGTTTTGAGTAACCGAGGAAAGCCAGTATTTGAAGATAATGTGCCTAATATGATCCTTCTTAAGCTTATCACATCCCTTCTAAATGCATATTATTAAAAGTCATGCCATCTTTATGGAACATATTATAGTTTGAGTGCTGGATGGGAATTATAGGAGATCAGGGTTTGAATCCTTGGTCAACTGTGGAAACCCTGTTGAGTGACCTTTCTCAGCAGCAGAAGAAGGCAATGGTAAACAAGTCTGGCCATGAAAACCCCATAGAAGGTTCATCTTAGTGTCTTCATGACTTGAACACACAAAACAACATGTTTTTGGGGATCACAATGAAGGATATAAATAAATACAATCATTCAGGGAAGAATACTGTCCTAGAGCCAAACATAGATATTCTAATCTGCCCATTTATTATTTTTTAACATGTTCCTGGGATCATTTTAATATATTAAAAAACCTTAAAAGGATTAGAAAATGATGTTTTTTGTTCTAATATTGTTGGAGTTAAAAAGAAAACCACTCAAAGGTGGGAATAAAAGTGGCAACAGATGCTGCAAACTGCCAGAAAAAGAAAAAAAAACAAGAACAGCAGAATTCTTCTTGGATATGAAATAAATACATAAATACATACATGATTAAAATAAAAGATGCTTCAAACACCATCCCAGTAATCCAAAGCTGTATTTTTGTGGGGGAGGATGGTTTATATACATACATATATATTGGAATACCTCTAACCAGATAGATGGATGAAGATTTTCATGAAGAACTTCGTAAAAATAGTATCTAGTAATTGTCCTCCTTGGCTACAGAAAGCTTTCTGGAGCTGACAAATTGCCGTAGCAACCAATCTTTTAATAGATGGAAGTTGTTTCCAAGACAACCTTTCATCGAATATAACTTCCTAACTCTAGAGCTATATAGAATTTCTTTCCCTCCCTTCTCCACTGCACACCTCCATTTTTATTGAAGGACCTGCAGAGAAGTCATTTGGTTTAAATATCATGTGGACATAGGTGTTGCTCCTACACTTACCCATAGCTCTCTTAAGAATCCCTTGAAATATGACATTATCATTCTTGATTGATTTGTCTTCATTATGTGTACTTGACTATCTGCACCCATACCTTGAATCAAACTCCCCAGGCTCTTTGTAAAACATACTAATTTATATTGATGGGTAAAACCTGCAAGCATGCTTTTGTAATTGTGCCAGTTTTTTGAATAAATTATAACGGCACGTATGTAGCAGAAATAACTTATGATCACACAAGGTCTAGGCTCCGTCGTAGGACGCTTTCAACACAGAGCCTGGATGGAGCCCATCACATGATGCAAGGCTACTTCCAGAGGGCTCTGTCCTGGCTTCATGTTGAAATCATCCTTCGACAGAGCCATGAGAACATGAGTGGCTTCGTTTACTCCTAAGGTAGAATGGGAAAAGTGCGAGGGGAAGCCGGGCATGAGAAGCTTTTGCTTCAAAAAGGGCTCCACGGCTAAACTGTGGCCTCTCCAAATCCAGGTTCTCTACTCAAAGCACTATAATACAATGGATGTTAATGCTGTACCTTGGATTTAATGTTTATATGAGTGGAATTTGCATGGCTGTTGATTTACTATGAGGTGACTGATTCAACTAGCATGTATTGAAGACATAATTTCCTGGGTCAGGAGGTCATCCCAAAAGAAAATTACCAGTGATGCTTATATGACACATAGAAAGGCTTTCATTCCTCAGAAACCCAAATCCTGTCTGTTCAATAGCTGGTACTCTCCACTTTCTCCTCTGGTTAATAGAACAGCTTCAGTGCAAGGGAGCATAGATTGTTCCACGAGGGCTGGGAACATGAGATCAAAGCTATGTACTTTACCTTGGAAAGATATTTCAGCTCTATTCTGTAGTTGCAAAACACCACCCCAATGACTGTCTGATTATTTTTAAGTGTACTATTAAGTAACATTACTATTCTCTCAATTGCTAAAAAATATTACATAGTTAAACCTGCATATTATTTGTGAAATTCATACATTCTGCCAACACTTATGCTGTGTTTTGACCCACTTACATCTGGTGAAACCAAAAAGAATAAATTACAAGATGAAAATTAGTTTTAATGGCTGTTTCACATTTCCTTTTTAAAAAATCTGACCTGCAGGTATTTAAAATATAACATTGTTCTTTCCTCTGTATTGTTTATTTAATCTTCACAGCACCACAGAACATCTTTGCCTTTACTTCTTATTTTCAATATGTTTTTTAAAGTATTCTGGGCCAAGTCATGATGGAATGAATGTCCAAGTACATTACATTAGATATTAAAAAGAAGAGACAGCTTCATGCAGTTAAGCTTGTACATGTTGGGATAGGAGATAGTATGCAAAATCATTAAAAGTGTTCTCTCAACACCCTAGTTATTAATGTTGTCTGCCTGCTGTGAGATAACAGCATAGAAAAATGTAAAAGTAGTCCTCTTGTGCCACTATAACATAGAACGAAAAGGAAGGTAATCAATCTCAGAGTTTACATGTTTGTTTCCTTACTCTTTTTCTCCAGAAATGTAGCAGTTATATCAAGAACAGGAATCATGTGCCACCCAGATGTTGTTCAACTACAGTTCCCTGTATTGCCAATGATGGATAGGAGTGGCAGGCTACATTATTGTCTCCTTCCACAATTTATATAGATCAGCTAGCTTAAAAGAGTGCTATAATTTATTATCTTCTTGCTCCAAATGATGTTGAACTGAAAGGGCATCTCTCTTGCATCATATATAGGCTGGTAACTGTGGACTTCATTACATCAGACAATCTTCCAATTTCTAGATGCTGTTAAACTGAAATCCCTCGGTTGCCATCACATGATACCAGCCAACTTCCAGTTGTCACCCGATGGTACCTGGCACATTTATTCAAAAATTGCACATTATTTGGAGCTGGCAATCTACCAGCTCCAGCTGTTTGTACACACCTAGATGTGGGAAAAATCACAGATTTTCCCATGTGATGGAAAGTGGTCACTTTCATTATGTTAAACAGTTTTATGATATCAGTTTGCAGACAAAAAGTGGGCAATTCCAACCGTTAACCGTAAATACTCTCTCGCTGCCATTACTCCTTACTGTCAGTCCCAGCAATCATAGATAAGTTTCCCCCACTTCTTAAAAGAAATTCTGATATCAGGAATCCCCCTCCTGTCTTGATTAACCAAAGCAAGTTTTGAAGTAATGAACTAATAGCTCTAGACCAGTAGTTCTCAACCTGGGGTCCCCAGATGTTTTTGGCCTGCAACTCCCAGAAACCCCAGCCAGTTTACCAGCTGTTAGGATTTCTGGGAGTTGAAGGCCAAAAACATCTGGGGAACCCAGGTTGAGAACCACTGCTCTAGACTCTCATGTTGGTAACTGTGATGTCTCATGGGCCATGTAGTCCTGTTCCTAGTACTATGGTGACAGATGAAGAGGAAAACTTTGATTTCCCACCGATTCAGCCAGAATCGGAGGCCCTGCATCTGCAGGATGTTTGCCCTCAAGAAGTCAGCCAAACAAGCCTTGGGCAGAATTCTCCCCCGTTCTCTCGCCGGGATGATTATAATCGAGATAGAGGCGCTCGGGAGGCGAGTCGCCGAAGCGCCAGGATCGCTGCCAGACAATTAGCTGATTAAGCCTGTTTCCCTTGGGAAATCTTAAGGAGTCATGCATCTGGACACAGTTTGGGTTTCACTTCTTGTTCCCCAGGGAAAGTGTTCCTTGGCGGGAAAACAAGATCCTATATAGCTATTTCCCGCAAGGGGGATCCTTGCGGAGTCAATTCGTCAGCTTCTGGAGTGCGTTCGTGTGTAGACTACGCTACTCCAGTTCCTTTGTTTCCAGGACCTTGCCACGGATCTTGTACCAGTTCCAAGCCAGCCTTGTTCCCCGGACCTCGTCACGGACCACGTTCTTGCTTCTTGCTTCTTGCTGCTTCGTATCAAGCCTTGTTTGCCAAGAATCCAGTTTGTTTCTCAGCCTTGTTGTCAAGCTCCATTGGACTAAAGGACCTTGTCATTTCCCCACACTTTGCTTGGCAAAGTGTGTGTTTCGGTTATTGGATTATAACTTTGGACTCTAATATCTCATATTGGACATTGTTTTCCTGGACTATATTTGACCTTTCCTGAAAGGTCTACTTCTGAACTTTATTCTTCACTTGTTTTTATTGACTTTATATATTCCTTTAATAAAGATATTAGATAGAATCTGGCCTCTGCGCATGGTTATTGGTGCTCCGTAGCCTGGGTCTTGACAGTAACCAGGCAGCCCGAACACCTTCCACTGGCACTATGCCATTCTTATTTAGTTCTCTGCCGCCGGAGAATGCTCTTAAACTCTTGAGGATATACATTTTCATCTTATCAGGATACTTCATGTATTTGTGTGTTTATGGTTCGATGCGGCTCAATTAATTGTAATTGTGCTCTGTTATGGTACATATTAAGAATTAAATTTAAATATTTTCTATTTTAATATGTTATGCTTACAAAAAATAGATGCAATTATTGGTAAGCTTACATAGTATTATGTTGAAAATGCATTAGATAAATATTTCAGATAAAGGTAATAGATGTATGTTCAAATCTTCTTATATACATGGAACAAGTCATTTGTTGTTTTGTGCCTTCAAGTTGTTTCCAACATATGATGATCCTAAGGGAAATCTATCACAGTGTTTTCTGAGGCCGAGTGTATGTGGTCTCCAGAGTTGTAATTCAAACTCAAACTACTACACCAATTTGGCTCTGTGATTCTTTAAATGAAGCACAGAGTACCTGTCATTGCTAAGAGAGAGTGATCCAGGTAATGGGACAAAGTGAAGGAAGATAGCTATTGTCTATCCCCGGTGCAGAGGGCAAAGTGAAGAAGTGCATTTCATTTATTTAATCAGGTAGGACCAAAAACAATTGAATAAATTCAAGTTCAACAAGGTGAGGGAAAGTTGTGTTACCTTTACTATACCAGCAAAGCAAAAGTGGGCTATGTGATTCCTACAGAAAAGGAGTTATATACTTTACCAGCCAGGTAACTGGAAGGTCAGTACTGGACTTCTTCTTGATCCACCCAGAACAAATGAATGACCAACTTTCGGGTTAGTCAGCTTCTCTATCATTCAGAAATTAGCTTTGTCGGTACTTTTTGTTCATTGCTACATTCACAGTAACAGCCATTCGAAATTTCTGTTGACTCATATGTTTCCTTTGCCTTTGACAAATAAGCCAAGATCCTTCATTAGTAATGTATGACATGAAGAGGCGGACTCCTATGTCAGTGTTGGGGACCACCATTAGACATGTGGGATTAACCAGGGGCTGAACATTCTTTTCAAAAATAAGTTTTTTTAAAAGAAAAGAAATCTGACATTACCTCTTCAGGAATGAGGAGTGAGGGTATTTGGAAAGGCCAGAGCACTTTCCATTAAAAGGGGTTGAGCAAAGAGAGCTTAAATGATTTAAGCAAGGGGCGATGGAAGGAGAGTGAATGCATTTGAAGAGACCAGCAAGATGGCTGCTGGAGATCATGGACAGTTTAGAATTTAAGGAGGAACTATAGTGGGAAGGAACATCTTGCTTGACATGGTAAGCAGAGAAATGCAGCAAGCAATGCTGGCTACTTCAAATAGTCAGGATCTCTCAGCTTTATGGGAAGGGGGACTTCAAAGGCTTGAGAGCCATATTTCTGAGTTTGGTGACCCACATACAGCTTGCAGGCAGCACCTCATCCACCTCTGATGTTGCACAGATGACTACTGACAACCACTGTTATAAGGTTTTCAAATTAGCATCAAGGGAGAACCAACATTTATGATATAAATACTTCCTATTTATGATAGGAAGTAGCTGTTAAAAAGTTTGTGCTCTACTTAAATACCAAAAGAAAGTATTTATTTCAGTTCACTTACCTATATCTACCATTATGAAGGACCCATTCCAAAAACTATGGGATTTTTTGGCATCTTTTTTCAGTGCATATAAAAGAAAAAGGCTTTGACCCCTTCAGATCTGGGACTTCTCTAATAATAAGGGATACAGTAGAATCTCACTTATCCAACATAAACTGGCCGGCAGAACGCTGGATAAGCGAAAATGTTGGATAATAAGGAGGGATTAAGGAAAAGCCTATTAAACATCAAATTACGTTATGATTTTACAAATTAAGCACCAAAACATCATGTTTTACAACAAGTCTGCCACTTGTTTGGGGGTGTGGCTGCACTTGTGTTGCTGTTGGACTATCTGTGCATTGCTGCCTAGAGAAACAGCTGTGGATCCGGACAGGAGACAGACTGCGTTGGGTAATACAGAACATTGGATAAGTGAAGGTTGGATAAGCAAGACTCTAATGTACCTGGAGGTCCTACCACCACTAAGGTTATGTTCCATTAATATTACACAACACTCATACACATGTGGCCAATGTGTATGGATGTTACCATATAGGACAAGAGCTATATGTAGTGTGCTGAGGCAATGTACACAGATAGATAATGTCAATTGAACATATTGGTCAGGTTGTCATCACAATACCCCTAAGAGCCAAAGAAAGATGTCTAAAACTTGTATCTTAAAGTAGCTATAGCTGTTATGATTATGACAAAAAGTACAATGATTAACAAATTCAAGTAGGAGACATATGGTTTTATTTTTAAAAACCCAAATGCAACTGTCATGACATTGGGGCTCATTAATGGACGATTAAGTATTCAGAAACTAAGAGATGGCAGAGGAAGCAAGAAATGAACAGCCAGAAATTGATTACAAAAACACACATATATCTGCATATTGCTATCAGAATGTTAATGCATAATGCATGCGCAATGGCTCCACATGTGGAACTCCATTGCTACAGATGTCAGCTGGGTAAAGCCATTTTGCACATTGCCCACAAAAACCACATTGCCACTAAGCACAACTTACATCTCCATATGTCACTATCAGTATACTGTTAGAGGGATATTATCTCCTAAATATAAAAAAATCCAAAAAACCTCCTGTAATGTCAAAAAGTATAGTTTATTGTGTACATACAACATAGAAACTTGTTTTTATTTTAAGTATCTCATATTTTATTTTATCTATCCTGGGAGTTTGAGTCTCCGGTGGTGCAATGGGTTAAACCCTTGTGCTGGCAGGACTGCTGACCTGAATGTTGGGTTGCTGATCTGAAGGTTGCTGGTTCAAATCCAGGGAGAGCATGGATAAGCTCCATCTGTCAGCTCCAGCCCCCTATGCGGGTATATGAGAGATGCCTCCCACAAAGATGGTATAACATCAAAAATATCTGGATGCCCTTGCAGATGGCCAATTCTCTCTCACCAGAAGCAACTTGCAGTTTCTCAAGTCACTTCTGACACACACACACAAAATCTATCCCATACAATAAATTCCTCCTAGGGTTATCAGACAGCTTAGAGCAAAATCAGTGTAACACATCTTGGCAACTCAGAACACAACTCAAAACCAAGGAAAAGGATACAATGCAGTCCCTTCCCAGGGTGGCCAGTTTTCATTTGAAATTCAGGTTGAAAGATTGCAAAGGATCTAAATAATCAGTTCTATATAGAAGACCCTTGAGCTGTCTGCAGTTAGCATCACAGCCTCTAGCCAAGAGAACTAAAATGAATGCAGTGTTGTTTGGAAGTACAAGCCATTATTTTGTGCTGATGTTGATCCTTTTCTGTGGGTGTTCTGTCATCTTTAGCATTTTTCTATACTCTGCAGCACAGCCAAATGGGAGGAGGGGAGTCTTTCATAAATGATCTTCTGCTTTTTCGAATGAAACACAGATTGCAGCCTTGTGTCTCTCTATAATGCTTTTGTTCACTTGAGCAGTTTTCAATATGTGAATATTAATGTATGCATCAGAACCCAAATTCCTTTTGAGGGAGATTATGACTGAATCTTTTCATTTCCACTGAAAAATATTCTAGAATTAATTAAATTGGTTTAGAAATACTGCTTTACTTTTTCATTCACATATATGTGTATGCGCGCGTACAATTACTACAAGTACTTTTTGTTTTACTTCTAAAATGCCAGAACAAAATTATATAAAATAAGGACATATTTCAAGTTGGTTGAACCTCCCAAGCAAGAACTCAAAAGAATTCATCATCTTTTTAATATAACCAGATGTTTCTCTTCAACATTTGTATTTGAGGACAACAGTTGCTTATAAATAGACCTTTGAGATTTTTTAACCAAAATCACATTGAATCATTACAGCAAGTACCTTATATGGTATGCAGTATTTGTATTTACTAGAAATACTGTTTACTTGCTTTGGCACTGAACACACCTAGAAAACATCCTGGAAACCTATGATATATGTGGCCACAGGTGTATTGTACAATATTATCATTTTGGAATATTATTATTGATATATTATTTGTATATTAATATAAGAAGAGTTGAGCTAAAGGTTAAAGGTTTATTCTTTCAAGAGTGCTTAACTAATTGTCATGAAGTTTTTAGTAAAGGTTTCCCCTTGACATTAAGTATAGTCATGTCCGACTCTGGGGGTTGGTGATCATCTCCATTTCTAAGCCGAAGAGCCGGCATTGTCCGTAGGGTCATGTGGCCAGCATGATTGCATGGAGAGCCATTACAACATTAAGTTGTAGTACCATAAAAACATAAAATAAAAGAGTTTGTGACAATATACACAAATAACAATGATGAAAGCAGCAACTAGACAGCCTGCAAATAAGAGACGAGCCCTGGATCAAAGTTGTAAGTGGAAAGGTCACTATCATCACATAAATTTGGTGGCAGGCACATAGTCAATTTGGAAGTAGACTGCTTCAAACTGGAATCTTATAAGGCTGATAATGTTCCATTTTGAGAATAATAGAACACAAGAATTTTGCTGCCCAAAATAGAGAGGGATCAATATTGGTAAACAGTCTAGATACCAAGCCCTAGGAGTAGGAGTAGAGGAAGCTGGTTAACTTGGAGAAGAGAAGACTGATAGCAAGTTAGTTTTCTGCTGCTCCAGAGACTAGAGAGCAAACCAAAAAGTTTAAATTGCAAGATAAAAGATGCAAACTACACACTCATGGTAAGAGCTTTTAAGCAGTGGAACAGATTGCCTCGGAGGGTAGTAGACTCACCTTCTTTGAAGGTCTTTAAGCTTGACTTCAGAAGGTAATGAACTAAATCTGGGGTAGAGGATGTGTGACCCACCCAATGTTATAACTTCCAGCATTCTTCTCCATTGGGTTACTGGCTAGAACTGTTGATAGTTCAAATCTAGATGGTGTAGGATGTATGCCTGTACTGAATCAAGCCATCAGCCCCAACTAGAGGAGACCCACTAATAATAATATCTTTATATGTATCCTGCTTTTCTTCCATCAAGGGACCCAAAGTGGCTTCCAACATCTTAAAACAGTACAAATCCAAGAATAATATAACACATAAAAACAAAAAAACAAAACCATAAAATAGTGCAAAAATAAGCGCGTGCGCATGCACACACACACACACACACATACACACATAAATGCCATTGATGTGGGGTCTCGCTAATGAATCATTGTTAAGTTAAAGCTTATCTAAGTTTCATTGATTCAATGCATTTATAGTTGGGACAAATAATTAAATTTTGACTATATTTTAAAAAGGTTCCTCCATTTTGAAAGGTACTTGTGTGAACATCAGAAATATGGAAAGAGGAAGGTTCTGAATCAGCAGCTACTTGATCCCAAGGTGGCTTACTATATGCATTCAATATATGTTTCAAACACACATTCAATCCCACACTTGCAATCCCACAAATGCGCACTGAACAAACATTTTGTACATGTATTTCTTTGAGGCTATTTTGACAGTGCATATAACAGAAGAGGGGAATTTGTAGCTTCTGTCTTAAAAGATCACTATGGGACAAGACAATTAATGATCGAAAGGGAAGTTTTCAGTTTCAGGTATAGCAAGGTATGGCTAGTTTAAGATGATATCTTAGATTATAGAGGCTATAATCTGTGCCTCTGAGAAGATCTCTCCACCTCATATCACCTTCAACAGATGCAGATATGTACAGCCTTCTTTTTACAATCTCCTTTGCCCCTAGTCCATCCTCTTCTTAGCAGTGATAACAGTAATCACAGCAGACCTGTCATTTCCAGTGTGTGCACACAGCTCACAGTGGGTCATCCTATGTTGTTTATTTATACAGTCATGCTGTTGACACTGCAGGATGCAAATGACAGCACACATCTACACAGGGAATGACAATATCCCATCCTTCATCGTTTGTTTGCACATACATTTCAGAACCATAGGTTTCATCACATGGGGTCTCATATAAACAAATTATGTTGAGTTTTTTGTGTGGAAAGTGTCAAGATTGATGACAGGTACTTTGGAAGCTCCTCTTATCAACAGCTTCCAGTGGATTAAGGATGTATTGGGTTCCCCCCCCCCCCAAAATCTACCAGGAGGATAGTTGCACTATGGGAACCTGCCATTTGTAAGTGTATGCTTTGTCAATTATGCATTTTCTACAGCAGGGCACTTCTATTAGATTTTGTGAATAGGAATGGGTAGAAAACCATATACAAAATAAGCTTAACTGCTGTGATGATTTTATGAATTATTTGTATTTCTCAGGTGGCTTTCATTACTGTGCTATGAAGTTTCTCAACTATGGACAAGTCTACATGGGCATGAAAACCTAAATACATCCCGAATTCAGTCCTGCCTGTCTTTGTGATATTCCTCTACCACTAGTATTATTGATTACAGTATACCACTTCAAGCAAGCATGGGGAATGCTCCAGCATTTGCTTGAAACTCCAGAGTATCCCACTGCTTCAGGGTAGTGAAGTCAGCTGAATCTGGTCTGCTTTGGACTGGTCCACTGTCCATGTAGGACACTGCCATGATCGTATGCCCATGTTGCTGCCATCACCATTGCCAGCTAGCCACAAAACTCTATGCAAGACCCTGGCCATTGTGCCACCCTGTTCAGACATCAACAGAGGTACTCTCACATTACCAGCAGACATCACCCCCTCCCTTCTTCTTCCTGGTCACATGGGCGCCTCTGCTGATGTTAGAACCAGGCACCCTTGACAGCCAGGAGCTCATATAAGGCCAGTTGGGAGCAGCTATGACAACGCAGAAGGTGAAGTGATACTCAAATGGTACTCAAATCATAGATCACTTTTTGCTTGCTGTTATAAAGCAGGTTTCAGTTTCATTTTTATGCCATCTATACTGTCATAGACTTCAGTCAGTTTTCATATAATGAGATTCAGCATGAATATTTTATTCCTTTGAACATTTCTGTTGATTGTTGTAATATATATTACTTGCTATCACATTTAGCTTGTGGGCCGTAAAGCAAAATTAGTGTTTTCATGCTGTTCTGTTGCCAAAAAAATGATTTTTTTGTTGTGCAATCCTAAGCAAAATTAAGTTTCACTGAGCTCAACTGCACTTATTCAAAAATTCAAAAGGAAGTAGATATAGGACTGCAGTCTTTAGTATGAGCAACGGCAGTTCTCCATTGAACAGATAGGATTTACTCTGAATAAACATGTATAGGGTTGATTTTTAGCAACCACTAACTGAATATAGTTCATACAATTAACATACTAAAGCTATAATCATTAACTTTAGTGCATGTTATGTTAGTAACTTTAATGGTCAATGTATCACAATCAAAACACAACAATTCATTATTCTGGAGAAATGTGGTACGTATGCTATGCCCTGACTTCTCGTATATATTTAAGATTATTCATGTCTGTGTTTTGTTTATATAATGGAGTTCTATCAATTTACTTAGAAAGAAAATGTTCCCAAGTGATCCGCATTTTGTCTTATTGGAGATAATTTTTGTCCATTAGAGAGTCATACTGTGCCTGTGGGTGGAAAAGACATGCTTTGAGAAAATACGCATTGTCCAAATAATATTGATCTAGGCAGCAATGTTAGTATTTAACAACTACCCTCCTGAAAATACAAATATACAATGACTGAGAACATCTGCATGATTCTCCCAGTGTTGTATTTCTATAATGTTTTTATCCTAATAAAATATAAATTCATATTCAGTATGGTATGTTTTCTAGGATTTTAATTCCTTTATAGTTATTTAATGATAAATAAATAAATGCAGTTTCTCAAGTCACTCCTGACACGAAAAAATGATAAATATAGCTCCCAGTTTAAGACAATAATAAGGTTATTTCATATTGCTTGAAGTTCCAGAAAATTATAAAATTATAAGGTAAGGCTGATGTCCCAACAGACATACAGGGATCGTATTTTTCTATTTTATACAAGGGACAACCTTTTACTGTGTCACTGCATATAATGGAACACTAATGTGATAAGATCCTATGACTTGCCCAAGATCATCAAATGGGTTTTCATGGCCAAATGGGAATTCAAACCCTAGTCTCCAGAGTCTTAGTCCAACACTATAGGTCAGTAGCAGCTATGGGTTAGAGATAATGGAAGTTATAGTCTCACAACAATAAATAATAGTTAATTAATAGTTAATAGCTGTATTCTCACAGAGCACAAAATCTAAATGAAATAAAGCTTTGAATAATACCAGATGTGAAGGACATTAAACAGTTTTAAGCAGAGACTGGGAAATTAGATTTTTAGAATACTATTCTTAAGAGTTTCCTGAAATAACGGGTTGAAATCTCTTAGAACCAGTAGGATGGGATTCAATCTTTCTTTTTTGTGTTCTTAGAACAATCAATCTTTGTAAAATCTAACAACTAATGTGAACTTGGGGCTTAATGTAGCATACCTTGAAAGGTGTGCATTGACTAAGGTTTTTCTATTTGTCACTAAGGAAAATGTGCACATCTTTCATCTTGGCAGTACAAGATTTGTCAAAGTCCTTAATGTTCATTTTAAGTGCCTGGTCCTTTCAAAATTAGTTGCTAGGAAAGAAAATTGCTACTACATAGCAGCCCTGGCGAGTTTTTGAAAGAGTTCACTTTGGTTCACTTCAGTGTGATTATGTATCATTACCACTTTCATGGAGGAGCGAAAAAATTATGCTTGAATGCTAATTTGGACATTTAGTTGATTTTCACTCAGAAGGCCTAGGAAGGAAAAGATGCTTTTGGCAGTAAAATGTTTGAAGGTCTGTGCAACACTTGAATCACTCGAATCCTAAATTCAGAACACTGGTGACCTACTTTCTCTGCTTTATCCATCAACCCAGACAATTAGCTCCCAGCATCAATTCAGGTCACCAGTCACCTCAGCAACAAGAACACAATTTAGGCTATAGTCTTTGATTTCAAACTAATATGCAAGATGCAAACAGGACCCTTTGGCTTTGTTTGAATTATGGAACTGCCTCTTGACCACAAAATAGGCTCTTTGTACATTGTTTGTTCTACCAGAAAAGTCTCCAACAAAACAGATATATTTTTAAAGGCTTAGTAAATAAGAATTAAGTTGTTAGTCCTAATTTAAGTAGACCCCTCAAAAAATCAATGGGAACTTGTAAAGTCAACCTTTATGCTAATTCTATTGATTTAGTTTCTGTATTCAAGTTGGAGCAATTGGATTTAATGCTTTGATTTCTTGTTATTATGTGTCCTTGAGTTGACTCTGACATTTTGACACCACCGCAGGGTTTCCTTGGCAAGATTTATTCAGAGGATATTTCCTATTGTCTTTGTATGAAGCTGAGAATGTAACTTGCCCAAGGTTACCCTAGGGGTTTCCATGACTGAATCCTGAGTCCTAGTCCAACACTCAAACCACTGCATCATGCTGACTCTATGTACCACAAAGACCCTTAGACTGCTGCACATTAAAACAGTGAATTGCTAGTTCCAATTGGAGTAGATTCACTGGGATTTACATGAGCACCAATTTATCACTCAGCAATGGATTAAATGGGTTCATTCAACCTGGGACCAGTCAGTGGACTAACACCTATATTTAAAGATTGCTAGGTTTTTTGTTGACAGAATTCATTGCTATTTCCACAGCATGCCATAAGCAGCTATTCCTAAAGTGAAATGCACCACAAAGCTAAGGATTATACTGAATGTCACTAATGATGAAGAGACGATCAACTCAACTCTGGAACTCCCTTCTTCCCAGGGAAGCCAGGATGGCCACCTCCAAGCCGTCCTTCCTTTTTATTCAGCCAGGCTTCTAAAGAAGAGGGTTTTTAAGATCAAATCTAGGGAGTGCTGTAGTTTTAGCTTTGAATATGTTTTAATCAGTTTTTCTGGTTTTTAACTGTGAATTTTAATGTCACTGATATTTAATTCTGTTTTAATGTTTGTAGATTTTAAATTGTATTGAAATGCTTTTAATGTAAACCTCTTCATTATCATAATCATATATTGTGTTGTAAAAGACAATATAGAAATTTGGATTTTAATATCAGAGTTTCTAGCAATTTGGCTGTAGTTAGCAGATATAAACTATTGGCAGCCTTCCTTAATTTGGTGCCTTCTGAAACCTTTGGATACAATTTATGGCCCTCCTGACTGACATGATGGCTGCAGCTGGTCAGGCTTAAAGCTGAAAAATGTAAAAAGGAAACTAGCTTGTGAAGATAGTATATATAGGTTGAGTATCCCTTATCCAAAATGCTTTGATCCAAAAGTGTTTGGGATTCCACATTTTTTCAAATTTTGGTATACCTGTACTATATTTACATATATACATTCATCATCTTGGAGATGGGACCCAAGTTTACACATGAAATTCATTTATGTTCTATATACTTTATAGTATACTAGCTTGGGTATCCGGCGCTGCCCGGGTTATTTGAGAAGGACCTTGTATGTTTTTGGATGTGAGGTCATACCAGTTTGGTCCTATGTTACACTGTTTCTTAGACAAAACTCAGTCTTTGTTTTTGTTTTTTATGAATGCTCCCATTAGAAAATGCATAAGGAAGTGGGTGAACTACAATTTGCAAAAATCTTGGTTCAATCTTCCCAAAACTCCCCCAGTATTCACAGTTGGCCATGGTGGGTCTATGTGCCAAATTTGGTCCAGATCTATCACTTGCTGGGTTCCATGTTCTTTGAATACGGGTGAGCTGTAATTCTTATGCCAAGGTCAATCACCCCAAAGTGCACCAGTATGCAAAGTTGGCAGCATTGGGTCTGTGTGCCAAGTTTGGTCCAGATCAGTCATTGGTGGGGTTCAGAGGGCTCACGGAACACAGGTGAACTATAATTCCCAGAGTTAAAGGTCAATCACCCACAAAGTCAATGTTCTCAGTTGGCCATGTTGAATTTGTGTGCTGAGTTTGGTTCAGATCCCTCATCTGCTCAATTCAGTATTCTCTGAATGCAGACAAACTGTAACTCCTGGATATCAAAGTCAATCACGCCCAAACCTTGCCAGTATGCAAATTTTGCCATGTTGGGTCTGTGCGGCAAGTTAGTTCCAGGTCCATCATTGGTGGGGTTCAGAGTTCTCTTAGATTGCAGGTGAACTATACATCCCAGTCTCAACAACTCTTATAAATCACGGTGAATTCTCCCCAAGCCTCTCCAGTATGTTCAGTTGGTGATCAATTCCTCTGTTTTCTGTGTGCCACAGGAAAGGGTAGGAAAGGGTTAAGGGAGAGGCAGTGGGTAAGGTCATGCTAATGGCGAGAGAAACAAACACTGGGATGTGTTCACTGTAACATGCAATGTTCTGGGAGGGAGTGACTTGGTGGCTTCTCAGCACTGGGAACTATAACCTGCTTGTGAAAGTTGGAGATGACACTTGTGCCACATACACATATAGATTTTCACATTTATTATGTGTATAGATAGTATATAGTATATTAAGCCCCTGGTGGTGAAGCGGGTTAAACTGCTGAGCTGCTGAACTTGCTGATCGAAAGGTCAGCAGTTCGAATCCAGGGAGTGCATTGAGCTCCCGCTGTTAGACCCAGTTTCTGCCAACCTAGCAGTTCGAAAGAATGCAAATGTTAGTAGATCAATAGGTACCGCTCCAGCGGGAAGGTAACAGTGCTCCATGCGTTCATTCCGGCCACATGACCTTAGAGGTGTCTATGGACAATGTCGGCTCTTCGGCCTAGAAATGGAAATGAGCATCAACTCCCAGAGTCAGACAGGACTAGACTTAATGTCGGGGAAAATCTTTACCTTATTATACTTTATATATATAGCCTGAGGGTAATTTTTATATACAATATTTTGATACTATCTCAACCATACAAGTGAACAATATTGCAGTATTTTGGATTTGGGAGTATATTGGGTTTTGGAATCTAATCAAAAGGATGCTTAACTTGTACTGAAATTTTCATTCCACGACTATCTAACATACAGTCAAGAAAATAGACTTGCTTACAAACAGTTGTCCCAGAATAGATCTGTTACTCTTTAAGATTCAATAAGCCTTTTATTGTTGGTAGTTTTTGTTTGCTAACTTACAAAGCAGGCACATTTATTTATTCATTTTTAATTAATACTGTACATTTCAATTCAACATTTATAATGTGGTGTGCCACAATCTTACAACAGTGATAAAAATAAAGTTACGAGCAATAAAGCAGAATAAAACAATAGGAGAAACAATAAAGGCAATAGGAGCAGAACCAATTAAAATTCTGACAACAAAACAAAAACATTAATGCATATTAAAATGCAGATGGGACTCAGTGCCAATGTTCAAACTTCAGCATTTTCAGCCAAGGCAGAGGTAGCTTTAACTGAAAGAGCACAGCCTGGTCTAGTTTAGCCCAAAAAATCTAAGCAAGACAGTTTCCAAATATTGAGGTTACCAAGAGGCGCTCATGTCATGGAAAGAGATAACGATGGGAGAAAATGACAGTTCAAATTTCTGTTCTATCATTCAGGTGAGTCCATACACAAGTCAGTGTCTTAGAACCTAACTACCTCACCCATGGGAGAAATCTCAGCAACACAGAAAGAAACTAATCTTTCATTCATTGCTGAATCCGGTTCAGAATATTATCTTTGGAAATTAAAGGTATTGTGAATCTCCTGTTCCATATACACAAGACATTTCCCTTTAAATATTTCTTGTGTAAATTTCATATGTATTAGATTCACTTCTTTCCCTGTCTCTGTGATGTTTCCTTATAAATAAGAGCTGCCATCCCTTCAATCCAAGCAGAACAGCAACAAAAAGATATTTCTAGTACTTGTTTGCAGATGGATATAACAGAGATGGGAAACATCTTTGCCACATTGCTTCATATTAAAATACTCCATCTAATTAAATGTCTTTCAACCCATATGGGATTCTGTCTTTTGGGTGATTGTATTGAAGAGTATATTCCAAAATGTAGGCACAACAGAGTACAAAATACAATGCCAGCTTTAATTAAACATGTTTTATTTTCCTTTCAGTCTAAATATTTGGCAGTTAAAGCCATTTTGCCGCAGGTTGAATTGTACAAGACGGGTGCCAAACTGGGTAATTACTTTCTTGGTGTATATGCCACTTGGACTCCCTGCAAAATGTAGGGGCTAAGGAGAACAATAGAAACCGGAGCACTTTCATTCAATTATTTTATTTATTGAGTTCCCCCAGGGAAGAGTTTAAAGTTATCTTCCATAGTCCAGCTCCCTTGGAGATGCAGTAATTCATAACACTTGCCCAAATGCAATAGGTAAAGCAATAGTCATTATTTAGACAGGAGATACCATGCCTTGCCCTCTGCTCTTTTCCTTGTCTTTGGCAAGAAAACTGCTAGGTCTATTCCACCAGTATTTTACAAGGGTCAAAGGAAGAATTGGATGACTTTAAAAGGGAATGGGAGAACTTATGGGAAATGGAGGAATTGGTGGTGGTCACTATTCTTGATGGATATATATTTATTATGGTGCCAGAGGCAGCACCCCCATATTTGTTGGGGAACATAAGCAGGAAAGTGCTGCTTCATTCAAGCCTGCTTGAGGGCTTGGCTTAGGCAGTTGGCTACCCCTATGGAAATTGAATGGACTAGACACAGATCTTTGGTCTCATGTTCTATAATTTATAATCTAGGCAAATGGTTCCCAACCTTTTTTTGACCAGGGACCACTTTGACCAGGGACCACTCTCCAACATTATTACCAAAAGGGTTACGAATCAGTTTTTGGTGAACTTTAGATTTGTTATCTGGGGTAATGATTCAGAAAATAGCATTCGATAGACCACATCAGCTCTGGTTTCTGATACAGAACATATGCCATCTAGTAGTTGCCATCTGCTTGCCCACAGAAAACCATATTTAATAATCTAGAGCTGATGTGGTCTATCCAATGTAGTTTTATGAATCAGTGCCCGAAATAACTCCAGGAGCAGGCCTAAAAATGAAGATACCAAGAATTTATTATTATTATTATTTGGTTGGGCTGTGTTATTGTTCGTAGCAGTAACAGTGAGGTCGCAGACTATATTTTAGTTTTTGCAGACCACTGGTGTTCCACGGACCACAGGTTGGGAACCACTGATCTAAGAGAAGTGTTAGCCATTTCCTGTGATTAAGCATAGAATAGCCTCAGTCATGTGGGGAGTAGGGGGGGAAGGATCAGGTTGCAATTTTTAATGTAAAGGTCTGAATAAATTAATGGTTGATCCAAGCCATTTTATGACATGAGCTGAAAGACAAAATATCTCTCCACTCCATGACTGGACTTGCAACTGAAACGTAATTCCTATATATAAATGGAATTCTGAAGAGTGTCCATTTCTTCTTCTTAGAATAAAAATAACAGAGCTGTCTCTGTGGAAACACCTACCTTTAGGTCTAGTTACAGAGAATGCCCTGTTATTTTATTTTAAAGAGAAGAAATTGACACTCTTCAGAATTTCTACTTGGTTGCTTTCATGATGTTTCCAAGGAAAGTCAAAACCTTCTTATTTAGGCATTTTATCAGATCAAATGCCTATGTTTTTGGGGATTTTAAAAATGTTATTTGGAGTTTTACTGCAGTTTGTGGTCACCTTTTATTGCTGTTATTTTAACAACAAATCTAAGCAACGAGCAGTCACCAGAAGGGCACAATAATATCTTTATATAAAACAAACACACATCAGTGCTATTCTTTGGTAGAGAAAGAAGTGGCAAAAACATGCCCAATTATTTTAAAGGAAGTTGTGGGTTTTGAAGGAAATCATTTGTGACCAGAGGGGGGGAAATTAAACCAAGATTAGGATGCTTGTACATTTCTAAGTGCAAACTCTTGACTCTGCATGATTCCTCATTTAAAATATATATAAAAAACAAGTCTATAAAATTTAGACCCAGCTGTACTGAACTCTGTCAAATATTTGAAGTTTCAGATGTGGTCTCCTTAAAAATACATGTAGAAAAAGTATGCAATTAGTGCTTCAAATCACACTGTCATAAAATGTATGAACATTAAAATAGCTTTGACCAGTCTCTTAAGTATTGCAAAAGCAACCAGTTTAGTCCAAAGCCAGGTCAACAGTTTAAGTACACTTTTAAAAAATTCTCTTCAAACATGTCATAAAACAACATCTTGATCTATTCATATACCTTAACCACACATAAAAACAGAAATATAGTGTCTGACCTTGAAGAAGATCAAAGATTGGTACTCTGTAGGAAATAATCCCAAATCCTAGCATTAGCCCGAAACCTTCACAGTGTGTTTGTATGTTTCTCTCATCCCATCCACACTGCAGAATTATAGCAGCATGACAACACTTTAACTGCCATAATACCACCCTATAGAAATCTGGGATATTTCTTTTGTTGTCTGTGTGAAATCTAGCAATTCAACATATACTGACACTGAAGGGGTCCGTGTTATTTACTGTAAGGTCAACTTTGGCTTATGATGACCCTATGAGTGAGAGATCTCCCAGATCTCTGGTCATTAGCTGCTCTTCTCTCTCTCAAAAATCCTCACTTACTAATGAAACAGGAAATGCCCTTGTTAAGAGATTATAAGTAGCCTGTTCATCTAATTGAAGAAGTCAATTGCATTGATGCCACGAGGTGCATCTACACTGTAGAAATAACACAGTTTGAAAACACATTAACTGTCATATCACAATGCTATGGAATATGGTAGTTGTAGTTTGATGAAACGCCAGCAGAGAAAGCTAAAGACCTTGTAAAATTTATAACTCCCATGACTCCATAGCACTGAACCATAGCAGTTAAAGTACTGTCAAACCATATAAATTATACAGTGTAGACACACCCACAGTCAAAAGAAATGGCAAGCCAACAACTGAAGGAACCATATTACTGACATTTCTGCCTTGGCAACATAAGGCAAGTGGTGCTTCAAGGATTCTGCCAGTATCAGAGTCTCTGGATTACTTCAGCCCCCCAAAGAACCTGAAGACAGCCAAGACTTTTCTTTTGTACCTCAGAAGCTAAATAAACAGAAAGGCTAACCCAAGAAACAGCTATTTAACAATTGAACCACCTACTTCACTCTCTCTCACACACAATACATGCACACACTCACACACAGACCAACTATATGTGCTTTGGAAAAGATTTGTAAATGTTTCCACTGTGCATTGCTCATAAAACTTCACAGCCTGGAAAGGTGCCCTGGATGCAATGTCATTTTGTATGCTGCCAGAAAGGGAGAAAAAAGGAGAAGCACTAATAAAATCACCATTAACAAGAGAGCACAACGAGAGAGGCAAGGTCCCAGCAAGAAGGCCTAGCTTTTCAGAAGTAAAAGAGAGAGCAAAGCCTGAGATTGCGAATGCCAGGCTCAATAGGGGGAAAGGAGGTTAAGGGTGAAAGGGAGGGAGGGAGAAACAGGCAACTTTCCAAACCATTTTACACATTCCTTGGACCAGTGAAACTGTTTTACAACCATCACTGATTTGGAGCCAAAAGCAGTGGGCAGCAACAAACCCACAGTTTTATTGGAGCTGAATACTCACCCTGTTCTGTGGTGTGATGCATGGGCTGGTAATGAAGCTAGAGGAAGACATGCTCAGTGATTCAGTAAAACAACAATCAAAATAACACACACACACACACACACACACACAGAGAGAGAGAGAGAGAGAGAGAGATACATGCAGCCATTCGTTTTTAAGAAAACCTTGGGGGTTGGGGTTTGTTTCTTTGTTTTTTTTTGGGGGGGGGGTTGAAAATTTAGAGGCTGCTTAAGCTTTTTTGTTTGATAAATTCATAGGGCCCCTGCAGTACTAGGACCCAGGGCAGTGTACCATATAAAAGACAGTAAATGCCATATAAAATCAATAACAATCACAGATGCAGCATCCAAAAACCATTAAAATCAGATAGTTCATAAGATCCATAAAATCTATAAAACCAAGAAACAAAACTGGCCTCCTATAAAGTGAACTGCAATGCAGAGGCCAATAAAGAAGTATTTTCCTATTAAAGAAAAAACAGCAAAGTTGACAGCAGGTGAACTTCTCTGGGGTGTTCATGACATATAAGGGGCATCATGACCAAGAAAGCCATCTCTCTTGTTACTATTCACCTGTCTTCTGTGAAAAGCTGATAAGAAGGACCAGAATCAGAATGAGCAAAGGGTCTATGTTTCTTCCCTTGATTTTGTGAGGCCATTCACAGATCCACATCAGACAGGATCTGGTGCCTAAATACCCCAAATACTACAGATCCCATTCAAATCCAATCAGTTGCCATTAGTACTTGGATGGGAGACCAGTAACAAATATCAGGTGCTATAGGCTATATTTTAGATGGACAGTAATTTGAAATTTTCAAATATGCCATATGGAGATTAATAACACCTCATGCATGCCCAAATGGAAGAATTCAAATTTTCAGGGACAAGTATGTGTAAAGGAGTGTGGGGATCATTTTGGACTCTTCCTGAACTTATGGAGGCTTCAGCACAATTTTCTGGAACTGCAATTGCTTTGCTCACTTTTGATCAATTTTCAGAAAACATTCAAGCAATTTCAAGGTGGGCTGAAAAAACACAGAGAGCAAACCATGTCTCTACTATAATGTTTTGGTCAAGCTTTGGGGTTTTTGTAGCCTTTGAGATGGGGGGAAAGGCCAAGTCAAGATTTCGTAGGCCAAGGATTGCATGAACTAGGCTTGCTCAAATAATTCGTTTTCCCCGTTAACCGTTATTAATTCGTTATTTTCGTTTGTTTTGAAGCAATTTTGAAGCATTGGTTGTCACACGTCTGGATATCGCGGTTTCGAATCGCGAGAGGCCGTTTTTTGTTATGTCGTCGTTTTTTTCATTAGGAAAAAAAAGCTTTTGCAAAGCACCCAAACTCCCACCATTCAGGCCCTTCCCTTTTGCCCCTCAGCAAAAGGGGCGTCACGGGCTCAGCCAATGGGAGGGGGCGAGGGGGAAGGAGGCCGAGGAGGAGGAGGAGGAAGACGGAGGGGGGAAATGGCCGCCGCCGCCTCGCCTCAGCAGCTGATAATAATTTATTATTATTACCTCCCAAGGGTGATCTCCCAATAGCCTACCGAGGAAGGACTGGGCCAGGTTTCTGTCTTCGGGAGGGAGGCTCTCGCGTGTCAGCGCCCAGGAAGGCGAGGCCCGCACGTCGGAAAGGAGGCGCGTCCACGTGTCTTTCCTTTCTTCTTCCAGGAGGGAAGGAGGGGGAGAGGGAGGTCCCCCCTTGGTTGCCCTCTTTCCCTCCCGAAGTGGCTCTTGAAAATGGGGCGCTTTTCCCCTTCCCCTCCCGCCCTTCCCGCGACCTTCCCCAAGGTCTCCCCCGAAGAGCCCACCGACCTTTCCTTTCCTTCGGGCGGCGTCCTCTCCTCCTCCTCCTCGGAAGCCTTGCGGGGAGGATGGGGCTGGGAGGGAGGGAGGGAGGGTCGCTTAGGAGGCGGAAGGCGAAGGCGGGCGAGGGGCGCAGGCGGCGCTGCTCATGCCTCCCTCACTGCCTGCCTCTGCTTCTCCCTCTGCCGCCCCCTCCTCCGCTTCCTCCGCCTCCTCCTCGCAAGGCGCATCCAGGCGGGCGGAGGCGGCGGATCGAGACCCCTTCCCCTCTGCTTCGTCCTCCTCCGGCGGCTGTCCTCCCTTCGCTCGCTCGCCCTTCCCTGCCTGCCAGGCCTGATACTCAGAGGTTGTGAGGTATGTTGGAAGCTAGGCAAGTGGGGTTTATATATCTGTGGAAGGTCCAGGGTGGGAGAAAGAACTCTTGTCTGTGGGAGGCAAGTGTGAATGTTGCAATTGGTCACCTTGATTAGCATTGAATAGCCTTGCAGCTTCAAAGCCTGGCTGCTTCATACCTGGGGGAATCCTTTGTTGGGAGGTATTAGCTGGCCCTGATTGTTTCCTGTCTGGAATTCCCATTTTCTGGGTGTTTCTGGGAAGGTAATGGCACTCCATGTAGTCATGCCGGCCACATGACCTTGGAGGTGTCTATGGACAACACTGGCTCTTGGGCTTAGAAATGGAGATGAGCACCAACCCCCAGAGTCAGACATGACTGAACTTAACGTCAAGGGATACCTTTACCTTTACCTATACACACACACACACACACACACACACACACACATATGCAGGGACTATATATATATCACACACACACCAATTTAACAAAGTTTCAGCCACAAAAACAAAGTTTCTGAAGTAGAACAATGACTTTCACAGTAAAGACAACCCAATTTAACAGGAAATAAGACTTTCAAACCAGGAACAGATTTCTGCAATTATTAAAAAATGGTTTATTATAAAAACTATGAAAATTCGCCAAAAATCAGAGGATAAGGGAAACGTTCCAAATTTTGGTGAGCTATCAGTTTTAAATGTGTTCTACCACTGTACCAAGTTGGAAGAAGATCACTCAAAAAATGAGGGTGGGAGAGTCCTGTAAAGTCCTCTCCCTCTGTGCTGTTTTTGGGTATTGCGCATGCGCGTCCGCCATTAACGAATTAATTTAGAAAATAACGAATTTTCGTTAATTTCGAATTTTTTGGGGGGCCAAATTCGGAAATACCATCAGAAACGAAAAGCTGCCCCCCTCTAATTTTGAAACGAGTTTAGAATCAAATTTTTCGTGGATCGATCAAGCCTAGCATGAACTAACCCATTACCAGGGCTCCATGCATGGTTCCCAATTCTGCTGTATACAATTTCTGCTGGCATTCTGCTTTTGACATAAACATGCATAAACATGCCACTACCTGCATCCTAGACCCCTGCCCATCCTGGCTGGTGAGAGAAGCCAGAGGGGGATTGGCCGAGTGGGTGAAGGTGGTGGTGAATGCCTCCCTTAGGGACGGCATTTTTCCAGCGAGCTTCAAATTGGCTGTGATAAAACCGCTGTTGAAAAAGCCATCACTGGACCCCACTCAATTGGATAACTATCGGCCGATTTCCAATCTCCCCTTTTTGGGCAAGGTCGTGGAACGGATGGTGGCAGCGCAACTCCAGGCATTCTTGGTAGATGCTGATATTCTAGATCTGGCACAGTCTGGCTTCAGGCCGGGGCATGCCACCGAGACAGCCTTGGTCGCCTTAGTCGATGATCTTCGCCGGGAACTGGACAAGGGGAGTGTGTCCTTGCTGGTTCTGCTGGACCTCTCAGCGGCTTTCGATACCGTTGATCACGGTATCCTTCTGGGACGACTCGCCGGGTTGGGCATTGGAGGCACTGTTCTGCAGTGGCTCCGGTCCTTCCTGGAGGGACGATCCCAGATGGTGTCACTGGGGGACACCTGCTCGGCTCCACAGCCATTGTCCTGTGGGGTCCCGCAGGGGTCGATATTGTCCCCCATGTTGTTTAACATCTACATGAAGCCGCTGGGAGAGATCATCCGGAGTTTCGGGGTAAGATGTCATCTGTACGCAGATGATGTCCAGCTCTGTCACTCCTTTCCACCTGTCACTAAAGAGGCTGTCCAGGTCCTGAACCGGTGTCTGGCCGCTGTGTCGGACTGGATGAGGGCCAATAAATTGAAATTGAATTCAGACAAGACGGAGGTCCTCCTGGTTAGTCGCAAGGCTGAACAGGGAATAGGGTTACAGCCTGTGTTGGACGGGGTCGCACTCCCCCTGAAGATGCAGGTTCGCAGTCTGGGGGTGATCCTGGACTCATCGCTGAGCCTGGAGCCTCAGGTTTCAGCGGTGGCCGGGAGAGCCTTCGCACAACTCCGCCTTGTGCGCCAGCTGCGCCCGTTCCTTGGGAGGTCTGACTTGGCCACGGTGGTCCACGCTCTGGTCACATCCCGGCTGGATTACTGCAACGCACTCTACGTGGGTCTGCCTTTGAAGACGGCCCAGAAGCTCCAGCTGGTGCAGCGGGCGGCAGCCAGGTTAACAACGGGAGCGGCTTACAGGGAGCGTACAACCCCCCTGCTAAGCCAGCTCCACTGGCTGCCGATATGCTACCGAGCCCAATTCAAAGTGCTGGTTTTGACCTACAAAGCCCTTAAACGGTTCTGATCCTGCCTATCTATCCGAACGTATCTCCTCCTATGAGCCCGTTAGAACCTTAAGATCTTCCGGGGAGGCCCTGCTCTCGATCCCATCTGCCTCGCAGGCGCGGCTGGTGGGGACGAGGGACAGTGCCTTCTCGGTGGTGGCTCCTCGGCTGTGGAACTCCCTCCCCAGCGATATCCGGTAAACCCCATCCCTCCTGGGATTTAGAAGAAAACTAAAAACTTGGCTCTGCGCCCAGGCATTCAGCGAATAAGCTCATTGGCTGTTGTAATTGGGTCGCAAATCTGTAATTGTAGCAGTAGTGAATGACTGAGGATGGTGCAATATCGCTGCTTTGCAGCGTTTTAATTTTTGTATACTTTTTATCATGTTTTTATCATGTTTTAATTGTTTTGTTTTTATAGTATATTTGTTGCTGGCCCTCGTGGCAGAATGTAAGCCGCTCTGAGTCCCCTCGGGGAGAAGGGCGGGGTATAAATGCATGTAATAAATAAATAAATAAATAAGCCATGCTATGTATGTGAGGTTAATTATTTGCCATAGCACAACAGATGTATTCTGCTGATGGCAGTAGATTTGTAATAATAATATACTTTATTTATATTCCACTGTATCTCCCTGAGGGGACTCAGAGCGGATTACAGGTACATATATGGCAAACATTCAATGCCATTATACAATTGAAGGGACAGACAGTATATAAACAGAAGCAGGGCTTCCCTATTTTCATCTCCGGCATCCAGCTGTGCTCGACTTGGCCATGGAGAGGTGCTGTTGTTTAATTTTTCCATGCCGAGGAGCATGGAATGCTTTTCCTGGTTGGATTTTTGCCAGCATGTTTTTCAGGGTGCCTTTTATCTTCCCACCAAAGCAGTATCTATTTATCTACTTAAATTGTTGTTTTCAAACTGCTAGATGAGCAGAAGCTGGGCTGACAGCGGGAGCTCACCCCGACACAGGCTTGAACTGCCGACCTTCTGGTTGGCAGGATTTCTATAGCTGACAGTTTAACCCGCTGTGCTAGCCTGGCCCTCATTGCACAATGGCACCCATACATGTTTTGCATAATGTTGATATTCTGCATGGGGGTTTCATAGTGCTGGTGTAAAACATTTATGCTAAGACGAGGAGAAATTGAATTGGAGCCTTTGTGTATAGTTGTTTTCATCAGGTTACTTGATTGCATCTAGGAACCAGAAGCAAGGGCAGTGGGAGTGGTCCTATTTTCTCCTTTGTGTACATTTATTGTAATGTATGAAGAGACAAAGTCTGGAGAAACCAGTATCTAGAGAAAACCTGACAGTTCAATACACATCTCCCCAACCCCCAGGAATGAGCTTTCAGACTGTGCCTTCAGGCAACTTTAAAAGCCAGTCTCCTCTTGCAATGAAAGTGACAAAAGGCATCTCCAGACTACCTTGAAACAAGTCATTTTCAGTTCACATGGGAGTCCTCTCCTTGCAGCATAAGCATGCACTGGAAAACATATCACCAAGACTTTAAGGCATATACTGGGGTCATGGAGTGAGAAATAGGTTATCACATTAAAGCACAGTCAGATAGATCTACAAGGAAATAGTAGGTCTGCTGACATAACCTGTAAAATAAAAATCAGACTCCAGAAATATTGAGGCCAATGCAGTCTTCTGCATTTCAAACCCTGGGAATTGCTGGCTGGTAGCTTATTGAAATAAGCTTGCCCGATCCTCCTCAAGTTGTATGACCTGTTTATGAACACTCTCAAGTGATTCAGAAAGTTTACACAATATGAGCACAGATGGGCGAGAGACAGAGAAGACTTTGTGCTGTCTCTTAAAAGAGGTACTGTAAAGAATAGCATTATCAAATTGTTACTTATCTGTGTGTGATTGCAGTTTGCACAGAAGAGTGGAATTTGATGGAGTAGTGTATGCTAGGACTGCCAGAATGAAAACCAGTAAGGGCTCTTGCACCTTTCATTATTGTATAGAAGATGGAATTTCAGCAAGTGTTGTCTGTTATGCAACCAGGTAACAAGCAGCACCTGCTGAAATTCCCTATACAACCATTAAAAGTACAGGAGTCCTGTCCAATTTTCACTCTTGCAACCCTAGTGTGAGTGGGTGTGATGTGATAAAGCAGAACAGCCTGAGAAGGTGCTGTGTACAAACAAACTACATATGTTACATACACACAAAACTCAAATACATGGATCTCCATTTCTCCTCTTGAGCCCAAAATCTCAAAATATACTTGCCTTTCAGAATGGTAGTATTTTTCTATATGTTTGCGCTTTGAAAAGAGCTGGAAAAATTAAATGCAAACACTATATCTGCATGTGGCCAATCATTACCTCGATATATAATCTCTGAACACACGTAAATTAAACGAACGTTGATTTATATTCTGAGAAGCTCTTACCATGTAAGATCATATTTCAAAAAGCTTTGTTCTATTTATTGTTTATTCATATTACTATTCTGGTTCTGATTTTGAAATTCTTGAAGCACATAAATAGGATACTGGCTTCTAAAGGATTATGGAGAATAGATACCAGCAAGAAGTTATATTCTTTCAACCATCATCGTACACAGAGGAAACCTTAGTTAATATCAAACAGCAACGATCCTAGCAGATGGCATGCAAACAGAAAAGAACCTGTAAGTTATACCAGTTAGGAGGCTGGAATATCCATCAACTTTTTTCTCTGCTTTACCTTGAAGCAGTCTGTTTCTATTCCTCCATGGAGGTAGGTATCTGTCTCCTTGACAAATCACTGTTACAGCCCTCAAAGGAAACACAATGTCTAGGCCCCCCAAAATTCCTTATTGTAATCTTGGAAATACTATATTAGTTTAAATAAGAGTTTTGCGCTCTGCCTCCCGTTAGTAATCTTTCATGTCAACGTAAGGCCTAAATTTCTGAAGGTGAGGGCAGAATTAAAAAATGACAGCTGTACAAAGTGTAGTCAGAGCTTGGAATAATAACAACAAAATAACAACTACTGCCACTGCTCCTATTACTTCTACTAGTGAGTACAACACATATCTATGCGCCACCATGGCTACTGTTTGACACTGTTGAGCAATGGCAACCACTGCATTAGACAACTATGGGAATACCTAGCACAGTAGCATAAGATGTATGAATCAGTGGGCATAAAATATAGTATCTTCCTGTGTCTTAGAAGAATTTGCAATTCTGATTTCTCTAGCAGGTGCAAAATATAAGTAAATTCTTGTCAACACACATCAAGAGAGTGTTTGCACCTCCAGAAACTATAAACTATAGGATTCCATGGGGTGGAGGTATGGAAACTAGTGCTATTGTGTCGAATGAAAGGTCCCAACTTGAGGTAGGTGAAAGAATAACTACAGAAATAGTATAATGGATGAATAGACATAAAAGAAAGAACCCTGCATAATTTTCTGTGAAGGGCAAATCTTTATTCAAAAACGGAATTATACTACCAGGCAGGAAGAAGATGATTTGTCTGACTTTATGATGATATTCTTCTCATGGTGCAGATTAGCTGCAACTTATCTTGTGCCCTCATTCTGTGCCAAGGGTATGCTGGGTGCTTTACTGACCAAGAAAAAAGACAGTTGCTGCCCTAATTATTCAGATGAAGAAGAAACAGACTGGAACACAGTATTTCAATCAACTTTTTTTATTCAAGGGTCTGAAAATGATTCCATGATTGTCAGCAACAATGAAATCTTAGTCTTTTGCAACAGAGCTTCTATAAAGAACCCTCCAGCAGAACTGTTCATGATCAGTGGGAAGCTGATGCAGCCTACTTAAGCCTCCTTGGAACCAATTCCAGGGTTCACTGATATATTTGCCAAAACTGTGCTAAGTAGGCAATAGGTCAATTATTTCAGTATGCCTGTAATAATTATTTCTAATATATTTGTGGAGAGGCTCTTTCTGAGTCAATTTCAATACTGATATTTCCGCCAGAATATTGTCAATGTAAAGTGTCCTCTACCATTCTGTAAGTTACAGAAGAAAGCTTCTTCCTGAGTTGCCTAAGGCCTAAAGCAGTCCCTAATTGCTGCAGTCTGACACCTTTTTAAGCGAATGCAGGTCTTTACATAGCTATTTCTCTTCTAATGACACACAGCGAACACTGCTCTGCAAACAAGCCTAGTTTTAGGGATCCAAAGTGTCTAGTCTGACCCAAAATTATTGCTCTCTTTATATGAAATGTCCTGTCTCTTAGAAAAGCTAAATCTAAAAAACCAAAGTTGGCTTTGCCGGGTTGCTTTCTTATCTCTTATTTTGTTTTGGCTAGCTATATTATAAAGCATCATGCAAACATGCACATTTACTATTTCCCTGTCTTCTATATAAAGTATCTTTTTGACTCTTGATTTTTAAATTGCAGTACAAGATATGCAATTATTATTAGCAAATAATAATAGATTTCTCATTGAAAATACAGTAGAGTCTCACTTATCCAACACTCGCTTATCCAATGTTCTGGATTATCCAACGCATTTTTGTAGTCAATGTTTTCAATATATCTCAATATTTTGGTGCTAAATTCATAAATACAGTAATTACTACATAGCATTACTGTGTATTGAACTACTTTTTCTGTCAAATTTGTTATATAACATGATGTTTTGGTGCTTAATTTGTAAAATCATAACCTATTTTGATGTTTAATAGGCTTTTTCTTAATCTCTCCTTATTATCCAACATATTTGCTTATCCAACGTTCTGCCGGCCCGTTTACGTTGGATAAGCGAGACTCTACTGTATCCCCAATACTATATTAAAAAGATGCTGATAATTGAGCTTCCTCTCTCTCTCTCTCCAAAGATAGCTTTAAAAAACCACTTTTTCCAGAGAGCTTGGGACAATTGCTGATTGACTACTACACCATTTATTTTTGTTTTTTAAATTTTATTTTTTTTAAATTTGAATGTATATTTAAGTGTTCATTTTTCTGATTTTGGCTTATGTTCTATTCAATTCTGTTGCAACTGAATTTGTTGGATGTCTTTAGCTTTCCTACAATGTTGTTAGGAAATTTTGGAGAAAAACTATTGATATAGTTCAAAACAAATCACAAGAACAGCCAATCCTCTAAATGGTTTACTTTGTTAAACGTTGAACTTTCCATTGAACTTGGAACTGACCCCAAATCCTATTTACCTCCAAATCACTGCAAACCTATATTCAGTATTATAACTGTATTTTTAGAAGGCAAACCAGTTACTCTACAATTAATGTGACATGACACCTGTCTTCACAGTTCACATCAGAGCTGGCTATGTGGTGTAAAACAACACAGAGAATTTAGCCTTTAACGGCTCTGGTGGTTTTGTTTGCTAGTATCTTATTCTCTGACATGAGATTTAAAGCCCTCCTGCTAACCTTAATGATCAGCTGCTACCAAGTACAACAGTCAATTAAACCAATATATGAAACCTTTAAAAACTGACTTTACTTATTTTAGATTAAAGTGGGCTACAACACTGCTGGAAAGATTTTGCTGAAAATTGCCACTGAACCCTGCCTCACGACTCCTGCCATAGTGAGACCTGGGTACACAGTACCCTGACCTCTGCAAAACTCGAACCTGCTCCTCCAGTGCTAGAAGCACTAATTCTTTCATCACGAATCATATGAAAACTTTTCAGAGGTTTTTAGAAGAGGTGCTCCCTCAAATGGTGAAAAGGTATTTGTTCGTCATAGGGTTATTTATTCACTTCTGAATTGTACATTTAGTGTGCTTTGATTTGTAATTTGGTCATTATAAGTTAAAGACTATCTTAATTTGCAAGACTGACTGCTGAGACACATAAGAAAATACCATTGTGGAAGGGAATCCAAGTTAATTATCCCCCTTAATGTCAAGTTCAACCTTTAGATTCCTGCGCCAGCTTCCTGTTCTCTTTACAGCAGAATCTTCCATGTCTCATTTTTTTCAAGCTTGATTTTAAGTAGGCTCATACTTCCCGGGGGCTTCTTAGAGCAGCATAGTGCTATTTAATAACATGATGTGTGAGAACTCCCCCCTCCCCTTTCTATAAAACTTGTTCAAAAAAGGCTATGATTTTGCTGCTCAAAAAAATATAGAGGCAGTGAGGGATAAGGGTAGAAAAATCCCAGTGAGGTTCCATGCTGCAGGTTACTCACTTGTTTTAAAAGCTCCCAGCTTCAACCCACATCATGGCCTTATCTTTATCTCCCATTCTGTCCCTATTTGTGATCTTTATTTTCCTCACTCCCCCATTACTTTAAAGGTAAAAAAAGTATCCTAAACATTTCTGTCTTTTCTCCCTAGTTGATACTTAACAGCCAATTTTCATACAGCTTCTCCACCTCTTTTATGTTCAAATCCCTCCATGAATACACATATTTTATTCTGATTGGGGTGATGAGAGTGGGGAAAACCAACAGAAATTACTGGGGTCTGGTGGTCCAGAACAAAGCCTGGGATCCAAAATGTGGCATATGTTTTTGTCTTCCCTGAGGGTATCATTATTTGTCTATTGTTTTTGACATCCGTTGTGAACTCAATGAATTTCAAACAAAATAGTAATGAAAAAAAATAACATTCTGGGTAAAGACTTTTAGTCAGTCCATCAGAGGCTCAAAACAATGGTTGGGTGTCAGAACCCTGCTACTAGAGCCTGGATATGGCACTGAGTTTCAGGGTCACTGACATTGTGAACCGATAAGACACCTGCATCCCGGGATCCTGAGAAGAAACGGCTGCTGGACTTGGCGGGGAAACTTCGCGGGGTTTTGTTGGGCGGGAAATGTATCTTCAAATGAGGGGGAAGGGTATATAAAGGAATGCTGGCAGACACCTCCCATTCTTGGCTTTTTCATGTCGATGTTTCCTGCAGTAAAGTTTCTGGTGATAACACAGCGAGTCTTGTGTATTCATTCAGGAGCGGCTGTAGTGAGCCGACAGTCGGGCATGCCAGTAAAAAAAAGTTACTCCTCACGAATCATTCCCATAAACGCCAAGAGAAATGGCCTGAGTGGAAGAATAAAGGAATAAAATCCTCATATCTGTAGCCAAGCCATGCTCTATGTTGTCCCAAGTGCCAGAGTGTGATGACTCATGGGCCTTGTAGTCCTGTTCCTAGTACTATTGTGGCAGACGAAGAGGAAAACATGGGGTTTTCGCCGGTTCAGCAAGAGCCGGAGTCTCTTTACCTGCAGGATGTTGATGTTTGCCCTCAAGAATTCAGCCAAACAGGCCTTGGGCAGAACTCCCCCCCATTTTCCAGGAGGGAAAATTATTCTAAAGATAGGGGAGTCAGGGAGGCTAATCGGAGAAGCCTGAGAATCGCTGCCAAACAAATGGCTGATTAGGTCTGCTTCCCTTGGGAAATTCTAAGGAGTCATGCATCTGGACAGAGCTGGGTTTCGCTTCTCGTTCTCTAGGGAAAGAGTTCTGTTGGCGGGAAAACGAGACCCAATATAGGTGTTTGGCGCGAGGGATTCTTTGCGGAGTCAATTGATCAGCTTGAGGAGAGAGATCGTGTGTGGACTTCGTAATCCCAGTTCCTTACTTCCCGGATCAAGCTTCAAGCCTTGCCTTGTCTCACGGTTTTACCACGGACTCTGTTCATGCTTCATGTTCGTCTTGCCTCCAGTCACGGATCTAGTCAAGAATCAAGTTTATTTCCAGCCTTGTTGTCAAGCTTCATTGGACTTTAAAGACTCTGTTATTTCCCCACACTATTGCTTGGCAAAGTGTGTGTTTCGGTCAAGTGGATTAAAACTTTGAACTCTAATATCTTATATTGGACAATACATTTCTGGACTATATTTGACCTCATCTGAAAGGTCTGCTTCTGAACTATATTCTTCACTTGTTTTTATTGATTTTATATATTTCTTTAATAAAGATATTAGATAGAGACTGGCCTCTGTGTAAGGTTATTGGTGCTCTGCAGCCAGGGTCCTGACACAGAGGTCTTCCCCATTTTCCCCTACCCACCAAACCAAAGAATCATCTTGTTCTCTTCTCTGCTCTGTCCACCTAGCTACCATGCTATAATTCCACTTTAATTGCCATAGTTATATCCTATGGAATTTGGAGGTCTACACTTTAAGGAACAATATTTCGATTTTTTTAAGGCAAAGAACTCTAGTGCCTTAAGAAAATCACAAGTTCCATAGCATGCAGTCATAACAGTGCAACTAGAATCAGAGCATCTTGGATTTCATCACACACTCGTACAGCTGGCTGGTATGAAGTCAGTCACTGTGTAGGAATGTTGCAGGTAAACAATGGGCTTAAAGGTGGTGCTGTCCCCTATGCCTTTGGTTTAGCCCTTTAATAAAAAAAATGTATACTATACATTGGACTTTTTTTGCATTTCTTCTAACTATCCATTCTTTTCCTTACTTCTTATTTTGCTTGCCTCACCCATCATGTCTAACTTCACTCAGTATCGAGATTTATAATATACAGGGTATTTGAAAAAGAACTCCCTATTCACCATTTAATTTAAATGGTGAATAGGGAGTTGTTTTTCAAACACCCTGTATATTGCTCAGAGTATGGGACTGGCTCCCCTCCCTCCTTCTTTTACCCTGTAAAGCCCCACAGAAAATTATGGTGAAGCCACATCACTTTAGAAGAAAGGTAAATCCCCCTGTGCCTAAAGATATATCAGCATGCTATGGAGGGTAGGGAGTTAAAAGTTTTCTAAACTACAATAATGTATTTTTTTTAAAAAAATTTAAAAAGAGAAAACTCCCTCACAATAGCTCAGTGGGAATAGAGCATGCTCAGTGTTCATCAAGAGATATAAAATGTGCCAATGGATATAAGCAGATGGTCAACAAAAACCGAGAGGGAAACGAGAAAGAAAGGCCTGAATGCATTTTTTCGATCAAATAGAGTAGACTCACAGAAGCAATTGTTAAATGGTAAGTCACTGGTTTGGTAAATTCTAGAGATTAAATGTGTCTACTTCAGTTGGGACTAGAAACTGAATTTAGCTTTACATTTGCATGGTTAAACCTCCTACCACTTCACTTCTAAATTCCCTGACTGAACTTGACATTAAAGAGAATACAGAACCCCAAGGGCATGACTAATTGGTTGCAACCTGGAACAAGACAACTATTAGATGGTGAATATCTATTGGAACATTTGGTTGCAGCTGCCACTTTTCTTCTCAGACAGATGGAGTGAAGCATCTACCATGTTTATTTCAAGGGGGAAGGCAGAAATTAGCCAGAACAATGTTGATGACTTCTTAACAGTGAAGAACAGGTATTTCTACATGATCTCTCTCAGCCCTACAAACTTTACAGACTTTATGAAGCACAAGAGAAGGTAACATGAACACAAGATGCACCTACCCTATTTCAGCCTGTTGTAAGCTAGGCTGATGCCATCTCTCTTAAGGTCACAATAGGCAGCCAAAAAGTGCAGTTCTGCATAACATTCGGTGTTTGAAATAGCTGTTTAACTGTTTTACAACTAGATTCTAGGACTGCTTTTAGGAGTTTTTAAAAGATTATTTAAATGTTTTAATAGGTTTACCTTGTTACTGTTTTAATTGGTTCTTATTTGTTCATCACCTTGAAAGTCCTTGTGGGTTGGAAGGTAATACAGAAGTACTATAAAATACTATAAAAGAATATTATGTATTGATCCCACATGAAAACACCAACTACTGGGTGGTCTTGGGCAGGTCACTGTCTATCAACTTTTTCCACCTAATAGGGTTGTTATAAGGAGGCAATTTCCCATTTTAGAAAAAGTGAGGTGCATATGTGTGATAAACATTCCTATTAAAGCAATGCATCTCTTGGTAAATAAACAAATCAACACAAATGCTAAAGGTTTGATCAAGGCTGTAATTGCAATTTACATAATTAAGATCCATTTCATGCATCCATGTATACTTTATTCTGCTACCCTGAGATACACACTTGTCAAGGTTGTGTTATCAATATAGCTGCAATTTTCAGTCATGCACATCCACCGTATCACAACCTTATCTGCTCCACAGACAGCGTAAAAATGGGCTGACATAGTTTTTAATAAAAATGAAGTCTTCAATCAAGAAAATGTTGTAAGCAGACATGCTAATAAAGTGTTAATGGAAAATGTTATCTTCCGTGGCATTGCTAGTACTGAATTTGAAGAATGAGAGCTAAATTATATTATGGGACTATGGTTCTGGCTCTGCATAGAGTTCTATGTATATAACAAAAGAACATTTCCACTACAGAAAAAGAAAGATCAGCAACATCTGGCAAATCTAATTCTCATTTGAGTGAGGAAAGGCTAGTAAATACCAGAGCCTAGTTTAAATGAATGCAGGCAATTTATGTATGTGAGGCATTTCGTGCAGCATTACATTTTCCAAACCAGAAAAGTAAACACTCCAGCCTTCTTCCTGAAGCCTCCTGAACTTGTGGTGTGGGTGGCCCACAAGGTTAAAAATGTGGTTCTTAAAGATGACAGTGTTAGGAGGGGGAAGAGGAATGAACTATAGATTATGGAAACATGATGTTCTCTCTGCTCTCTAGTTCAAAAACATTAACTATTTTTGCTTGAGAAAGTTGGGTGGAACATCCAACATGACACTGAGTAGAAGATGCCAAAATTCAAATCTGGAATTATCACAAATATCAGGAAACTTTAAATTAGAAAATCTCCAAATTGTTCAAGTAATTTTCTGCACAATATTGCACAAGCCCATGCTCAGTCCCCTCTAATTTCTGATCTGCCCATCATATGCCTGGTTCTGGTTAGTGAGGTTTGCTCTGATTCATTTTAATGATGTTTTTATATTCTACTGTTTTTAATTGTTTAATTAAGTTGCTATTTGTTTATTATGTTTCATATGTGTTCTTAATGGTTTTACTCTGTTGTTACTGGGCTTGGTCCCACTTGTAAGCCGCCCCGAGTCCCTTTGGGGAGATGTTGGCGGGATATAAAAATAAAGTTGTTGTTGTTGTTGTTATTTCATTTATTTAAGAGGTAATTCAATATAAAGTCCACAGAACCATCTGCTGAACAGATGCAGACAAATAGTCATACAGAGAGAACTCAACTTTCTCAGCAGAACCTGGACAAATAATATTTTTGACTCCAACTCCCAGAATCTGACACTCAATGTGACAACTGAATTCATGCATTCATATCACTGTTGTGTTCAAAATGCTACAATTCAGGGGCACGTTGTCTCTTAATCTTGAGGTTGCAAATGGATCATAACAAATTGTTTGCATTCCATTTTCATGAACTGTATTGCAAGGTTGAAATGTGGCTTTTGGACTGCCATTTCCATCAACAAGCCACTTTGACTCTCCTAGAGGGAGAGAAAACAGGATACAAATACTATAAACAAACAAACAATAGTCCATGAAACAGGCATCATTCCCTGCCCCTATATCTAAAAAATTTGTGAGTTAATCTGGATTCTGCCTTGGTATCTAATATCAATTTCTGGCCACTAAAGTGCCCAATTCATGATGGTAGTTATATTGGACAGAGCAAGTTAATATCAACACTCAAATAATGGGAATTGTAGTTTGAGAAAGTATTCAGCCTTTTCTGCCAAAGAATCCTGATAACGCACCAAACCACACTTGCCACAATTCCATAGCATTGAGCCATGGCAGTTAAAGAGGTGTCAAACTATATTAATTCTACAGTGTAACTACAGCCCAAGTCTTACTGCCCCTTCCTCTTTTAAGGTTTGTGTAGTTGGCTATGAATATATGCAGGAGATTGTCATTAAGTCACTCATCAGATTATGTATTGGACCTCGGAAATTCAGGAAAATCTCAGCTGGTATGTGTAATGAGGTCCCCTTTCAGTATCACCTTTGTTCATGGTTTAAATGGCTTACTTTATCTAATAATGATAATAAAAGATGAAAAATTCCAAAAGAAATAACAGCTCATTTATCTTTTTTTGCAGATGTTGAGTATAGTCTGACTACAATATGCTTCAACACATCCTTAAAGTATAAACCGGTCTCTCTTTCTATCATTTCACAAATGTATCTGTACTTCTATTTTGCTTGGATATCAATGCATATTTAGCATTACATTCATCTGAATCCCATTTCAACAGAGAAAATTTGCATGCCTACCCTTGCCAGATCAGGAATTGTGAATGCAAACTTAATACGTATCCAAATGCACACTTGACTGATCATGTCGTCCTTTAGGAATTTGCTGCTTTCAATGGGGTGCACTAGCAAATGTGCATGGTAACAAACAATGTTGGCAAAACATTAAATACTACTGACATGAAAACATCCTCAGCTGGATGCATATTTTAAACTGAATTGATTTTATGCTCATACAGATGGAAACCTTTTTCTTATAGACCTCCTTAACTGCAGTGAATATTGCCTAGATGTGACCCATTTAGAATAATTATATATTTATTTTTATTTACAGCATTTATATTCCGCCCTTCTCACCCCGAAGAGGACTCAGGGCGGATCACATTGCACACATAAAGGCAAACATTAAATGCCATAACATAGAACAGAGACAGAGACAAGACGCAGGCACGGGCTGGCCTCAAACTCATGACCTCTTGGTCAGAGTGATTTGTTGCAGCTGGCTTGCTATCCAGCCTGCGCCACAGCCCGGCTTAATTATAATGCATGTTGACAATCTAAATTGCATGGGCAAAGGTTCCAATCTAGATTGAGACCTCAGTCTTTGTTGGTCTAGATCAGATTTCTTGCACCTATTCTAAAGCAGGGAAATGAAAGTATATTTTAGAAAGGAATAACTAGTCTGGCCATGTGAATGTGGTCCAGGTTTCTCCATATGGACGAATTTGGCAGCTCCATCCACCTGTTACTGTTCCCACTCTTCTTCCTCAGTTAGAATATGACTGTCTGCAATGAGAAATATATTCTACTCTTATAATCTCTTCACATGATGGAAAACCCTGGAAGATTATAGGAGATAACCCACTGCTGATGCCTACCTTCCAATCCTAGGTTTGTTCATGGATCAATTTTTTAAAACGGTCTTTGGCTGGTTCGGTAGGTTCAGATCCCCATAATGGCATAGGCTCCACTGTCATTTTCCCCCCACAGCAACAGAACAGTGGCTGCCGAAAAACTAGGGTTTTTTTTTGGTTACATGTAGAATGCGGGGAGGGAGGCAGCTGCTAGAAGGAAAGGATCCCAGGAAGTGGGGTTTCTTAAACCCCGGTCTCCTCTAAAGACAGAAATAAAAGGATCGCAGGAAGCGGGGTTTCTTAACCCTTTGCCTCAATCACAGGTCTGCTCTAAAGACAGAAGGAAAAGGATCCTAGAAAGAGCAGTATCTTAACTCTGATGCTTTCAGTCCTGTTCTTAATGAAGGATATAAGGACAAACAATGCCTAAAATGATGGGAAAGGGCGCCTGGGAAGTCCCTCCCATTGCTGCCTGTGGGCCGGATTGAAAACGAATATTTCGGCTTCCCAGATCGAAAACAGATTTCTGCCCTCCCAAATTTGGGAGGCTCTCAAGAAATTGATTGGGGCCCCCACCGAAATTCTCTTCCTTGTTGTATACAGGAATGCACTATCAGAGCAAAACTGTCCTGTTTAAGTCACAATTGTAAAGTGAGAGTGTATCTGAATATAACTGAATATACAACCTATTCCACACAGAAAGGCAGGTTTTGAGAACATAAGAGATCTCCTGTAATTGGGCATGTGTTTGCCTGCTCTCTTAGTTTTTTAGGATATAAACTGAATTTGGGCTCGGGCTGTGGCGCAGGTTGGAGAGCAGCTGCAATGAATCACTGCAATGAATCACTCTGACCAGGAGGTCATGAGTTCGAGGCCCGCTCGGAGCCTATGTTTGTCTGTCTTTGTTCTATGTTAAAAAGGCATTGAATGTTTGCCTATATGTGTAATGTGATCCGCCCTGAGTCCCCTTCGGGGTGAGAAGGGCGGAATATAAATGCTGTAAATAAATAAATAAATAAATTTGTGTTACTGGTGGCTGGATCCAGACCACTGAGACTAATGTAAGATCCCCAGTTTTCAAAAATTGCAGAAGCAACAATATATGTTTTAAAATCTGTATTCTGAGAGAAACAGCATTTTAAATATACTGTATCTATTCGGCCTCATGTATAAGTCAAGGGCAGTTTTGGGGCCATAATTACAGATTGTGATATGACCCCTGGATAAGTCAAGGGTCATTCTGCTGAGAGGAAAAACCGTTGCTTAAAGGCAACCGCAAAATGATTTTATTTTATATACAACATTTCTACCCCGCCTTTCTCACCCAAGGGGACTCAAGTCTCAAGAGACACATTTTATAATAAAACCTTATAGTTAAGCCAGGTAGAAATCATACATGTTTAGAGATTTTTTAAGTTTTTATTTTATTTTATTTTTAAGTTTTTATTCATACAGAAAAGACAAGATCATTACTTCAAAATTAACAGCTTTAAGCCATGCCCCTAAAACCATATCCCAATTTAAATTCTGAAGATCAGGGCACTTTTAACACCCTCCACTGCTGGTCTGTATCATTTTCTCAACAGACTATTCTTCTTTAAAAGGTTTGGTTAACCTTTCTTCATACAAGCGACTCATTCTACAGCAGCTGGATGATTAGACAAAATGGAAAGCATTTCTAAGTGAATCCAACTAGGTGATGTTAATGAAGGAGTGTGAAGAATGCACAATGAGTATAATGGGAATTGTACATGTTTGGACTTACATTCAAGAGACAATTCACTATAGGTGATTGAATTGTCTCGGGGAACGTAACTAGACAATAAAAAATAACAATGAATATTCCCCATCCCCTTTTCCTGTGCCATCTTCTATGCTTGGGATCCCATTCTAAAAATACAGCACCTATTTTGCCATTTTATTCTTAATTTCCCTCACATAGATCCTATCGGTCTATGTATGCTCTGTGAATTCTTTGGTGTCACCTCCTAAACCCAGGCCCAGAAGACACTAAGGTTAAAGGGGTAGGATCAAATAGAATATAATAGCTTTGTTGTAATTGTGCTATTGAACCATTTCATGGTTGGGATTGTTTCCCTGAGCAGAACTAAATATGGGGGATAATCCTCCCTTTTGTAATCCCCCATGTGCCCTCAAAATCTGTTCCAAAGGACTGGTAAATGCTCCAGAGTAGATTTCGAAGTGGCACCCAAGGAAGACAAAACGAAGAAAAGCCTGCTGAAGCAGGGGATGAATACTCATTTGACAATTTATTCATATATTGATTCTTGTTTTGTTCACCTTCTTTCCCATCTGTAAAAAAATGATTTCAGTCTTTCCTAGGTTAGGACACAATCTTTTTCAATATATTACTTATTCGTTACTATTGAGATCCAGCTTTTGTTCCAGAACATAAAAAATAGGTGATTAGGAAAGAAACACACATAATTTGGTTTAAAGGCCATTTCAAAAAGCAGCACTTAACAAGTATAATATTCTGCATTAAAAGACTCCCACTCAGTTATCAAATAATTGCCACAGGCCTGCCAGAACAAAGTCTTTGCAGTGTACATTGAAGTGAAAATCAGTCATGAATGAAAATCAAGACTATAGTTTAAAAAAATTGGAATAAGACAGGGCTAGGAAGGGCAGCTATAAAGGAACTATGGTAGGACTCCTAAGTGTAAAGGTATATAACTGAATAATAAACTCTATTATACACCTGTGAAATGTGGACCAACTGTAAACGTCACTCTCAACTTCTGTAATTACTGCTTCCAAAAAATCCTGCAAATCTCTTGGGAAGACTGGAGGACAAATGTCAGCATCCTAGAAGAAACAAAGCCCACGAGCATTGAAGCTATGATCCTCTGCCATCAACTTTGCTGGACTGGCCACATTATCTGAATGCCCAATCACTGTCTCTCAAAGCAGTTAGTCTACTCTCAAATCAAGAATGGAAAATGGGATGTTGGTGGACAGCAAAAGAGATTTAAAGATGGGGTTAAAGACAACCTTAGAAACGGTTGCATTGACACTGAGAACTGGGAAGCCCTAGCCCTTGAGCATTCTAGCTGGAGGTTCGCTGTTACCAACAGCGCTATGGATTTTCAAGAGGCATGAATGGAAGGTGAAAGGGAGAAATATGTCAAGAGGAAAGCCAACCCTAGTTGGGACCGCCTTCCATCTAGAAATCGATGTTCTCATTGCAAAATAATCTGCGGAATGAGAAAAGGTCTCAGCAGTTATCTATGGACTCACCGCCAAGACCCTACACTTGGAAAGTAATCATACCGGGCCATGAGTGATAGCCGATGATGATGATGATGATGATGATGATGATGGCTGAATGCTAACATTACGATCATCCATACCAACCAATTTCATCTATGTATGGAGCCCCGATGGCGAAGTGCGTTAAAAGCACTGAGCTGGAGACCGAAAGGTCCCAGGTTCAAACCCTGGGAGCGGCATGAGCGGCTGCTTTTAGCTCCAGCTCCTGCCAACCTAGCAGTTCGAAAACATGCCACATGACCTTGGAGATATCTATGGACAACGCTGGCTCTTCAGCTTAGAAATGGAGATGAGCACCAACCCCCAGAGTCAGACACGACTGGACTTAACATCAGGGGAAACCTTTACTTTTACCTTATGGTTGTGAAAGCTGAAGTAATAGGAAGAAAACTAACTCATCTGGAATGTAGTGCTAGAGGTAGGTTTTTTCGGATACCATAGACAGCTCAACGACAAATAAATGGGCCTTAAATGATTCTGTTATTAATAAAGTTACACATTCTATTCTTCTGAAGCGTGATTAAGATTCAGGATTTTTCTTTAAAAGTCAAAACAGCATTGGCTCACAGGTAAGCTGTCAGCACTTGGCATCCTTGGGCAACCACTAAACCCCTGTGTCATTTTCACTCAAAGACAATTACTAATATCTGCTTTGCCTGATCCATAATTTCTATTTCCTTCCCTATATCACCAGGGAGATATATGTAGCTATTTTTAATTTCCCAAAATGATTTCAAATTACCACAGATTTACAACATTATGGAAAACCATAACAAGCAGATATTGACACACACACACTCACGTACGCATGCAGAACTTTGACTTTTAACTCATGTGACAGAACAATGTTTGAATGAGGTGTGCTTCTACATTGTTCTTTTAATTGCATTGTTTATTTAATTGTTATTATAACTTGTATATGATAATAAGTGCCAGCTGCCAGTACTACTTGAAACACTGTCACAAGCCTGCAGACAGAAAGAAAGTGGTTACTTTGACATCTTCCCTCAAAAACCCAGAGCTGTTCCTGATTTCTTCGATAGGCATCATAGCTCTTTCAGATCCTGGAAATATTAATGGTCCGAACTACAACATTCCAAAGCCTTTGACCACATGGCAGCTGGGGATTCCGAGTGCAGTAGTCCACAAAATAAATTTGCCAGGCTCTTGATGTTTCCTACCCTGACAACAAACTGAGGTTCCAAAGGCCAAGAATCAATTTTTAACTAGACAAAATAGACAATCTTTGGTTCTCTGTATAAATATACCATTGGAAGAGATGTCCAGGAATATGCTATTTGATTTAAAACTATATAAAAAGAACTGAAATTATTTACTGAAATCTTTTTAATGGTACAAATTTAGACTTATCTGAAAACCTATGATTATAGAGACTGTAATCATTTTTCACTATCTGGTAGCTTTTCAATGTGGGCTTCACTCTATTTTTCCCTGTGCACTACGTTCTTACTGAAGCTGCAACCATCTCTAGTACTAATTACTGCTTAAGAGGGGAAGGCAATAGGGAACAATAGCTATAAGAAAAAAACATCAATACATCCCTACAGCATGAACTTTAGCATTCTATTTTTAACTTGTCCACATACAGTAGAGATTGGTAATTTGCATTGTTAAGTTGAAAGAGGAGTGATACATTTTGCTGATGCTTCCATTCACTTCAAAAAAAAATCTTTTCTTTTAATACAGCATTGAATGGCAAAAAAGAAACAGAAGTGTTCATTCTGTAAGAGTAAGGGTAGGCAACTAAACAAGAGACAGGGGCATTTTCAAATAATTCTAAGAAGTTAATTAAGATATTTGCAATATTTCTAACTAATTTTTTTTAAAGCAGAGGTATGATCATGGACTACAACTAGCTCCTGAAACCTTTCACACTCTGCAAAGTTTTGAATATATTCTAAATTACTGAAATTGCTGCTATCACTTTTTGGAAGGTGTGGAAAGTATCACACCATGTCTCATGTAAGCTTTTTTTTAAAGATCTATTTCCTATGATATCGGGTTACTTGCTTTGAAAAAAGTATTAAAATATCTTATTTGAGAGGGGGTTCAAATACATAGCAATACTAATATTAGTACTACTACTAATAATAAAATCATTACCCGCCTTTCCCTGTGGCTCAAGGTAGGGTACAACATCATTAAAACAAGAGATAAAACACTGGGTTGTTGTATGTCTTTCGGGTTGTGTGGCCATGTTCCAGAAGTATTCTCTCCTGACGTTTCACCCACATCTATGGCAGGCATCCTCAGAGGTTGTGAGGTATGGATAAACTTAGGCAAGGAAAGGAAAGAATATATATCTGTGGAGAGTCCAGGGTGTGGCAAGAGTCGTTTGTCACTGGGAAGCCAGCATTAATGTTTCAGTTAATCACCTTAATTAGCATTGGAAAGGTTTTGTCTCTTGCCTGGGGGCATCCTTTGGCCTCTTGCCTGTGCATTTCACGGAATCCTTTCTTTGTATTGAGAATATTTTCAAGCCATAGATAGGTTGAATCCATGGACACATATTCTGTGGATATACAAGGCAGACTGTAATCCAATGTACCAATTCAATACACATTAAAGAAAGGATTGTCTGGGTTCCACTCAATGTGTACTTCACAAAAGATGAAATGTCAAAGGAAAATAAAAGTATTAGTACTAATGGCATTTATCTATCCCACTGCTTCTGACAGCCTCTCCACACAACAAAAAGAAATCTCTGGAAGTCTCAGTTTTTGTTCTATGAACACTAGTTTTATTTTTGAATCTACTTGATGCTTTCTTTCATTTCCATCCCCATGTCAGTATTTCCCAAAATGAAACACACCTCTTTGTAGCTGTCTGTTTGTGTCATGCTGGAACTACTTAAGTTGGCCACATTGGAAACAGAGCAATTGTTTCCAGGATCCAGATTCAAGAGAGGTCAAGAAAAGGAAAGAACAATAAGAGCAATAAACGAAAATGACCTTGATGCTCATATAGTGTAATGTTGCTAAAGCCCTGTAACACCTTGATTATAACTCCTGAAAGGGCTCAGTGGAAACTGGTGAAAGTCAATGTCTGAAATGTTGCCTGAGTCTAGACATGATTCGTGATAATTTGAAGGGGGAGTAAGAAATTACAAGGGAAGAGGAAGTGAGAGAAACTTAAAATACTTTATGAAAGAATTTAGATATAAAACCGTGAATCTGCCGGTAAAATCAAAACAAAAAGGACTGGAAAGGTATCAGTACTTCCAGGGTCTTCTTACCTTTCTTAATAAGCGTGGCATTTCCTATTGTAATTCCAAATTCTCTGCCATATCTACACGAAAATTGAAGAGCTAGTTCAAAGAATTAATTAAACAGCAATTGTTCAAAGCAGAATGCTTCAAATAGGTTGTGCTTTGCAATATAAAAACTGCATAATTGAAATATTTTTCTTTACCTGGACTTATTATCTTGCACGACAGCTAACCATTGGCAGATTGCAACAACACTGTATTTGTCATTATTTTTTAAATATTCTTTTGACTGGAAAACACTACTGAGGTTCTGAAGAAACATGCTGCAATTCCATTAATCTTACCAAGGGAAACAGACGGTAAACTTCTGAAGACTTCAAAGAAGATGAAAGCAAGGGTTTTTTAAATGGCTACATGTAGCAAAAAGGAATACAAATTACCAGAGCAATCCACACGATGTTTACAAAAATAAGTACATCCCACTAAGTTCAAAGAATTTATTCATTCATAAGATTGTTTAGATTTGCAGCACAGAATTGGAAGAGACCACATGGGCCATCCAGTCCTGCCATGCAGGAAAAGCACAATTAAAGAACCCCTGACAGATGGCCACCCAGTCTCTGTTTAAAAGCTTCCAAGGAAGAAGCTTCCACCACACACTGAGGTAGAGAGTTCCACTGTTGAACAGCTCTTACAATCAGGAAGTTCTTCCTAATGTTCAAGTGAAATCACCTTTCCTGTAATTTCAACCCATTGCTCTAAGTCCTAGTTTCCAGTGTAGCACATATTTGCACATGGCTTCATGTCTACTCTCAACCTTCTCTTCTGCAGGATAAACATCCCCAGCTCTTTAAGCCACTCCTTATAGGATATGGTCTCTAGACCTTTGATCATTTTAGTTCCCCTCCTCTGGACACATTCCTGCTTGTCAATATCTTTCTTGAATCAATGCACAGATGTTCTCATAATTTGGCTATGGTCAAGGGGATGTAAGCTCAGCTGTAGTGCACCTGTATGTAGAAAGTCCCAGGATAAGTCTTCACCATCGCAGGGTATGGTCAGAAAAACTCATGCTTGGAAGCCCAGAGTGTCACTGCTAATCTGTATCTCTGTGCTAATCTGCGGACCACTGGTATGGCTCCATATGAGGCAGTTCCTAATTTCTTATGTTAAAGGAGACAAATTTGCTCATAGTAATCGCTTTGTCCAGTTGTATGGAGATTTGCAGATGGATGCTTTCAGAACATATCTCCAAATAACATTTGTGTACAGATCCCATTGATCTGAGGCAGCTTATGCACTGGTAAAGAAGATGGGGCTCCATCAACCCACAAAGGTTGGGTTCTTTGCCTTTTCCCCATTTTAGATCATGGCCCTAATCATTTTGTAGAGAGTTTAGGAAGCAATGGCCAGATCTGTTTGCTACTGCTCCCTGCCATTCTTTGGGTAATTATTTGTGCATCTTGGAGTGCTCCAGACCTTGGCCTGACTTTCCAGCCCTAAATGCCTTTTTGGAGGTTATGGCCAGTATCTAACTGCCTCCAGACATCCTTGGCAAACAATTACTGGTAGAAATGTATCCATTAAGAAGACTTATAGTCAACTCTGTTACACTGTAGGAGAAGAGAAATTCACCTTGGAAAGCTATTCTCCAATGGTAAAAGCTGCATGCAGTACAGTTAATTTGTTATACATTATGCACATCAAATTTTTGATGAAGCTAAAACTATAACAGCCAATATTATGCACCTCAGAAAACTGATACAGGGATTCATGGAGTCTTTAGAGAGATAAGTATATACTGAAGAAGAAAAAAGTCTCCCTTGGTGGCAGATCCTATTGTTTGAAGACCATTCTTTTAAGTAGCAGGAATACTGACAACAGTTACCCACACCACAAAGGCTCAGTATGGGAAAAGTTCCTTTTTGAATCTCCTGCATTTTGTTGTATTTACAATTCAATGAAGTCACTGAATATATTCAGGAATATTCGGAGCTTGTGCTTAACTTCAACAAACTGATCATAAATAAGCTGAACCAGCAGGGCATGGATTTTTTTTTCTTTGCTGTCATAAGCTAACGTCCAAGAGCATTTGTCTGGAAAATTGGTACCCTTTCAAGAATTACCAGCTCATCTAAATATAATAATAATAATAATAATAATAATAATAATAATAATAATAATAATAATAAATTCCACTCTATCTTCCCAAGGGGACTTATGTTGGATTTAAAGTATCTTCTATGCTTTCCAATACAAACAGAGAAAATGGGACTCATACTTTTTGGTGAGTGGCTTGGAAAGTTTGACTCATTAGGGATATAATGAGCATTTTACCCCAATGTGGAAGAGGGGACTTAAAATGTCAACATTTTTGCTGAACACTGCAAGGCTGTTAAACTAAGGACCCTGCACAAAAAATCCAGCAGTAATAGCAAAAAGGGGGATGGATTTCAAATAAAGCAGAAAAAAAGACCCAAATTCCATCTCTTATTATACATAAATAAGAAGATCGTGAAAATTGTGCAAACACATCCTCAAATAAAAGAATTTTGTGCAAAAGCTTCATTTAACATAAAAAATTGGCAAAATTTACACCAAAAGTCCTTAGAGAAAAGAAGAAAACTCCAACATCCAGCGGGTTTGATTTTTTGTTTTGTTTTTAGGGGCAAGAATTAAATAAGAAAAGTCTAACTTCACTGGATTCTAGTTGAAAGTCTGCACATCTACTGAGTAAGAAATAGAGTCCATCTACATCTATAGCTGCTCAAAGGGCTTAAACTACAAAGAACACCTGCTCCCATTGCTAAATGACCACTTCATGGTTTCCATGTGAAATCTAATTTGTTCATAAGCTTACATCAGCACAGTCCAGTTTAATTGATTTAGAGCCCTCATGATCATCACCAGCCCCTTACTGGGGAGAAATTCAATCAAATGGGACATGTGTATGCATTACGTATGTCTCCTGCTTCAATTCACCAGTCAAGCAACTGTTTCATTAGGGTGAATTGGTAGGATAACCTCAGAGTGCAACATGGTCAAAATAAACCACCTGAAATGATGTAGAAGAATACATTCTTTTTCCAGTTTAGTTTTGTTCTTTTCAATTTGTAAACTGCAACACAAACTCAAGCTTTTGCATAGTTTTGGGGAAAGGAAAATAGAAACTGAGGCAGCAATAATGAGAACTGGAATCTTGGATCCCTGCAGGTCTGTTTCATCCTAATTTGATTTTTCAATAGGAGCACTTGAGTGCTTTATGGGTGAAAACACTGACATGCACAAGGTAATATATCTTCTCCAAACAGAGAAAATATGCTGATATTTGTTCTCTTTCTCTCTCTGTGTGTATATACATTTCAGTGATATATTACAAAAACATACGAAGTCTATGCATGTGAAGAATAAAAGTACAATTGTATGCTCACTTACATGGGACTTTTGCCAACAAATGCAGTGAGTAAATAGGTAAAGTTCTGAGTAAATAGGTAAAGTTATTTCTAAGACAGCTAGACATTTAACCTATTAAACTTTCACAAAGCCAGGGTCTTAACTATTTTCCTAGTAAAACATTTTTGGGTTGCACCATGATAAAAGGATGAAAGAACATATAATGTCCAACTTGTGATCATGTGTCATGACAAAGCATAGGAAGGCCTTGAAAATATCTAAGGTAAATCCCAAGACCTTTTTTCACTGGCCTACAGTAAATGCATTTCTTTTACAATCCTCTGGAAATCCAATTTACTCTGTTTACTGTGCCAATATTTATAACTAACTATCTTACCCTACAGAGAGACTTACAGAAAAGCTGCATCTTCTGTTAAGACAATCCTGCCTTACCATTTAGCCCACTGAGGTAATGCCTGTTTCTAGGTCATCCCTTACGGTGTTATCTAATCTACCACACAAAGGTGTCACAAAATGTGAAACAAATCTCTTAACACTTTGAGAAGTGGACAGTTCCATTCTTAACAAGCTTTAACCTTGCTGTTCATTTCTGTATTTAAGGATAACAAATCTCTCTTAAACAGCCTATAGGTGTTACCTAGCAATATAACTATCACCAATATCCATTTCCACATTTACCAAACTTTGTAACTGTACATATTATTTCTATGTAGTTGTCATACAATGCTGCCAAACAGAAGCAGGTTATATCTGCTAAGAACTACATCACCCCAAAAATCATGAAATAAATCAAACAGTGCTAGGGCTATGCTACCAAATCAGCCAAATCCTGAATATCATCATCATCATCATCCCACACCCCCCACACCCCAGTATTATTAGGAGTGATTTCAGTCTCCTGATCTCTATGATGTTTGTCTGATGCTCCTGTTATAAGGGTTTTCAACTGATTCCTTGTTTGTGTTTAGGAGATGCCAGCTGCCATTAAGAAACTCTGGGATTACTGTTTCTTTGGAGAGCACATCAAAGAGGCATGTTCACTTGTCACTGTCTGCCAAACTACAACTTGGAGAAGATTGATGGGCAACATACATCCTACAGACTGCACTTGTCTTTTTAAATCTTCCTTGTAAGCAATTGTATCAAAGAAAATCCAGGAAAGGGCATTTGTTTGCTTGCTCCTATCTTGCATTTATATCTCACTTTTCTTGTAATGCCCTCAAAACTGTACACATGGCTCTCTTTCTCATCATTTTATCTTCACAACATCTTTATGCAGTATATTAGGCTGCAAATTAGTGACTGGCCCAAGATCAGCCGGGGAGGTTCATAACTCTATGGGGACTTGAGCCTAGGTCTTCTGAAGTAAGTCCTGATCGCTACAAGAACTTGCTAGCTGTCTTAACTTCAGCAAGAGTTGGTATTCCCCAAGCAGCATGATAATCTCTGCCTTATCCAGACTGGAGCTTCATTATATCCTTCTTCATCCAAACCTGAATATTCTTTATTGATGCACTTTTTTGAGAATTTGGAGCAAGCTGGTAATAATCACCTCTGGGAGATGTATCACCAGCTCTGGGGAAAAGGGAACTTCCCCAAATAAGGATAAACAATCACCACAATCCTGAGTTAAACTAAGAAACTTAACGGTTTGTTACTCTGGAAACATTAACTGAGGCAGAATGAATGACATATCTGTTGACAAATGAAAGCTGCCAGGATTTTCTCTTTTTAGCATTATCACATTTAAAAACTGAGCTTTAACAAGCAAGGCAGAAACCACAAATAGTGAGAAAAGACATAAGATTCCATATGAATCAGGAAAAAAATCTTATTTCAGGTAAGAATTCTCTTTTGTGAGATGACTATTAGTTTCATGGGCCCAATACAGACTCTTTGCCTGCTTTGCCACAAATTAGAGAACTTTATCTCTAACCTGAAGATAGACAGATAAACTTAAACACCCAAATAAAAACAGTCCAATTTTCTTATTTGATAAATTATTTGTTTCTACACATAAATTTTGTATACGGGTGGCCACAATCACCAACATATTTCCTCAGATCTCAACCATAATACAGATGGAAATAAACTTCTTCAGTTCTGGCAGATACAGTGTATTGCACAGAAGAGATTAAAAATAACATCTAGTTGCATGTTAAATTGAAATGCAGAAAACGCCAAAGAAAGACCACAAGCATCCTTGTAATGCACAGTATTGGAGGATAAACACTATAAACCAGCATCTGCAATTATTTTTGAACTAATACGAAACAAATTGAGACTTACAGTTATCAGAAACCTTTCTTCAGGCAACATTTAAAAATGTAGCTGGAAACATTCCCATCCTCAGCTTGCGAGCAGTGACTGTTTTTTCACATCTATGACTCTAATGTCTGAGATTATACAGGGCTTCTTTATAGTTCCCCAACAGATATTTGTCATGTTTGAGATTTCTGTTTAAGTCACTCATACATTATTCAGTACATTCTTGTAATAAAACTATTGAGCTCAGACCATGCACAAACGGTTCCACAGTATAAAATACAGTTGCAATTTTTATTTCCTTGTAGCAAATTTCAAAGTTGCCATTTGCACATGACATTTTTCAATCTGAGGTCATTACAATTCAGTTCACAAGTCACAATTTTTCATAACATCACTCTCATAACTTATTTCTGGATGCTAAGAAATCACATTGAGTTGCATCTGGCTTGAATTATGTCAGATAAACCCATTAAAACTAATGGAGGATTAAGTTAGATATAATTAAAAGAACTCTGACCGATTTGGATGTTTTTGTTCTATAACAGTTAAATCTGGATACAACCAAAGCTGGCGTATGTTTTGCTTTGACTAGTACAGTCTCGAATTGGGTGCTAGTCATTGCTAATTGCTGACATCTATGAGACTGGGACACTAAATCCACTCCAGGTTTCAGTTCAGTGTTAAATCCAAGATGTTGAACCTTATTTTCAAAATATCACATTGAACAGTTCTTTAAAAAAAAGTTAGACTAAAATCTGGAGCAAATTTACTATACCACTTACACAAGAGCCACCAGCCACCATTGTTCCCAGATGATTGAATTACAAAATTATATTCTGCACAGCACTCTCACATAGTGGTACACTATGTTAAGGAAAAAACTTCATCCTGATGGTCATTATATGCAAGTGCTCACTAAGGCCAGTAAGTTTGGGCCACACCTGGTGGAGTATAACTGAGTGTGTTTTAGGATACATGGTGCTCTCTCCCTTGCTCACTCTTTGGAGATGATGGGAGTTGGAGAGGTCATGCTGTCTGCATCTATGTGATGCATACAAGGACTATGTACATTTTGTTATGCTAAAAGATTTTTTTGATGCAATGCCACAAGTTGTTTCCCCCCCCCATTTATTGATACATTAACAAACTTTTGCCATGCAAGTCTTATCTCGATATACATTATTCCAAAAGTCATTTTACCTTATATGACACTTTATACATTCCTTGGATGTGTATCTTCCATTGCCATTTTATACCGCACTTTATTGTCCATTCAACTGTGAAATTTCCTTTTCCCATTTCGTAACACTGCACTTCGCCTGGGATCTACGAATTAGTCTCCTGTTTTTAACACTGTATCTTGCTTGTTGATTTTAATGATTGTTTTTATTGATGTTGATGTTTTTTACTGGGATAATTGTTTTATTGCTTTGTTACTGTTATTTGTTTGTTTTATCGGGCCAGGCCCCATGTAAGCCGCCCCGAGTCCCTTCGGGGAGATGGGGCGGGGTATAATAATAAAGTTATTATTATTTATTATTATTACCCATAACACCCCCCCCCCCCCCATTTCTCCCATCTCTTCTGGAACAGTGATTCCAAATGTTGTCATTGCATCAATTTAACCACATGGAAATCCTGATTCAAAGTGCTATATCTATCATCTCCATCTATTTTATGGTTTGAATAGACTATTTCCTATACCAGTCTTGTTTTATATGACTATCCATATACAGTAGAGTCTCACTTATCCAACACTCACTTATCCAATGTTCTGGATTATACAAAGCATTTTTGTAGTCAATGTTTTCAATACATTGTGATATTTTGGTGCTAAATTCGTAAATACAGTAATTACTACTGCGCATTGAACTGCTTTTTCTGTCAAATTTGTTGTATAACATGTTTTGATGCTTAATTTGTAAAATCATAATCTAATTTGATTTTTAATAAGCTTTTCCTTAATCCCTCCTTATTATCCAACATATTCGCTTATTCAATGTTCTGCCGGCCCGTTTATGTTGGATAAGTGAGAATCTACTGTACTTCTTTTTCCTTTAATTTATGGAATCATAGATTATATATTCCAAGAGATTAGACCATCAAGTTTCTAAATCCCATCTTGAATTGTCTCTCCATCCTTGGCTATCGTAGCCTGTGTTGTGCCTATTGTATATTTTAGGATTTCTGTCCAATTATAGTTATCTTCCTTTGCCTCTATAGTGAGAGACATGAATTTGGCTTTATACCACTTTAATTTTTGTTTTTGTTTTTTACTCTGCTGAACAAAAGTATATTTATGTTTCCTCTTTCATCTGTGTGAAACTACTTTGTCTTTAATGGACTATATTCAGCATAAACCGCAACAACTTTTTGAGATAGAAAATTCCTATGCCATTAGGATTCCATGATCTAGAAGGAAATTATGTGCAGAGGCTCATGTTAAAATATGTAGAATCTGGCAAAAGCAAACTTCAGCTGCCATTCCTAGCTTCTGTGTTTTTCCTCATTAATAACTCTTGGTATTTTGATCATACTCTGACCCTCCTTAGTCAAACATATTCCCATTTTTATCTTTGAAATGTTGGAGGACCTGCAATCCCATTCAATATGCTTTGCACTTTCACACAAGTAGCACACAAAGGAAGCTTATGAGCAAAAATGCTAAGCACTGACTTAACACTTAATAGGGAACAGCCTCTTCTAATGCATAATTGCTGCAAGCTCTCCAGCTGCATAGGAGAAATTTGTTGGATTATAATAGGCAGGCACTCAAATGTTATAGTTATTCAGAACAATAGCACTGGTGTACATAAGGAATTTGCTTTCTCAGAACATGAGGCTACATTTTAAACCAATATCAAAATTATAAATCTTTGAAAGGACTTTAATATCAAAACCCCCTTCATCCCAAATTTATGCTATCATAAAAAAATCATTCATTAATTGAAATGTGCTCTCAGTTATAAATAAATCTATATGAAACTTTGTCTGATACCATAACTCCTACGATGAATGGCTAAAGCCGATTTTATTGGAAAACTTTTCTTGTCTGCTTCAGATGAATCCTTCATAAGAGCATATATAATTAACCATATGAGAGTGGTTTATTCATGATAATGTCCGGTTCAAGTGACACCACTGAAATTATTTTAAAACTCACTAAAATTTTCCCTATAGTGTGTTTCTTTTGGTGGGAGTGGGTGGATTGAACTTTTATGCATGTATTCACTATGAAAAGGAGCAGGGTTCTTACATTTATTTCCTCTGGGTTTTCATTTTATAAATCCTGGCTCACAACCAAACAGAAATTATATGGAGAGAGATTTCTTCCCCAGGCTTAAGGCATCAGAATCACAGTTTTCTTCTGTCTTGCTATGAAGCAGCACAACTCAAATCAATAGTGTTGCAGGTTAATGTTACTATTGGATGTAACTTCCACACATATACAAAGAGTGTGTTTATTCTTGGGAGTACAATATATATATAGTATTCCTTACTCAAGAATTACCTATAGGAGATTGGTTTGAGAACTACAGTAGGGTCTCACTTATCCAACACTCGCTTATCCAACGTTCTGCATTATCCAACACATTTTTGTAGTCAATGTTTTCAATACATCATAATATTTTGGTGCTAAATTCATAAATACAGTAATGACTACATAACATTACTGCTCATTGAACTACTTTTTCTGTCAAATTTGTTGTATAACATGATGTTTTGGTGCTTAATTTGTAAAATCATAACCTAATTTGATGTTTAATAGGCTTTTCCTTAATGCCTCCTTATTATCCAACATATTCCCTTATCCAACATTCTGCCGGCCCGTTTATGTTGGATAAGTGAGACTCTACTGTACATCTTAAAATCTCCAGTTCCCAATACAGGGCATCCCTACATATTGCATACAGCTTTGCTAGCACCACATGTTCCTGGGGTCCTTTTGGCAATCATTCAGAGCAGGGTACCGAGGTGATGGCACCGATTGTGCGGAATACCTTTGCTTTAAAAATTCAACATGGTCCTATTCTTTTTTATTTTAGGTAGATGTGTGTGTGCTTTCATGTCATCTGTTGGGTTATGGTGATCCCAAAAATTTCATAGTTTTCTTATGAAATAAATAGAGTATTTCTTAATGTATGTCCTCATTGTGACATACACTGGGATCCAGAATAGGTCTCTACATTCAGGCCTGTAGCGAGGGGGGGGGGGGTTTAGGGGTTCAAACCCCCCCCCCCCCCAAATTTTTCAGGTTATAAAAAAAACCTGGTTTACTCATGAATTTTAACTGGTTAACCAAATCCCCATGCTAAGTCTATGAGACACAAAACATTAAGAGTCCCCCCAGGCACTATTTCAAGCAGATATTGACAGGTTTGTAGCGGGGAGGGGTGTGTGCTAGGGGTTAAACTCCCCCCCCCTGAAATTTTCAAAACCCCTCCCGAAATTTTTTTCTGGCTACGGCCCTGTCTACATTCACTTATGGACCCATTGCCAAGACACTACCCTTCGAAGACAATCATACTCAGCCACGAGAGATCGTCTATGATTGATTGATCTTCCTCTAAACAGTGATTCTCAACCTGGGGTCTCCAGATGTTTTTGGCCTTCAATTCCCAGAAATCCTAACAACTGGTAAACCGGCTGGGATTTCTGGAAGTTGTAGGCCAAAAACATCTGGGGACCCTAGGTTGAGAACCACTGCTCTAAAACATAGCTTATAACACCTCGTATTTGCTGCTAGTCAAGTACTAAACAGGGCTAATCCTCCAAGATCAGATGGATTTGGGGTATTTAGGTCAGACATACAACATATTTATATAAATAAGTCTCTATTTAAGTTTTCCCTTGCATCTCTTTTATATGCTGTGTAAAGAGTGTACATTAAACTGTGCATCCTGTATCAGAAGATTTCAAGTAGAAAATACACAAATGTACACTGTAATGTATATGTATTATCTTTTTAATGTATGTGGTTTAGAAATCTTCTGATCTAAGTGGTATACAGTACGCATATCTGTGAATACATTTTAAAAACTGCTCTGTGTTTCATCCCAATTGTTCAGTTGTTGTAAATACTGCTGGTGATCTTCCGTATTGGGTAATAAACAGATGGATGTCTGTGGAAACTAGGATCATTCCTTACTCTTCAATGTCTGGGAACAACTCCACATGAAGGGAGGCTGTGCATTAGAAGCATGCCAGAGCTCTATGTGCACCTAGTAAACAGTGTGTGCACAGCAGTGTAACATATGCACAGCTTTAACAATGTGCTTGTTAATTTGCTGTAGTCTCATCTAACACCACTCCACCACCATAGCATCATTGAAGACATGTGTTGAAGGGTGCCATCATACAGGAAAAATGACCTTAATGCCAATGTCTGGATTAAATGAAATATAATACCTCTTTCCAAGCAACTCTACCCTCCCATATAATTTCAGCATGCTACAGTATTGTAGGAAATGAAGCAGTCGTGCCACTCTCATATTATATAACTCGGGCACAGGATGTTTTGTAAAATACATGAACTTGGCAGCTGAGAAACAGTTGCTGAAGGAGAGTGGATACTCATACCATGGTTACAAAAGCAATGGCAGTCTCAGCCTAAACAATAAAATCAGAATGATAAATGAAAGAGAATTGATTTTGGTGCTGAAAGAAACACAAACACCTGTAAGTATCCCTCTCCTATCTGACCCCACATACACAATACCAATTCTTTTCTTTCTAGTTCATATTCATGATACAGTTGGAGAAAGCACTATTAAATGAGATAGTGCGGTGAGGGGGAGCTCTTTAAGCTGAAACCAGCTTTACCCTAGGTTAACTCTGGAGCCCCCTGGTGGCACAGTGGATTAAACCGCTGAGCTGCTGAACTTGCTGACCAAAAGGTCAGTAGTTCGAATTTGGGGAGTGGGGTGAGCTCCTGCTGTTAGCCCCAGCTTCTGCCAAGGTATCAGTTCGAAAACAGGCAAATGTGAGTAGATCAATAGGTAGCGCTCCAGTGGGAAGGTAATGGCACACCATGCAGTCATGCCGGCCACATGACCTTGGAGGTGTATACGGACAATGCCGGCTCTTCAGCTTTAAAATAGAGATGAGCACCAAACCCCAGAGTCGGACACAACTAGATTTAATGTCAAGGGGAAACCTTTATCTTTACCTTACTAACTCTGGGTCATGCTGGAAGTTATACTTTTTACAGTTTTACAAAAAGAGATATCCAATTGCCTCTAAGCAAGGAGTAATGTAATTGCTTTTAGTAGCAGAGTAGCACAGCATTGCCGTACTCATTAAATTAAAGAGCAAACATTGTTACATAAATACTGGTGAAATATATTTTAACTTGACTGGGGACTACACCAAAGTATTTAATGTGATAACTAGAGATTTTGTTGATGTAGAGACTAGCTTAAAACATACATCCTTCCTGTGTCCTGTGTCCTGACTTATGAGACCCAGAGGCTCCTCCTATTGTCTGTATATCAGGAGCTACAGATATTGCTTCTCACCTTGATCTTATGGCTGATGGTAGAAAGCAAATTATGAAGCAGAGCTGAATGCTGATAGGTTAATCTTGTATGCAATTTTCCACACCATCTGTTGTTAAAAGCAATAGGGAGAGTTCTTCAAGCTTCTGCCTTATTCTAGTTTCTAACACGTGCACCACATTACCTCTGTTTATTTTTAGAGACTAAGTCTTTACTTGTTTTCTGAAAGAGAGGAAGTTGTCTCCCACCTTTTCATCTGCTTTTAAAATGTTCCGGTTTCACTTTCTCGATCTCAATCCCCCTTTGTCCTCAGTCTGCTTCCGTTGTGACAAACTGAGTTCAAAGTGCAGTAATCATCCTTGGTATCTAAAACTCTTTAGCCTGAATAAGAACAAGGAAATGTGAGCTTTCCAGAGGATTTTGATTTCAGCTCCCAGAAGCTCCATCCATCATGGCTAGTGGCAAAGGATGATAGAAAATGCAGTCCAAAACATATGAAGGGCTAAAAGTTCTATAGGCTTTCTTTAAGGGAAACTTCTTTGCCAACAACTACCATCTTCAGATCTCCTTAGAACTTCCCAATATACATCAGAAGTTGGAATCCTATACATTAACACATACATGAGATAGTTTAACCCACTATGAGGGCAACTATGAGGCAATGACTATCAGGCTGTGCAAAATCAGTACAAGACTCTTTTGAAGAAAAAAACTTGCCATATTGTATGCAAGATCGTTATGGTAAATGGGCCCAATGATGCAGAAATTAACTTAGCCTCAGAATTGTGGGACATAAGATTCTTCTTATAAAGGAAGGGGGTTGGTCGAAAGTCTAGGAAAATAGACACTGGATTGCAAGATGAGACACATCACTCAAATGTCTTGAACCTGCAGAAATCCAGTGTCCAATGAAAACAGACAACCAAGGAAAGATCTATTTGATGCAATGACTCCTCAGATCGGTATCAATGAATACTCCAACCAAAATTTTGTTCTGGACACAACTGCAGTAAGCATTTCTTATGTCATGTTTGCCAAAATTCACAAAATAATCAACAAATGTAATGATACAGGATCATTAGCTCACATTTAGAGCACCACAAACAGTTTTATCCTCCTAATCAGGGCCGGCCGGAGATATTTTTTGATGTAAAGCGGGGGTGCTGAAAAGCACCCCCGCCACCGGCGCCCTGGCCCCGCCCAGCGTGCCCTGGCCCCGCCTCCCACGCTGCGTGGGAGGCGGGGCCAGGGCGAATAGTGAGGGGGCGGGGCCAGAGTTGGCCCCGCCCCCCGTGCCCTGGCCCCGCCTCCCACGCAGCGTGGGAGGCGGGGCCAGGGCACGCTGGGCGGGGGGCGGGGCCAGAGTTGGCCCCGCCTCCCACGCTACCCCCGCTCGCCCGTCTGGCCTTTTGTAGCAGGCCAGACTCAGCGGAGGTTTCTCCAGGCCGCGATTGCGGCCTGGAGGAACCTCCGCTGAGTCTGGCCTGCTACAAAAGGCCAGACGGGCGAGCGGGAGTAGCGTGGGAGGCGGGGCCAGCTCTGACGCCGCTCCCCCCCCCCCCGCCCAGCGTGCCTTGGCCCCGCCTCCCACGCTGCGTGGGAGGCAGGGCCAAGGCACGCTGGGCGGGGGGGGGGAGCGGCGTCAGAGCTGGCCCCGCCTCCCACGCTACTCCCGCTCGCCCGTCTGGCCTTTTCTAGCAGGCCAGACGGGCCAGGGCGCACTGGGCGGGAGGCGGGGCACCGTCAGGGCGGTGCCCCGCCTCCCGCCCAGCCTGACGGCGCCCCCCCGGGCCTGCGCCCGAGGCGGCGGCGTCAGCTGCCGCATTAGTGGGGCCGGCCCTGCTCCTAATAAACGTTTAGTTTTTAATTAACTTCTGTCACGACCCAGGCTGCAGAGCACCAATAACCATACACAGAGGCCAGAATCTATCTAATATCTTTATTGAAGGAATATATAAAGTTAATAAAAACAAGTGTAGAAAATAGTTCAGAATTAGACCTTTCAGGAAAGGTCAGAATTAGTCCAAAAAAGCAATGTCCAATAAGAAATATTAAGGTCCAAAGTTGTAATCCAATAACCGAAACACTCACTTTGCCAAGCAAAGTGAGGGGAGATGACAAGGTCCTTTAGTCCATGAAACTTGAGCGAGGCTAGGAAGTAACTTGATACTTAAAACAAGGCTTGAACGTGGAACAAGGTAACTAAGAACAAGAACAAGGTCCGTGGAATAACTTGATAAATCCGTGGAACAAGGCAAGGATTGATCCTGGGAAACAAGGCAAAGTCCGTAGATAAACAAAGGCTGGGAAGCAAGGCGAAGGCTGGATAGCAAGGCAAGGCTTGAGCAGGAGCGAGGCTTGAACCGGAGCGCGCTGTCCAGACACAACTCGCTCCGTAGGCTGACGAATTGACTCCGCGAAGTTACTACGCGGGTAAAACACCTAAATAGAGTCTAGCTTTCCCGCCGAAGCAGTTCTCTGGGAATCAGAACCGAAAGCTAACTCTGAGACCAGATGTGAGACTCCCCAAAGATTCTCACGAGAAGCAGTCTTAATTGGCCACATTCTTAGCTGCAATCCTCGCACTCCTGCGCGAAGCTGAATCCAAACTTCTCTGTTGTTTACAAAACTCCCGGCGCAAGAATACGGGAGAAGTAGGCTCTGGGCTTGTTTGACATACTTCTGGGAGACAACTTTCTTGCAGGTGCAAGGTTCCCAGATCTGCCTGGGAAAGATCTGGCTGAGAGGAATCCAGTTCAGACTGGGAAGGTAAAAAACCCAAGTTTTCATCTTCATCAGGAATTACAATGTCCTGAGCAGGACTACAAGGCCCATGGGTCATCACACTATCCCCCTCCTCAAGGCCCCTCCCAAACTGGGGCCCTCTCCCCGAGGCGCGAGGTCGTGGTTTGGTGGGATAGGTCTGATGAAAGCGACGGGTTAGATCAGGAGCATGGACTGTGGAGGCGTCTTCCCAAGAGCGTTCCTCAGGGCCAAAACCCACCCAGTCAATGAGATATTGTAGGCGGCGGCGGTGAAAGCGAGAATCCAAAATGTCCTCAACCTCGAACTCCTCCTCCCCATTCATCAAAACAGGAGGGGGGGCCGGTTGGTCTGTATCAGGTCGCACACCATCCGCCGGAAGGAGCAGGGAACGGTGAAACACGGGGTGAATGCGAATTGAACGCGGAAGTTGGAGTTTGAAAGTCACGGGGTTTAATTGCGCCACCACTGGATAGGGACCAATGAAACGGGCATCTAACTTCCGGCAAGGGCGGTGGGAGGGCAGAAAGCGAGTGGACAGGAAAACCCGATCTCCTACCTTGATTTCGGGGCCCGGCTGGCGATGTTTGTCAGCGTGGCGTTTATAGTCCTCCTTGGCTTGGTCCAGTTGCTGGAGCAAAAGTTGTTGCACCGCTGTGAGTTCCTGCAGCCAATCCTCTGCTGCGGGAACCTCTGAAGTTTCAATGACAGGGGGGAAGAAACGTGGATGGAAGCCGTAGTTTGCAAAGAACGGCGTTTCTTTTGTAGAAGCTTGAACTCCATTGTTGTAGGCAAACTCAGACAGTGGTAACAGAGAAGCCCAATTGTCCTGTTGATAGTTTACATAACAGCGAAGATACTGCTCCAAAGTGGCATTGGTGCGCTCCGTTTGCCCATCTGTTTGGGGATGATGAGCTGAAGATAAGCGAGAGTCTATGCCCAATAGTTTTTGTAGTGCCTTCCAAAAACGAGAGGTGAATTGAGATCCACGGTCTGTGACTAAACTCTTGGGCAATCCATGTAGTCTGAAAACATGTTGAAGAAATAGATCCGCAGTTTCCTTGGCCGTGGGGAGGCCTTCGCAGGGAATGAAATGGGCTAACTTGGTGAATAGGTCCACCACCACTAAGATCGTGGTGAGTCCACAGGAAGGTGGTAGGTCAGTGATGAAATCCGCGGAAATTATTTCCCATGGGCGAGATGGGGTAGGAAGGGGGTGTAAAAGTCCTGAGGGCTTCTCCCTTCGTATCTTGGAGCGCTGGCATACTGGGCAGGTGTTGACATATTTTTCCACATCCTTGCGGATCTTGGGCCACCAAAAATCCCTTAGGATCAAATGCATAGTTTTAAATAGTCCGAAGTGTCCTGCTGGTTTGCAGTCATGACACAGACGAAGCGCTTTTTCCCTGCCCGGTCCGGGTGGGATATAAACATGATTTCTATAGCAGAGCAGCCCATCTTTAAGCGAAAAGGGGAAATGCAGACCTTGGCGAAGTTGGTCCTGCGCCCAGGCATCTGCTTGCTGACTAGCCCTGATTTCTTGAGCACAGATGGGTCCTGGAGTAGGGGAAGTTGAACCAATGGGAATGGATTTGGTGTTCCCCACCGTGAGCGTGGCAAAGTTCTCAGGTTGTAGCAGTTGGGATTCAAAGGTCTCCTTGCGTCCTGCAGCGTATTCCGGTTTACGTGACAGGGCGTCTGCTTGCTTGGTTTGGGCTGGGGTCACATAATGGATCTGAAAGTTGAAACGTTCAAAGAATAAAGCCCAACGTTGCTGCCTCTGATTTAGTTTGCGGGCAGTTCTTAGATGTTCTAGATTACGATGATCAGTGTGGACTTCAATGGGAAATTTGGCCCCTTCTAGCCAATGTCTCCAAGTTTCAAAGGCTGCCTTTATGGCCAGTAGTTCTTTTTCCCAAATGGTGTAATTCCTCTCTGGTGTGGTTAGTTGACGAGAATAAAAGGCACAGGGGTGGAGGTGATCTCCCACCGGTTGTAAGAGTACAGCCCCAATTGCCACATCAGAGGCGTCCGCTTGCACCACAAAAGGGGTTCCAGGATTTGGGTGCTGTAGAATTGGCTGGGAGGTGAATAGTTTCTTTAGTTGCTGGAACCCTTTCTCTGCTTGATCAGTCCAGCGGAAAGGCTGCTTTCCACGGATGCAGCTAGTGATGGGGTCGGACCAGCGGGCAAAATCTGGAATGAACTTGCGGTAGTAGTTCGCGAACCCCAAGAAACGCTGCACCTCTTTCTTGTTAGTTGGCGCCCGCCATTCCAATACTGCTGAAACTTTGGCTGGATCCATGGAAAGCCCTAGAGGCGAGATGCGGTAACCAAGGAAATCTACCTCTTGTAGATCAAAAGCGCATTTTTCCAGCTTGGCATAAAGTCCATGATCCCGCAATCGTTGTAACACCATTTTGACGTGGTTCTCATGTTCTGATTGTGATCTGGAAAACACCAAAAAATCGTCCAGGTAGATTATCAAGAACCTGTCTAGATAGTCCTGAAAAATGTCATTGACAAAATGCTGGAACGTTGCGGGGGCTCCGCATAAACCGAAATTCATAACTCGGGACTCAAATAATCCGAATTTGGTCTGGAAGGCGGTCTTCCACTCGTCCCCTTCCCTGATGCGAACTAAGTTGTAAGCCCCCCGAAGATCCAGCTTGGTGTAAACCTTGGCTCCTCGAAGCCGATCCAGTAGATCCGAGATTAAGGGCAGGGGATAGCTGTTCCGCTTGGTGATATTGTTCAATGCTCTGTAGTCCACCACCAAGCGTAGTTCCCCTGACTTCTTCTTCACAAACATCACTGGGGAGGCGGCTGGGGATTGAGAGGGTCTGATGAATCCCTTGCGAAGGTTTGTCTCTAGGAATTCCCTGAGAGCTTCTTGCTCTGGTTCAGTCAGGGAGTAGAGATGCCCTCGCGGGATCGGGGCCCCCTCCACCAAGTCAATGGCACAGTCATAAGGTCTATGTGGGGGTAATTTTTCGGCTTCTTTCTCATTGAATACATCCCAATACTCGGAGTACTTCTTTGGCAAGGTGATGATGGGCTCGGTGTCTGTGGCATGGCATACCTTGGCTACGAGGCAATGGTTTTGGCAGTACGGTGAAGCAAACTGCAGTTCTCTGTTGGACCAGGAAATGTTAGGGTCGTGGAGAGTCAGCCATGGAATTCCCAAAATCACAGGGAAATGGGGGACCTCGGTAACAAAGAAGGAAATCTCTTCCATATGTTCCCTTATCCACATCCTGGTGGGTTCCGACCACTGACTTACGGGGCCCGTCTTGAGGGGACGGCCGTCTATGGCTTGCACCACACGGGCATTCTTGAAATCATGATATTGTAATCCCAGAGAGTCGGCATACTCTCTATCGATGAAATTGTTGGTAGCTCCAGAGTCTATCATGGCGTGGATCATGACGGGTCCCCTTTTTGCTGACCATAATGTGACCACGAGAAGGAACAGGACCCCGGTTGGCGGCTCTTGGATGGATTTTTTGACCGGGTTGGCGAGCCTCTCTACACCCGGTCGTTGGCTTCCCCCGCCGGCTGTGTGCCAGTCGGCTCAGACGCCTTCGTCTCCGTGGAGGACGCCGCCGCAAGACGGGCGGCAGGCTTCCCTTTGGCTGGGCACTCTCTGGCGAAGTGGCCCCCGTTCCCGCAGTACCAGCAGAGGTTTAAGCGTTGACGACGGGCCTTCTCGGCGGCATCTAGTCTGGGACGCACATTGCCCAACTGCATCGGCACCTCCTCGCCTCCTCTGGGGTATGGGGTTGGCGGTGGGGGTCTCCACACCGGACGTGGCTGAACGCTGGCGGGAGCGGGGGGTTTTGCCCCGGCTCTACTGCCCTGGCCTCGAACCCACTGTTTTCTGTTGGCAATCATGACTTCAGCCCGTAAACATTGATCAATGAGTGCCTCGAGGGTCTGGGGAGGATCCACCTTGGAGATTTCTTCCAGCATTTCAATGTTGAGACCCTCCCGGAATTGTCCCCTGAGGGCTACATCGTTCCAGCCGGTGTTGTGGGCCAGCACTCGGAACTCGGCTATATACTGAGACATAGGTCTGTCTCCTTGGAAAAGGCGACGGAGTTTGTGACCGGCTGCCTCCAAATTGTCCTCGATTCCCCAAGTCTCCTTGAGGTGGTCCAAGAAGTGTTGCGCTGATCTTAGGTGTGGAGAGGCTTGGTCGAACAGTGCCGTCGCCCAGCTGGCCGCTGGCCCGTCTAGAAGACTGTAAACCCATGCCACTTTGATGTCTTCTTGGGGAAACTCGGCAGCACGGGCCTCCAGATAAGCTTGACATTGGCGACGGAAGACATGAACCTTAGAAGCTTCTCCAGTAAACTTGGTTGGCAACGCCATGGCCGGAAGACGAACTCCGCGTTCCTTCAAACCCCTTATTTCTCCATCCTGTGCATTGAGCTTATCGCGGATTCGGTCCACCTCTTCCTTGTCGATGGTGTAGGTAATCGGCTGGCCGCTCGGCCCAGGTACGACTCCGGTAGACATTCTGGCCGAGGTTAATTGGTGCTTAGGGTGGCGGAGTCAAACTGTCACGACCCAGGCTGCAGAGCACCAATAACCATACACAGAGGCCAGAATCTATCTAATATCTTTATTGAAGGAATATATAAAGTTAATAAAAACAAGTGTAGAAAATAGTTCAGAATTAGACCTTTCAGGAAAGGTCAGAATTAGTCCAAAAAAGCAATGTCCAATAAGAAATATTAAGGTCCAAAGTTGTAATCCAATAACCGAAACACTCACTTTGCCAAGCAAAGTGAGGGGAGATGACAAGGTCCTTTAGTCCATGAAACTTGAGCGAGGCTAGGAAGTAACTTGATACTTAAAACAAGGCTTGAACGTGGAACAAGGTAACTAAGAACAAGAACAAGGTCCGTGGAATAACTTGATAAATCCGTGGAACAAGGCAAGGATTGATCCTGGGAAACAAGGCAAAGTCCGTAGATAAACAAAGGCTGGGAAGCAAGGCGAAGGCTGGATAGCAAGGCAAGGCTTGAGCAGGAGCGAGGCTTGAACCGGAGCGCGCTGTCCAGACACAACTCGCTCCGTAGGCTGACGAATTGACTCCGCGAAGTTACTACGCGGGTAAAACACCTAAATAGAGTCTAGCTTTCCCGCCGAAGCAGTTCTCTGGGAATCAGAACCGAAAGCTAACTCTGAGACCAGATGTGAGACTCCCCAAAGATTCTCACGAGAAGCAGTCTTAATTGGCCACATTCTTAGCTGCAATCCTCGCACTCCTGCGCGAAGCTGAATCCAAACTTCTCTGTTGTTTACAAAACTCCCGGCGCAAGAATACGGGAGAAGTAGGCTCTGGGCTTGTTTGACATACTTCTGGGAGACAACTTTCTTGCAGGTGCAAGGTTCCCAGATCTGCCTGGGAAAGATCTGGCTGAGAGGAATCCAGTTCAGACTGGGAAGGTAAAAAACCCAAGTTTTCATCTTCATCAGGAATTACAATGTCCTGAGCAGGACTACAAGGCCCATGGGTCATCACAACTTCACTATTAGCTCCACAGCTAGCTCTCAGAATTAATTCCAGTTTGGCTTTTAATTATCATGTAAGTGCTAATTAAACCAAGGGGAAAATACTTAAAAGTTAATATGACAGATTACGCACCATAAAACTTACTGTTCTAAATATCACTCATTGTTTTTATGTATCTCTAAGGTTTCAATCCCAAACAATCTTGATTTAGAAGTTTTTAAAGCAATCCTTCATTTTCCTGTTTATAAAAGGCGTGTTTCATTTATAATGGAGTGCACATTTCTTAACAGTTCCAAAATAAAACTTGGGATATTAGTAATATTTTAAAAGAAAGATGGCTTCTGGATTTTGTTTTCTTTTGATTTGATCAAGCAGGTGATGAAGTCCAATGACTCTATTAATAACCAAAGACTTCGTCTTGATTAGAAACTTTAAATCTGGGTATGTTATGAATTATGTGCTTCTTTGTGTGATGAAATGTTCCAAGGTATCAGGTTTGTTTTATTTTTATCCCACCTTTCTCCCAGTACAGTGGATGAGACTGCTCTAGTTGTTATGTTGCAACTGCATATATATGTACTCACAAGTAAGCCCTATTGAGTTCAGAGGAACTTAAAGCCAAGCTATACATTACTTTTAATGTATAGTGTAGATGCACAATGTCCATTATTTGAAATTAGGAATATGGCTGAGATCTTTGTGCTTCTCCAATCCTGCCTGTGGTTCCGATCAAAATTGGGTAAACTATATCTGGAAGCTGCATTGAGAAAAAGCCCAGGTTAAGATCCCCAGTCAAAATGAATGTGGATTTGCCTCCATTACAAACAACCGATGCAAATAGGATCTAGATTGGTTTCATTAGAGAAGGAACCATCCCACACATTCCACACTAATATTCTGATTAAGTTTCTCTGCTCTTATATTTCTGCAAGAAGAAAAGAACAGGTATATCTGTATTCTACGGATGTATGAGAAGCAACATTTAACTTGACACCCATTTTGCCAGTCAGTGGATGGCAGCCTTACTGATTTACTAATTCATGTGGTGCTCTCTCCTAGTTGGAGCATCTAAAACAGGGGTAAGGATCATGCAGCTGTCCCCTCATGTGATGGATTGCAAGTCACAGAAGTCACAACCAGCATTGCCAATGGAAATTCTGAGAAATGCAGTCCAATATCTGGGGAGCCACATGTTTCTCAACCAAGCCTAGGAGAATCCCACATCCATAGCATATTCAGTTTTCTTTCTCTAATGTGCAGCAGAAGGATGGTTGAAGCTCACTCAGGTCATCCTTCATTCTCACGTTGGTCCCCTGAGATAGGGCAAAACAAAAGTCCTTCTTTCTTAGTTGTCCACAATTATGCATCACATTTGCTTCTAGAGAGAGCATATCATGGCCATCAGAATGAATCTCCATGTTCTGCCAAAGAACATGACTGCAGATCAATGTCCCATCTATAGTAGTTGGTAACTACTTTATGGTGCTTTAAAGAGACTCATTACATTGCTGTCTCAGCAAGCAGCCTGCAAGACTGCCTTATTATACATGAACTGAAACTGCATTACAACTTGGAATTACCTTTTTGAAATAGAACTTCCCAAAATCTTTAAAATGTTTCTAAGCTCTTGAATAAATTAACTGTTTATAGTCAAATGTTCCAGTATCTCTTCTGTCTGATGCAAGAGTGGGCAAAGAGATGTTTCACAGGTAGTATCTTGTTCCCTATAGTCTGAGAAAAAATTGTGAAATGTAGAGAGTATGCTTTTTGCATTTTTATTATGTCTGAGTGGTGAGGTATTCAGAGAAATGGGATTTAACTGGGATATCAGTCCAAAAGTTTTCAATTTTGAGCCTTTCTGTGCACACTCTATCGGTTAGTCTGTCTTTGAAGAGCCTGTTGGGTTATGGTAATTCTATGAATTTCAGGGAGGTTTTCTTAGACAAGGAATGCTCAGATGAGTTTTGACACTACATTTCTTTTAATATAGGTAAAGTTAAAGGTTTTCACCTGACATTAAGTCTAGTCATGTCCAACTCTGGGGATTGGTGCTCATCTCCATTTCTAAGCCGAAGAGCTGGCGTTGTCCGTAGACACCTCCAAGGTCATGTGGCTGACATGACTGAATGGAGCGCCATTACCTTCCTGCCAGAACGGTACCTGTTGATCTACTCACATTTGCATGTTTTCGAACTCCTGCGTTGGCAGAAGCTGGGGCTAACAGCGGGATTTCACTTCGCTCCCCGGATTCAAATTGCTGACCTTTTGGTCAGCAAGTTCAGCAGCTCAGCGGTTTAATCTGCTGCACCACCGGGAGCTCCTGCTCTTAATATAGCTTATAGCATTTGGTATTTCTTGGTGGTCTCCCATGAAAGTACTACCATAATCAAGCCTAACACTGCTTAGCTTCTAATAACAGACATGTTCTACTGTCTTCAGAGTATTTAGATCCCTTATGCCACTGCAAATAGTTAACTTCAAAAGGATGCTATACTACTTGTAAGAAAACTAAAAATGTGTCCTTTTAAAATGTATACATACCAATACCATTACTATAGTCTTATGTCAGGAGTTTTGTGGGATAGACCTGCCTAAGTCAGGCTCCAATTTTACCTATGCTAGGAAAACTCAAGTCTTGATCATGCTATATGCTAGTGACAAATAGACTTTTACCCATAAACTGCACTAAAACAGAGGAAACCAACCACAATAACAAAGATCCTCCTTATTCTGCAGTTCAGCAGAACAAAGAATGACAGCCAGATCTCTTCTGGGGAAAGAATCCGAGTAATGGACGACAACTAAATACGCCAAGCTTGCTGTTTTCAATGTGTAAAATGAAAATGATGGTCTTTCAGGACAGACAAAACGTTTTAAGAAATCATTTCCCAGATGAGCTTGTAAACAGTTCTGAAGACACCACTGGGATATTCAAGATTTCTGATAAAACATATTTGGCATCATGCAGTGACAGAGAAGGCTAGCTTTCCTTGTTTTTGAAATGTGGTGCACTGTACTGGAACAAATCCTGTAGTTTCAAGCAATGCTTTTGCATTTCTTAGGAGTCTTGAGATGTTCCTATTTTAAACAGCAGTCACCTCACCCACCCCTTTCACCTTGCATAGTAATATGCTCTTAAAGTTAAGGTGATGTGACAGCACAGATGGATGCACCTATGTCCTTGGATGTCCCAAAACGTAATTCCTGACTTCAAACACACTGATGCCTTAACTTTTTAGTTTTGAATTTCTGAGCTAGACTTGTAGAGCTGGGACACAGGAGGTGGCATAAGAATGAATGTGAGTCAATACAACAGGTCAAAAAGCAGTACCTGCAAAGGATTTGGTAATGCCATGTAGTTTTGTGATCACTGGTGGCACAGGAAGGAGTTAAAAACTCAACTTCAGAAATGACAGAGGATTCACATTCAACTCACAGGTATCCAATTTTAGCTTCTAAAGCTACCATAGGTGACTTCCAGAGACATTTACACAGTTCAGCATTTTTTATTTTCTCCTGATGGTAAAATAAAATAAATTGTCTTGACTTCACTACTTAATTTTATATCCACGTGCCAATACAACATTTCCTTTGGACTAATTTTTTCACGTTCAGTTTTCCTGAAATAACCTTTCTCCGTTTTCACCAACACCTCGAGGAATCTATGTCTTGGAACAGGGACCCTAAAGCATTTGTTCTCAACCTGGGGTCCCCAGATGTTTTTGGTCTTCAACTCCCAGAAATCCTAACAGCTCGTAAACTGGCTGGGATTTCCGGGTGTTGTAGGCCAAAAACATCTGGGGACCCTAGGTTGAGAGCCACTGCCCTAAAGTCAATCTTTTTTCCTGAATCTTTAGAGCAAAATCCTAACCAGCGAGCGACACAATAAGCTTTAATTAAATGGCTACTAATAAATTAGGAGAGAATACATATTTCATAAAGAGCTACTTTTTATGTTGTAAACCATGTAATATGACCATTTAATCCACACTGTTCTATATTTTTTTCTGAAATGCACATTTTTTTCTGATTCTGGTAAAGTGTACCTTCATTTCATTGATTTCTTGGTTTTCAACAAATCTTGAAATTATTTGCACCTATGAATAACCTTAAGGTTACCAGTTGTAACACCTTATCTCCTACTGAGAAACATAGAAGACCTCATTTTCATTCTGCCTATCTGGAAAGCATCAGGACAATGAAGGAAATGTTAAATCATTGTAAGGAGCACCATGAGATAATAGCATAGCTGGACTCTCATTTTCTATATGAACTCTGCAGCTTTGGTCTTGCTTCTAACATTTTGTGATAAAATCACCATATCAGTGATATTCATCTTCCTTTGGGTTGTCATCCAAGCAGCTATTGTAAGACAGAGATCCTAATAGTGTCCCATGTGTATAGTTATGCAAAATGTACCCTTGCATAGGAAAGCATGTCAAGAAATTACTAATGAAACCATAGTCTAGAGACACTGTCTTGCACAACATATCAAAATGGATTGCATCCTATTTTTCTAACTTCTAAAGCAACATGCCCCATTATTTTTTTTAAATGTCAAAGAAGCAACTTTTCTAATATAAGTCAGTTGAGTCTTTGTTTCACTTAAGCTGCACTTGCTTGCTTGCTTACATAAGAGAAAGATCAATAGAAAGAGACAGAGACTTGACCTCCGCCCACCTGCTGAGATTTTCTGAATAGCACATTATACTACGAAGTGGGGCCCCTCAACAGTTGTATTCATACTGCTACTGTTATCTGTCACTAACTGCCAATTATAATAGAGACATATTTTGTAAAACACGATCCATCAAAGCCTCAACTGTGCTGTAACAGAAAACGTCAGAACCGTAATAAGTCTTGTGTATTTAAAGCATTAATAAATTGCAAATCAGGGAATTCCAGTAGCTAAGAAAACATGCAGAAGACCAGGCAGTAAGAATGTGTTTGCAAATTATTCATCAAACATCACATTGTGTTACTGCTTATTTTTGATAGGAATAAACACATGATTGGTAGCACATGTGAAAATGTTTTTAAATTTTAAAAAAACAAAACAACTTTCTGCCAGCATGATCTGGTTCTTTATCCTAGTCTATCAATATTTTATGATCCCCCTAACCCAGTGGTTCCCAACCCAGATGTTTTTGGCCTTCAACTCCCAGAAATCCTAACAGTTGGTAAAATGGCTGGGATTTCTGGGAGTTGTAGGCCAAAAACGTCTGGTGACCCCAGGTTGAGAACCACTGCTCTAACCACAGAACCCATATCCACAGTTTCACTTTCCTGACCTGGATAAAAAATGGTCTCTCTGGTTATTCACTAGATCCAGGTGATTGTATTTTATGTATCCCTAAGAAGTTACCATAAAGTCACACTGAAGGACCTAATTAATTCCTCTAGACCAGGGGATATCTCTTTAGAAATATCTAGGTCCTCCAGGACAACTCTGTGTATACTGGGATCTGAATTCAGGGAATTTAATGCTGTTTAATTATATCTATGGTTTCAAGTAACCATGATCTGGCTAGAAATTTATTTCTCATGGATACAGGAGTCTTACTATAGGCTGACAGAAAAGACACTGTTCCAAAGAATTGATAGTGGTGGGATAGGACTGGAGACATCCTATTAGTGATGTGTGTTCATGAATATGCTTTAATGTGTATGTCTGTTTTTCGATGCGACAGAACCTTTTGTGTTGCATTCAAAACCTCTAACCCAGCAACTATCAAACCTCAGGGAGAGGCCATTGCTGCTTACTGATGGGGAAGGGAAGGAGCCAGTACTGCCTTTCCAAAGATTTGAGAGCTGCTGGAAAGATGGGAGAATATAGAACTAGACAGATCATTATGTGCTGCCTGTTTGAAATAAAAATTTGGTTGTTATCTGCTGGAAGAGCAGGCAATATGGGCAAGGACAATGGAGAGAGGTGATTAGTAGGTTTGTCCTGCTTTTGTGCAAGATTCGTATATAGTAATTCAGAGTATGAAAATAATCAAACAGCAGCTGGACACTTCTTTCCTTTTCTTTTATGGAGTTCCTACTCCATCTTAGATGTTTAATTAGCAATAATATTACATTTCCTACCAAAAGAAAAGTTGAATTTTACCCGGGTCTAAAAACTCAAGGGTGTTCTACAAGTTGAAAATATATGGCCAGATGTAAGTATCATTTAATTCAATAAAATTTACTCCCTGATAACTGTGAGTTGAACAGCAGTCATGCTGATCTTTATGAATACACAGTGCAATACTACTCTTTGGCATGGGGAACATTTATGTGTGTGCATGTACAGTCCTGGTTAGTATTTAGATGGGGGGATACCAAATAATACCAAATGCTGCAGCTATATTTCAGAGGAAAGAACTGGAAAAACAACCTCTGAGTATTCCTTCCTAAAGAAGATGAAATTCATAGGGTCACCATAAGTCAACAGGCAACTTCAAGACACACACACTCACATGTACACACTGACACGATGAGCTCATCAACTATCATTACACCACTGAATATGTATTTTAATTGCATGTAATTTGTGTTCTAAGAATCACTGGGGGCCCTTCTTGGTGCACTTTCTTCTTCCAGTCAAAAGCAAGGAGGTTATCAAGCATGCTGTGCTTCACACATACAGTGGAACCTCGACTTAATAGTCCCCCAATGTAAGAGCATTTTGAGTTAAGAGCCATAGCTCGGCCCAGTTTTTGCTTTGACATACGAGCAGCATTTTAAGAGCTAGTGCTAGAGGGAGTGCTAGCATGAGAGTGCAGGGCTTTAGGACTTCAAGGGAGCAGTTTCCATGCCTTGTGCTCTTATCTGCTTTGGAAGATTGCTTTCTACTTTGCACTTTGGGGAGCTTTGAGTTAGTTGATTTTGTGTGATTTTAATTCCTGGTATGTTTGGTTTCATGAACAGAGAAAGGGAGAGAGAGCAAGAGAGGGAGGAAGGTTGGAATGAGTAAAGTATGAAGAAAATGATGCTTCTGCCTCTTCGCTCTGTGCTTCCTTGCCACTTTGTGCTGCTACCATTGTGTCACAACTTTGTGCTTTTACCATTTTAAAGATGATCTTTCTTTTTTTACTGTTCCATGAGAATGTGCATTTATACATTATTTGTTATGTATAAAGTACATTTTCTTATTTAAAAACATGTAAGAAAAATGGGGGGGGGGGGGGGGGCTTAGAGGGCCAGAACGGATTAACAGCATTTCAATGCATTTCAATGGGAAAAATTCCCTTTGAGGTAAGAGCAATTTGAGATAAGAGTTCAACCACAGAACAAATTAAACTCTTAACTCAAGGTATCATTGTACTTTCAACTTGCTGAAGAGGCTGTAGTTCCATGCACATGCAACTTGAGTCTTTGGTGGTGTAAATCCTGATCTCCTTCATTTCCATATGGTAAATAGGAAATGTTCAGCTATTTTCTCCTTGTTGCAAACAGTGCTCATCCCTTTGCACATTAGGTAAAATACCAATTGTGCATTTCAGGAGTGTTTTTTTTTTAAAAAAAATGCATTTCACTGACAAATTTAGTAAGTGTTGTCTTATTACATAATAATAATAATCATAAACATCGTCATCATTATTTATAACCTGCTTCCATCTCCCCAAGGGGACCAAGTCCAATCAAGAGATAAAACAATACAATGACAGCATCAGGACTAAGCGGTGAGGCTATTAAGAAATTACAAATGAAGGCAGGCATGTGCAAAAACATAAGGCAATGAACTTCAAAACACAAGGCAGTGAGATTCAGGAATAGGGTAAAGTGCTGAGGGTTAGGGCAGTAAATAGTTAAGACTGGATGGTGATAAAAATGGACCTACTGTTCGAAAGCACATTAAAAAATCCAAGTCTTCAAATTTTTGCAGAATGTGGCCAGGGTAGGTGCTAATCTGAGCTGGTCAAAGTTGTAGCATTCCTTTATACTTGCTGTATATATATGGGCTTAGCACCATAACAAGAAAAAAATTGCAAATACCACAAATAAACACCTCGCACTGTTTGGGATGTTACTCATGCACTGCAACTTAGATTACTTGAGGGGACTGGAGAATACCTGAGTCCCACTGTTGTGATCGAGGTGACCACCCCCCCCCCCAGGACTTTGTAAAAGATAGTTCAAAAATCAAGACTTTATGTTCTATATTCCATATATTTATAGTAGAAGGTGATTGAGACTTTTTACTTGAGTTTACTGTGGTTTACTAAAACTCTCTGTACAAAAGGTGTTTGACCTTTTAGCCTGAGGCAAGAGATAACAACTTCATGAATTGTAAAATCATGCTGCTAAAACTCCACTTTTATGAATTTCCATGCTGGGTTCTCCAGATGTTATGAACTTCGTTCTTATCAAATATTTTCAATTGTTTATATCATTCATGATTCCCCTTTAGGCAATGTAACTCACTTTTATGGATTCTCCCTTATTTCCATGAAATCTATCTATCTGCCTATATGTATTTGTACTCTTTGGGATCCCCGGAACATATGTATTTTTCCCAGCATGGTTTATATTCCAACTTTATTTTATTTTTCATTTTATTTCATATAATTGTCAAATCATGAAATCAAATAGGAAATATTTTGAACTCAACATGAACCCCATTTCCTATGACCCAGGCTTCCTTTCCCAAAAACAAAAGGATAATCTGCCACCGCTAAATCCAATCAAATTCAAATTGCATGGACAATATAGGGCTTGAGTCGCCGAATTCGGAGTTGTTGACCTAAAGGTGATTCGCCCCAAGGCAAACATTGTCATATCTCACCCAAAGGAAAAACCAGGACACCTCAGGAAGGCGCCCTGCAGAGCCTGCCAATATGGCTCATCACCACCCATCTTTGCTTCCATCTCTGACACCCCAAGGCATATCTAAAATCTGTATACGTGACAGAAACCCGGACACCCTTGATTGCTGCCATTAATAAATTAAGCACCCTTTAGAAATCGGTCTAGCAGGACTTAATCCGCTAGTTCCTGTCCCGTCACCTCATTGTTTTGATAACTCCCGCCTTCTCTTTCCTGATTGGCCCGAGTAGAGACAAAAGGCAGCTTCCTATTGGGCCAACGGAGCAAGGCGGGAAACGAAAGCCCGCCTCGTTCAACCTTCTAGCCTATCAACGATCAGATGGGCGGGGAAGCAGGGCGGGAAATTCAAAGGGTTGTCAGACTGAAATTTTGTATAAGTATGGCTTTATTTTGATTGTATGGTACCCTAGTAGACTGAATGATCGCTACTAGAGTCCTCTTCAGCTGAATTGCTCAATAAAGACTCCTTGGCGGATTTTCCTTCAACTTTGGCGGACCTTCTTCATTTCGGCTTCAGGTTGTATTGCGGCTCGTAATTCTCCTTTTGGCTTCGCCAAGGTCCATTCTCTCAGGACCGGATCGGGTCTCTCCTTAAGGACGGTCGACAACACTGTGCTGAAAAAGAAAATCTCAAAAACATTTCCTTGCATTCCTAACCAGCTGTCATTGCAGAGTCTTATGATAACTAGTTGGGGCAGAATGGGCAATGAAAGTAAGTGTTCTGATCAGCATCCATGTGAAAGCAATGTAGTACAGATGAATGTCATCCACACTCAAATGTACCCTCCTTTCTGTGTTATGTACATTGGAATATAGGTCTCCATTCTGCTCTAACTTGACAATTTTAGCACCCAAGTATCAGATTTTCATCTGGGTTGCCTTGGCAATGGGATTACATTTCCCCTGACAAGTTGAAGACAAATTTACACCGTTTCATAAAGAGATGAGGGGGAAAAATTGAAAAGGAGGTTGTACATCATGGATGAGCAAACGTGTGACTTAATTTTTCCCAGCTTAGCACTAAAATGCATGCATAGGTTGAAAATGTATACCATGGCTTAAGTGCTGAATACATGAAGAAAAAAGTGAACGATATTAATGTTTCTTGTTCACTCCAAAAGTCTACATGTGAATTAAAGACATGTAATTTCCAGCTCAGCACAAGGTAATGCCACGGATGCTCTGCTTTGCTGGAACAGACATCACTTCCAGTAGACACTGATTGTGAGCACCAACAGAACTATAAAGCCAAGGATTCCATAACACTGAACTATGGTGGTTAAAGTGGTGTCAAACTGTGTTAATTCTATAGTGTATTGTCCACCCCTGGGGATATCTGAAAAGTGATGGTACTTGTGCTTGTAAATCATTGTTGAAGAAAACTGTCACAGAAAGCTGCCATTCTAAAATGCTGCTAAAACAGATCTGTGAGGAAATCAATATTTTTTCTCTTTTAGATTAAAATTAACGCACTAGGAAGTGCAGACAGTTGCCAGGGAAACCACAAACTCCTTTCAGGCTCTCCCATTCCCACCCAGAATCAATGAAGAGTCCTGTGGCAAATTTATGACAGTGCAAGCAATTGCAGACTGCAGCCAAGCTCATCATAAAGTGATCTGCAGTCTGTAAACACATGTGCTACTAAGCATGGGTTGCTATTTAAGGTGTCATTGGACTCTTTGGCCAAAATTCAGTTGCTAATCCCAACTAGGACAGGCCAACTGATTCAACTTCTGATGTAAACAATACACCACTAATTCAATTAGCCTGCTCAAGTTTGTATCTTTGTTTTTTTAAATTTCCCCCTCGATTTACTCAGGCATCAGAAAGTAACTACACTGACAAAATGGTTTTTAATGAGTTTGTGCTGTAGATTTAGACTTTGTGTTTCCACCTTTTAAAAAATCTCAGGGTAGCTCTTGATGAAGGACTTCATTGCTCATAATTCAGATATTGTGCTGTTATTCCACAATTTTTTCCTGCATAGATTTTCTTATTAAGAAAAAGGAGGGAAGAAATAAAAAAGAAAACAGTGGTTTGATATCACCTATCCCCCCCCCCCCCAGCAGTCTTTGGGAAATAATGTTTAATACCACATTAGGTAAAGTTAAAGGTTTTCCCCTGACATTAAGTCTAGTCGTTTCCGACTCTGGGGGACCGGTGCTCATCTCAATGTCTAAGCCGAAGAGTCAGCGTTGTCTGTAGACACCTCCAAGGTCAAGTGGCCGGCATGACTGCATGGGGCACTATTATCTTCCTTCTGGAGTGGTACCTATTGATCTATTCACATTTGCATGTTTTTGAACTACTAAACTGGCAGAAGCTGGGGCTAACAGCGGGAGCTCATCCCGCTTCCCAGATTCAAACCGCCGACCTTTCGGTCAGCAAGTTCAGCAGCTCAACAGTTTAACCCGCTGCGCTATCGGGCAGATACCACTTTATCTACCATGATATTAACACTTTAGTGAGATTATTTGAATTCTTTATTGCAGTCTACTAAACTATGGTATGAAAGCTTTTTTTAGAGAATTCCTGAAACTACAAATCCTAGGATCAAAGACTTGTGATCTTTACAAGACCTGAACATATATACTCAAAAACTCAATTGAATGGTCTGAAGGCACCTATTCCAGAAACCCAAAAGTGCAACCCCAAGGCAGTAGAGGTCAGGCAAAGTCATCAGTGGATCAGATGCAAAAGGAGCATTGTTTCTGTTAGGAGCAAAGACAACATTTACACTGTGTGTGAAAAGTATCTTCAAAAGAGGGAAATAGATGGTAGCACACATATACTGCATTCAAGAGAATAACTATGTTGCAAGACCACAGCTCATAATATAAGACCAACTTAAAACATCATGCGGCTGTCTTTAAGGTTCTGGGCATTTCCTAGAAAGAAGAGCAACCCATAAAACCAGAGAAAGAAATAATTTGAGGATTTGAACATAAACCATTAACAGAACAAAATATTTCTCAATATGTGCTTTCACACGGATAATGTTTTCTCTAATTGCCTCCATTCGTATCTCTTTTCAAGCACAAGTTGACCAGTGTACCATTATAAGACCATGTTCGCCTCTCACATTATATGCCATACGGAATGAATCAAATGGATGGGAGGACGACCAAGAGGTCTCATCCATCCCTGCAGGTACCATATTGCTGTAGGTCAATTTAAAATCCCAATTGCTTTCATATTCATGCCTGATCCCTGTGCTGCGTTTCTTTTCCCCTTCTAATTTTGAGCATGCACAGTTGACAGATCATCACGTTCAGATTTTTAATTGCATATCCATCCGTTTTCCCACATTAGGCTTCCCTCCCCTTTTCCTTGATGCCTTACAAGTCATTTTGGCAGGAGCTGTTCTCCAGATAAAATAATGATGAGAAACCCTTGGGAAAAACAGACAAAAATCTCATTTTCAAAGCTCCTAGGGCACCCCGGAAAAAAACGATTCCACGTATTCTATTCTAAACGCCGAGTGTTATTGGGAGTGGGTGGTGATAAGCAATACCATCTCATTGTTGCTCTTGAATGGCGAAAAGCAAAATGAAGTGATTCTTTGGAGGGCTTGTGGCTATCTGCAGCTGCCTCTTCCCCTCATTTCCACAAAGAGCACCTACTGCGCCACTCTATGCCTTCCAGTTCCGAACATCAGTTTGCTCCAGAAGCAATGCCAGAAAACTATTTACTGCAGGAAAGAACAGTGATAAGAGGCTAAAAATACCCTGATAGGGATGGGGGGGGGAGGTGTGGAGCACATTTTGTTGAAAGATATGTTGAAACAAAAGGAAATGAAGCTGTTGAAAAGATAGCAACAAACACACAGGCAAAAAGCATGCCTTTGAGCTGCAAAAAAAAAAAAAGGCAAAACTTGCATTGGTTGGTTTCCCTATCTCAAATGCTGAGTGTTTGGGTTCAAGGCTGAGATCTCTGCTAAAATATGCCATCCTGGCTTTGCGATATCCCCCCTCGCTTCCCATGTTCTTAACTGGTACACTCCTAGCCTTTGTTTTTTCCTGCAGGATATTTAGACATACACTCAACATTGTTCCATCTGTGATTCAAGGCCACTAATCATCTTTCCTGTCTCCCTAAAATTAGGGGAAATGCTCAGTTTTTAGGACTCAAAATGATACCGATCTTGACATCATAATAATAATAATAATAATAATAATAATAATAATAATAATAATAATAATAATAATAATTTTATTTTTATACCCCGCCCCATCTCCCCGAAGGGACTCGGGGCGGCTTACATGGGGCCTCGCCCGATACAACAATCAAATAACAATAACAGAGCAATAACACAATTATCCCAATAAAAACATCAGCTTGTAGAAAAGGTAAGGGTTATCCCCTGACATTGAGTCTAGTTGAATCCAACTCAGGGTTGGGGTTCATCTTCATGGTCATGTGGCCGGCATGACTGCATGGAGCGCTGTTACATTCCTGCCAGAGTGGTACCTATTGATCTACTCACATTTGCATATTTTCAAACTGCTAGGTTAGCAGAAACTGGAGCTAACAGCAGGAGCTCATCCCACTCCCCTGATTCGAACTGCCAACCTTTCAGTCAGCAAGTTCAGCAGCTCAGCGGTTTAACCCACTGCACCATCAGGGGCTCCCCTTGACTTGTACATATTACTTATTTAAAGGAAATGCAATCAGCAATATAAAGGCAATCTGTGATCAGACTTGAGAAATGCGTTTTTCATTGTTATCTCTGATTCCATAACCCTCTCACTGACTTGGTCCATTGTGAGCCATGATGGGAATAGTTCATCATTAATTTCTGAAAGGGCAAAGAATCCTACCTCTGCCCTTGATGTCAGCATTTAGAATGTCTTTTATCCTGAGAGACAAAAACAAGCAATTATATTAACTGAACTACTATTCTTATTTTCCATCATGGATCTCAGGCCACTTGATACGCTTCTTTACAAAATCCATGTTACATCATGAAAACCGTGCGAGACAATTTAGCCTGGGAAATTGTATTATTGGTATCTTTACATCCACATATTCTTTTAAATTAAATTCCTTTGATGTGGAATACAACTGAGGGTCCTACATGCTTTTACTGTTGCAAAAATATTAATACTACTAAACTGGAAAGATAAACATTCAGCCAGCACCATTCATGGTTAGATTTAGTTACACATGGACATAATCTTATAGATATTAATTGCAGGAAAGTGTATTTTTGGAAATACACTGAACTTACATTAATATATATGCACAACCCTTGGCCATGTCCTATGTATTCCTTCTCCCTCTCCCTCTCTTCTTCTTTTTCCTTCCTTCCTCATCATTTATTCTTCTCTATCTCTTTTCTTAGTAAGCATACTTTTGTAAGCTAATACAAAACTCCAAGAAATACTGAAAATTAATGACTGAATATTCCACCCCAGGTTCCCTGATCCTAAAATACACTGATAATACATAAACATTTGAGAAGACAAGACTATTCTGTTCCCAAAAAAGTCCATATGCTATTCCCATTGGAGTAAAACATTTCTTGAATATAATAACATTATTATTATTATTATTATTATTATTATTATTATTATTATTATTATTATTATATTATGACACAGCAAATAAGATAGATATGCTGGATTTCGTATCACAAAATCACAAGTCGAACACTTCCCAAGTGTCTAGGACTGTGTGATGTATTAGACACTTAGAAGTGTTCGACTTGTGATTTATTATTATTATTATTATTATTATTATTATTATTATTATTATTATTACTATTATTATAGTATTTATTTGTATCCTGCATTTTTCTCTCTTAAAAAAAGACTCAAAGCGGCTCACAATAAAACCAACACAATAAATTAAAACCTACAAATATACAAGCATTACAATGGAATTAAATATGAACAGTATTAAAAATAAACAGTTAAATGATATGCCCCATCTACACTGACCATTTAATCCAGTTAGAAGCTAACTTCAAACTGCCAAGGCCAGGCAACCATCTCCAACAAAAGTGTGCAAAAGAAAGCCCTTAATGTAGATCAGTCTGTGGTTTGTGTCATCACTATCCAGGCTTCAAACTGGTTCCAGGATTTCCTATGTAATCATCTGCATAACAAAACAATTTTCTACTAATCCAGTTCGAAACAGCATTAAATCATCAGTGCAGATAGAGCCATAGACAGGAGGCTTACCCTTTATGCAAAAGAGAAAATTAGGGTGCATTGTTACCTTCCCACCAGAGTGGTAACTATTGATCCACTCACATTTGCATGTTTTCGAACTGCTAGGTTGGAAGGAGCCAGGACTAACAGCGGAGCTCATCCTGCTCTCCGGATTCAAACCTAGGTAGATCAAATTCAATGAATCATCTCTGAACAGAATATCACAGGAATGGGGAACATATAACCCCGCAGATACTGTCAGACAGCAACGTCTCCCTGCCCAGCGTATTTTTCTCTGCTCCTTCAGTTGGTAATAATTTCATTGTTTATCCCACCCCCAAATCTCCTATTTAATACTGCAGCACTTTATTATCTACCGTATCAGGTTTATAATTATACACTCCTCGCACTTTTGCCCAGTTCTCTTTTTATTTTAATAGCTGTTTTGCTTTTATATGGTGGCTTTTATTTAATCACTACGTTATTGTTTAAAATTGTGTTTTATTCTGTTTAAATTTCTTGTTGATGATGCGTGTTTATGTATGTATTTTATACTGTTTTATTGTGATTATCTGGGCTTGGCCCCATGTTAGCCACCCCAAGTCCCTGCCGGGAGACGGAGGCGGGGTATAAAAATAAAGTTGTTGTTGTTGTTATTATTATTATTATTATTATTCCCATCAGCCCTATCCAGCACAGACAATAGTAACAAATACTGGGAGTTGCAATCCAACAAGCTTTGAAGAACTACATATTACCTGTCTCTGAACTTCAATGAGATGTGTAAGGATGTTATGTGTTAAACAGAGATTATTGATATGATTTTATTTATTTGTTTGTTAAGGGAAAAAAGAGTTATATATTAGCAAGGAAAAGCCTAACATGGAAACTAGCTGGAAGCAGCATTTGGTAGGTTGCCATGGTAACACAGCTTCCCTTGGGAGAAAAGGGGCGTGGCTAAGATGACAGTTAGAGCATATTCCCTTTTAAAAGTTCAGTTGCTGTGAGGGTTTAAAAAGGACAGTTGCGGTTAGGTTTTGGAAAGATTAGGAGCTGTGGAAATCAGCTAAGGACGGCAGCTTATGGTCACTCAGGGGAAAGGCTGGGAATATAAGTTGACCGGGGGAGTTTAGTATACTGTTTTGAAGAGAAGTTATTTAAGAAATATCCATTCAAGAAAGACTACATTGTAACTTAAGATCCTGAAACGTTATGTATTGGAACCATACGCTTATGTACCAAAAATAAACTTGAATTTTGTTATTGTTCATAAAGATAAGTCTCCTTGCCTCTCTGTAAGCCTGTTACCTCACGTTGGTGGCAGTTACCGTACCTATCTATATAAGTTACCGTACTTTTCTATATAAGTTACCATCTTTACTCATTTAAACCCAATCAGTTCCGTTATCCTTCCTTATCCACTAAATCCTCCCTGTCATACATTCACACATCCTCCATCCCTCCCTCTCACACGCGCGCACATCTCCTGAATTGGAGGCAGCAGTGGGATTTAGACAAAGATTTCCCCTGCCTGAGTTGAGTACCACAAATTGGGCTCCCCTTCAATTGGTGGCAGCGGTGGGATTCAAAAGGATTCTTCCCTGCCACAGTTCTCCTCAGATGCAATCCCAGATGTACGCACTCACATCAATCTTTCCCAATGTCTGGTTGTGGGTACAAAATGTTATGCTGGAATTGGTCCTTTTGCAGAAAAGGATAAAACAAAAAAGCTTGTTGGAAAATTCAGAGACATCCATGATGCAGTCTGGCAACCAATCATTGCACATGAAAATCCAGCAAATGGCTGGGGGAAAGAAGAGCAACATTTCCATGATCTATTCAAATGTATGGATGGCTGTCCTTTAGTTGAAGGCTTGCCTAATCTAAGCCCAGTTTAAAAATAACGAGACATAAGAAGGCAAGTTATCCAGCAGCAGTTGTCATCTGACCAAGAGACCTAGCATGGACATGGGTCACAGCTTTCCCTGTATGCTACAACCCACTGTAATTCTTTTTAATTTACAGTAATTACCTCACATTTTCAATTTGTATGTGTAAATTAACACGGTCAGAATGTATGCCAGCCCTGCCAGCCCATGTCTTCTTTTATCTTCCTTTTGGGTGATACGCAAATAGCCACCATATTTTTTCCCCTGCTTTAGGGAAAGAAAGAAAAAGAAACAGAGCATTTTTGCCTCCCTTTCTCCCAGTGTTCTAGAATATAAGCTGATGATGGCAAAATACACTATCTATTATAGTTCTCTCTCTAGCTTTCTGAACTGTTGTGCACTAAATCAGTGCCAAGTCTAATCTTCACTAAACAATTCTGCTCTGCTAAAGCAGCATCTGCAAAGAAATGCCTTTTTGGCGCTGCTGCAAGAAAGAACACAGAGGCAATTAACCTCTGCCACTTCCAGAAAATTAAATAGGAAGCTGACATCACACCAACATGATGGATTCAGCAAGTGCAAAGAAACACATACTAAAGGCTGTTTCTCAGTCCATCATTCAGATGTTTATACTTCAAAATGGTTTACAAGCACAGATGTGTTTAATATCATACAGCCCAACAGAAAATGTATATATTCTCTTAAACTGGAAATTTCACTTCTGCTATAGTTTTCATATAATTATTCAGACATCATAGTTCTGAAAATGAACATATTGAACAGGCAAACAGTAACAATCCATTCCAAACACGCCATCCTATATGGATAGTAGAAAACGAGAGCCAAGTATGTTCCTTTGAACTGTATAGAAAACAGATGCTTCTTTTGGCACCATATATCAAAGACACGGTCTTAAACTAACTTAATTGATGTCATTCATGATATTAATCCTGTATGAATGTAGCTTCAGTAGTGATTGCTATGCCATGATTTACCTATTCCTCTCACACGTTCTTAGTGGCTTCCTTAATATAAACCATTAATCCCAGTATGGAAACTAATGTTCACCTTTATCATATTGCCTTCAACATTTCAGAGGAAAAGAAGGACATGTGTGGCCAAGCAACAGCTTTTCAGGTTGGCGAAGATATGAATGACAAAGAACATATAAGCAAGGATAGGCTGCAGAAGTTTGCTTTTGCCTGAGTCTACTGGGAAACAGAAGATTTTGCCTTCTCCTCCAGCCGAGTTAATTGAGGGTAAACTATTCTTGCACTTTGAGCTCAGTTTTAACAAGTTGAAGACAAAGGAAGAAACTGGGTAGAGGAAAGAAAAACTGGGAAATGTTAAAAACAAAGGAGAAACTGGGACAGCAGATAATTACTCAAGATTACTGGGCTGCTGGAAGTTATGTCATCAAGATAACTGGCTATACAACTAGTATTATCTCTCAAAATATAGGCCTCTTCAGTTCCACCTCGTATGTAATTCATTACATTGTCTTATTAAATCGTATATATCTTGTCCTCCGAGTGCCCATTTCAAATATTTAATCATGTTAAGTCTCCATCTTGTTGTCAAACTCCACCTTATAGAAATAAAAGGACACAACTTACTTTGATTTGAATAATTGCAGGTTTTACCTAATTGATTAACACATAGAGACATTAATACAAAGGAACACCAATCAACACACAAGTGGACAAATTTAGCCCCAGAGCATCATATTGAATTTCCAAATGTACCAGGCGTAGAAAGTAATTCTCCAGTCTAAGTTCATATGTATAATTATTTATAGTTTGCTACAGATCTGCATTGCTGAACATCTGGAGACATCGTTTTTAGGAAGCAGGAAGAATTACTACCGTTTGAGAGTTTTACAGTATAATTACTGTAATGCTTAGAAACATCCTTGTGCTAATCATACTCTGCCAGAAAGTATACAAAAAATGCGTATATTTACAGCTGAACTCCCTAATTACTATGGCTGCATGGGCCACCTGGAAAGTAAAGGTCTAAAGGGGACAAGGACAACTTTAAATGTTCAATAGTGCATGTTGGGCAGCTGTTTCTCACTTCGCAGGCTAACGTGGCAACACACGTTTCGGTCTTACCTGTTATATGCAAACACAGATGTATGCACAAAAAACCAGACCAATGTAATTAGCAGCCAGCAATCTCAAACCATGTGATAATCCATTTTCTGTGTATCCCTGGCTCTGTTATGATTTTTCCCCTCCTTTTATTGGCTCATGTAAACAGCAGTCTGGGTGGCTGCCTAACTCCATGACTCTAGCTCATAACAGTCACAGCTGAACTGTTGAGAATTATTTTCTTTTACAGCAATTTCTGTCTATTAATTAAATGTGTTCCTGACTGCCAGGTTTTTAAAGGAAGAATGAACAACTGAGTGAAGAACATCTCTAGCTAGAATAACCCAGCAACATTTTGTAAAACTCTGAAGGCAAAGGAGAATTCTTGCTGTTCAATAGAGCAAGTTACTTACCCATCGCTAAGCATTTCATTAAGGGTGGGAACCAACTCAAGAATAGTTCTTTGCTATCAAATCATAAAAAAGTTCCCTGCTGTCAAATCATGGAAAAAGAAGTGCCATTGGGTTGAGATAATTGGGAATGTCTGGCATTGGGAAATGGGAAGGGCACATCATTAGGGCCAATATAGTCTTCCAGCAGATACATACAATGTAGAAATCTCAGGAGAGCCCATGGGAAGACTCATAGTTCAGAGTTGATACAGCCAAGTAGAAGTAATCACACAGACATGTAATGTATATTTTTGAAGAAGTGGGTGAAGGAACATCTCTTTGCCTTGCCAGGTTTCGGGTTTCCTTCTTCCATGTGTGAGGCCTGGCAGAAAGCAAGTGCACCTGTGACCCACTTCTTGCAAGTTCCAATATGATGAACAATAATACTTAACATTTGTAGGGCACACTGAATTGTTCAAAACAACCTCACATGCATTTATCTATTGTAGTCTGAATTTACAGAGCAACTCTCTAATGTAAATCATTATGTTCCATGTAGCTGTTGGAGGAGCCAAGGAGAGAAAGGCTTAGAGAAGTGGCTAATAAAGGTGAGCTACTAAGTTTATGGGTGCCCTCGATGGTGCAATGAGTTAAATCGCTGAGCTGCTGAACTTGCTGACCGAAAAGTTGGCAGTTCGAATCTGGGGAGCAGCGTGAGCTCCCGCTTTTAGCCCCACCTTCTGCCAACCTAGTAGTTTGAAATCATGCAAATGTAAGTAGCTTGAACTTGTTCCCCTTCTTCAGTCACATGAAGCCACGATGTTTGAGATAAAGGAGACATCAATTGTATAGACATCCCTCTCAAATGGGCAAGGCAGAATCCAAGTTCATCTCTAGATTGCATGAGTTTATCTATGGCACATTGGCAGAGAGCAGGCCAGCACAGCCTTAAGTAGGCTGCCAGTGGATCGGGGAGACTGCCAGCCCAGACAATCAGGAGGCGGGCAGGACCCACCTTTGATTGGCTGGCTGGCCAGCCGCAGGGCACAAAGCAAGCCCATGCAGGGGGCTCCTGGGAAGAAGGAGCCCCCCCCCCCCAGGCACAATGGCGGGCAGGAGGACAATCACCGTTGGTAAGTCAGGCAGGGCATTTCCCGTCTACTATGATAACTGGTGTTTAGACAACGCGGCTGTTGCAGGAAGGCTTTAAAAAGAGAAAGAGCATAAAAGCTTCTGAGCCATGACACCATCCCCACTCTCCACTCCTTCTCTTTGAGAAGTGAACTAATGTGACTATGACTGCTCTAAATACACCTGTTTCCCCCAGGCCCACAAATCTGTCTCTGGATTATTGTGGCACTGTCTTTTTTCATCAATTAAAAGAAAAATCTGTCAGGTTTCTCCAACCTATTTCTTATATTTATCACCATCTTTGTAAATGTCAATGCCGGTTAGGAATGATAAAAACTGCAGTTCCAACGTATCCCTACGATACCTTATAAGGAAGGCCAAACCTATGGATCTGGATGGATTCCTGATGGCTCTTGCATCTGCACAATGTCACCCAGAGGAGCTGCCTCAAGTAGTTGGAGGGCTTTTAAAATCTAGTCCTCAAGAAGAGAACAAAGATAATTTCACAGTCCGCTATGATGAATTTACAAGACATGTTTCAGACAAAATTGCTTGGATTAGATCCGATGTGGGTGCTGTAGTCAAGATATATTGAATGGATGTCATTTTGATAACTGCTTGTCCTCTATGGATAACTGTTAATTTGTGCAGTGGAGAGGTAGGAGTCACTGCCTGTATGCTGGATCCTTACCTTTCCTGGCTTCTGAAAGAAGCTAGAGGGAGGCCGGTCAAGCAGGCAAGGGGAGTCGTGAAATTAAGAGTTTTGTTTTTGCCTAAAAGCGGCTGTGGTGAGGCCATTGTTTAAAAGAAGACTTCCCTGGGTTCCACCTGTCTGAATAATTATTGGCTAGTCCTGAACATTCCATTTTTGGGAAAAGTTCAGGAGCACATGGTAGCCCCCCAGTTCTAGGGGCTTCTGATTAGATGGATTTAGGTTTGTTTTAATTTGGCTTCAGGCCTGGTTACAGGACAGAGACAACTTTGGTTGCTTTGGTGGATGAGGTACACAGAAAACTGGACAGAAATAGTGTGCCCCTGTTGGACCTCTCAGCAGCTATTGATATTATTAAACATTGTATTGATATTATCAACCATTCTATGCTACAGTACCTTTATACAGTGATCCTAGTCTTTCACGAGGGGCAAACTCAGAAGGTAGTGCTGGGGGACTCCTGTTTGATGCCCTGCCATTAGCCTGGGGATCCCTTAATGGTTGTGATGATGCTTTTATGTTAAGCCACTTTGAATCCCCTTTGGGGGAGATAAAGCTGAGTATAAATAATAATAATAATAATAATAATAATAATAATAATAATAATAATAATAATAATATGCTGTCTGGCTTGGGTTATGTCAAGGTGAGGAAGATCTTGGGAGTTACTTTTAAAAATAATTACATTCTAGTTCCAAGGTAGTTAGACTCCATCAAAGATTGTCCCAACAACTTCAACTACAATTAAAAAAAAACTACTCTTTTCTTACAATAGATCATTTCAGTTACTTTTAAAAAACCTGAATGCTACCAGCCTGTGGTACCAAACATGCTTTCCTCCCACCCAGGTTAACTGTTCCCTCAATACAAAGAATAAAGCATTAGAGAGAAGCAGAAGTCATCTCTTGAACCATGGTATTTCCCTCTTCTTTTGTTTCGCAAGGTCACATTCCCATAAGCATAAAAGTAACTAAACTGGTAACTACAATAACTCCCCCCCCCCCCAACCTGCTATGGGCATCTTCTGGTGCATGCTTTCATGAGATACAGAGGATTGCAGAGAACAAAATTTGTATCACACAAGTGTCTTGCCCAAATTCAGGAGGAGGGGGAGAGGGAGAGGATAAAAGCTTTAGAACTGATTGCCCTACCAGCATCTTGTTTCCAGTTTTCTAGAAAATCCTACAAAATGGTTGAACAAATGTTAGAAAATAGTATGAGTCACAAAAAATATATAATTATTATCATTATTGCAATGGGTTACTTCAATGCCATTTGGTTGGCTTTTGGTATGTAAAGATAGCAACTGATTATCTGATAGCTTCCATCGCAGTAGGCTTTTTCTGCAGTAATTCTTCACTATAAATGGTAATGCAATATGTAATCTGCTGTAACCTATAAACTATGTGTTTATCACCAATCTTTTTATCCATTTGACAAAGGCAATAAATAAGTTAATAAATAAGAACTACAATTAATGTTTATACCAATCTGGATATAGGAATGCTCCTTACGAATGGGATAACTTGATTTAGGTTCCTTTTATCAATAATTCTCCAGCATGGTGCAGAATTCCATACTGAATGACAATCTTAGGCACCTGGAATAAATGAGACTTACTTGAGTTATCTTGCCCATATCCTACCTCAATTTTGTAATGTATGTGTGTTTACGTTTTTAAGTTTTTGCAAATAAAGCTTAAAACAGTTGGTGGGATAATTTTGCTTTACAACTGTAAAACCTACATTAGCCAGAATGCTGACGCAGATTGTAAACACCTCTCCTCTGCTTTTTATTCCACGTTAACAACAGTCAAACACAAGAGAGTCTCAAAGGCGGCATACACTCATGCATGAAAATGCTTTCAAGCACGAGACGTATGTGTGCATAAGAAACACAGGAGTTCAGCCTTTGTCTATTGTCTGGTGTGATGAAAAACGATGGCAGCACTAAGCCAGTGTTTAGAATTAATAAACATTCCCATATAAAGTATGTATTTCTCAGTCTCTTTATTCTATAGGCAGTTTCACCTTACAACTAGAATGAAAATGTCATCACACCAAAAGCTATGAAATTTTAAATAAAATCAAACAGGAATGTAGCATAGCTGTGATCAGAAATATTTGGAAGATGTGTCTAAACAACTTCTAAAAAGGCAACCTCTACTCAAAGATTAAAATCTGGCAATTATTATTCATGGTGGCATAATTTCAAAGCTTGAGTTCCATAAAACAGAATGCGGGAGAGCTCTCTCTTGAGGACGGCTCTGAGATTAAGCTCATCACAAATGGCCAAAAACCTCAGTTAACATGAGGATATTCTGTGCCTGGAGTGCATCAGTCAACACAGTTGTTCCTGCTTCCACATCCACTCATGCCTAAAATATACCATCTGGTAAGGAATTGGAAATAATGGCCGACTGTTCTTCCTTCCCCTCTTGAATGGTGAAGCAGAACAGTCTAAATTGTATCTCATATACTACTTTCTTGTAGAACTGAGGATAGGAAGGATAAGTGCTGTCTGTGCTTGCGACAGGTGGATTCTGCTCCAAGGCCCTTTTTCTGCACCCCAAATGATCTGGGATTGGTCTGTTGGGAGTACAACATGTGCCCAGTTTTGGAAGGAACAGACATGAGTAGTGCTCACAACAGAAAGATGCTTTGAGTCTCCTTCGGGGTTGAGAAAGGCAGGGTATAAATATGGTAAATAAAAGACCCTAGAAAATGTAATATGCAAAAGCCCTTCAGTTGAGAATGGGCCACACATCTACTTTCTTACTCTCAGCTCTTCAAATGATTAAGACAAGACAAAGGTGCTTGTCATTAAGCGTTCTAACATAGAGATGGAGATGTGTTCTGGATAGGGTTACACTCTCACTGAAAGCCCGTGTCTGCAGCTTGGGAGTACTCCTGGATTTGTTAAATGTCAGCCTAGGTAGTTGCAACTGTCAGGAGTACTTACTATCAGCTTCGGCTGATATGCTAGCTGTGCCTCTTCCTAGAATTTGAGATAGTGCACATGCTGGGACCCCCAAGGCTGGACTTTTGCAATGTGCTGTTACCTCTGTACCAAGTTTGGAAACTCAAATTAGTTCAAAATATAGCAACCAGATTGGTTACAGTAACATCTAAAAGTGAGCATATTGCACCCATATTAATGTCACTCCACTGGTTGCCAACTAGTTTCCGAGCAAAGTACAATGTGTTGGTTTTGACCTTTAAAGCCCTACATGATTTGAGTCCAGGTTACCTACAGGATCGCCTTCTCCTGCAGAATCTGCCCTTTAGGACACTTAGGTCATCTGGCAGATGATTACTTCATCCAGTCAGAACCCGACTGGTGACCCTGAGGACCTTTGCATCGTCTGCCCCAAGACTGTGGAATGACTTGCAAGAAAACCTTTGGCAGCTAAACAAGCAGTCAGAATTTAAAATGCATCTCTTCCGGCAAGCCTACCCTGTCAACTTTCAATCATGAGTACAGTACTGATTTACATTTTGTTGCTATTATATGTCAATTCTGTATCTATGTTTGGTGCAAATTTTTTAAATTTTGTGTTTTTATCTGTCATTTATTGTATATATTTTATGTTCATATGTTTTTGACTTTATTGTACCCTGCCTCAAGCCATCAGGAGAGGCAGATAATAAAATCTATGATGATGATGAGACAATAATGTGGGGCAGGGCTCACAAGAGCCTCTTGTGGGATTTCCATTCTCCATGACAGTTCATGTTTTCTTTAAATTTGAAACTCTTGAGAGAGTTCCTCCTCTCACAAGCTTTGAGGTACATTTTATATGTATTTGCCTTCTGTCTGCTAGCCAGTCTTTAGCTGGCTTGACAACAGGAAAAACCTCTGCAATCTTATTGCAGGGCTACTGGTGAGCGAAATTGGCTCCCCTGAGAGATGCTACTTATGGGTACCTAAAGCAGCCTCAGGCAGTTCTTTGTGGCTATTGCCATTGTTTTCCCCAACATACAGGGGAAGTCAAAAGTGTGAAGGCTGTTTTGCTCACAACTATCTCCCCGTAATGCCTGGAAATCCTTGAGAAAATACTTGACTCTCAACTTTTTGTCTTTCCAATCAAGCAGGCGTCAGGGACAAGAAAAAAACAACCCTGCTATAAGTCACTTGTTGACTTGCGCCAATCATGAATTTCATAGGGCAAAGTTTCTGAAAATGTCCTCCTCCAGATGTTTTGGACTTCAGCTCCCACAATTCCTAATAGCTGGTTAACTGGCTAGGATTTCTGGTAGCTGAAGTCCAAAACACCTGGAGGAGCACAGTTTGAGAAACACTGTCATAGTTTTCTTCAGCAAGGAATATTCAAGTGGATTTACAAGTTCGTTCTCCTGAAGGATAGCTTACAGCATCTGCTATTCATTGGTGATCTTCCATTCAAATACTAACCAGGACAGACCCTGCTTAGCTTCCAAGATCAGACCACAAATTTGTTCTTCTAACAAATATTAATAAATGATTAAAAGCTAGAAATATTATACCCCTGAAGACATCATCTAGTTGACACTAGAAGACTGAGGAGTCATAGACTGTTGTAAGGTTCACTTCAAAGTGTGCAAACAGTATGAAGCTCCCGTTGATGTTCCTCTTTCACCTTCCTTGCAAACAATCATACCTTGCTTTGCCGCAACTTCTTATTTTTAGACTAATTGGCTTAGTTCTGTTTGTAAAGAAGAATAGGTCAAATTCAACCCACAAACAAACAGGCCTTTAGAGGTATGCAACATTTCAATAGAAAGAGAAATGGGTTTTATTCCATTATCCAGGTGGAGGCCAAAAAGGGGGCACTAGATAGAGAAGGATAGTCCAATTTATCGGGGGGGGGGGGGGGGGGAGGGGTGGTGGTGAAGGAGTAAAACCATTTCCCCCTATTTTCCTGTTATTCCCCCCACTCATGTCACCATTGTGGAAACAACTCTTGTTTATGAAATGGGAAGAGGCGAGGGGAAATAAGCAACAACCTTCAACCCCCCCCCCCAATAAAATGGACTATCTTTCTCTTTCTAGTGCCCCCTTTTGGCCTCTGCCTGCATAGTGGAACAGTACCAAGAAATGCAACACTTCAATAAAAAGTGGGGGGGGGGGGGGAAGCTGCTTCTACTTCAATTCCAGCTAATCAGTGTACATAATAAACATTATGACATCTGAAAAACATCATCATTATCAGAAGGAGGTAATGTTTCCTGTTACAGTGACCTCACTCTGAATATGTGGGTGAAACCTAGCTGCTACATGAATGAATGGCATGAAGGTAATGCAAAGTATTGCCTTGGCAACTGTTCAGCTGGAAAATTGAAGTGCCTTCCACTCGTGTTCCTTGTCTCCTGATTGACTTCCATTCCCATGCAAAGGGTGCTCACGAATGGATCCTCTTCATCCTGGAAAGAAATGACTAGTGAAGTCCTGCAGTGTTTGGTCCTGGGCCCAGTTCTGTTCAACATCTTTATTAATGAATTTTAAGATTTAGAAGGCATTTGTATCAAGTTTGCAGATGACACCAAATTTTAGGAGTGATAATTAATACTCCAAAGGACAGGATCAGAATTCAAAACGACTTTAACAGATTAGAGAGCTGGGGCAAAACTAAAAAAAATGAATTGCGACAAGGACAAATGTAAGATACTACACTTAGGAAAAAAAAATGAAATGCAAAGATACTTGAAGGATGATGCCTAGCTCGACAACAGTCCATGTGAGAAAGATCTTGGAGTCTTGGTAGACAACAAGTTAAACATGACCCAACAGTGTGATGTTAAAAAAGTTTTAAAAGCCAATGGGATTTTGAGCTGCATCAAAAGGAGTATAGTATCTAGATTGAGGGCAGTCATTGTGACTTTTACCAGACCTTACCTGGGATTCCAGGCCTTACCTGGAATACTAAGTCCAATTCTGGGCACCACAGTTCAAAAGAGATATTGACAATCTGGAAGGTGTCTAGAGGAGGGCAACTAAAATGATCAAAGGTCTGGAGATCATACCCTATGAGGAACATCTTAAATAACTAGGTATGTTTAGTCTGCAGAAGAGAAGGTTGAGAGGTGACATGATAGCCATGTATAAATATGTAAAAGGGTGTCAATAAGGAAGAGGGAACATACTTGTTTTCTGCTGCCCTCGAAACTAGGACTAGGAGCAATGGGTTGAAATTACCGGTAAGGAGATTCCACCCGAATATTAGGAAGAACTTCCTGACTGTACAAGCTGTTCAACAGTGGAACTCTTTGCCATGGAGTGTGGTGGAAGCTTCTTCCTTGAAAACTTTTAAATAAATACTGGATGGCCATCTGTTGGTGATACTTTAATGTGCTTTTCCCGCATGGCAGGGGGGTTGGACTAGATGGCCCATGTGGTCTCTTCCAACTATTATTCTATGATTCTATTCGCACAGGCTGCTGATGAACCAATTTGGTTCTATGATTAGCCTCCAGTGGACATTGATCATAAAGTCATGTTGGAAGACATACAAATTCCTAGAGAGGTGTTCTCTCAGGTAAAAATAAGTAACAACTTTTTTATTTGCAAGTTTTTTATTTTCACAAAGTCCTGCTCCTAACCCCAACACATGTGGAATTCTCAGAACTTCAGCACTTTGCTCCAGTGTGGCACTGTTCCTAGTAGAAAAAGAGATGAATTCATGTTCTCAAATCGTAATCCATACAACAAGTCACTTCTAAAGCCGAAGAATGTTTAAAAACAGTTTGTGGTATGGCACAGGGGATATGGTAAAAAAATGAAAGGAGGGAGAAAAGGAAGGATGCCCATGCCATTATATATCTAATGTAACTATTTCAATCCTTGCCTAACCTTTTTATTTGAATAGTGGCCTGAAAATCTTGAAAGAATCAGATCCCATCTGATCCTGGAAGCTAAGGACTGGTTTGTTGTATGTCTTTCGGGCTGTGTGGCCATGTTCCAGAAGCATTCTCTCCTGACGTTTCGCCCACATCTATGGCAGGCATCCTCAGAGGTTGTGAGGTAAGGACTGGTTTGCCCGGCCCTTTTGGGCCATGCTATTGCATGAACAATTGCAGGCAAAAGCGAAGGTGTGTGGGGTGGCTCGTGGTGCCCCATGTGCCCTCTCTCCTCTCCTCATCGCATGGAGGAGATGGGACAGGGTGTGTTGGCACCCTTTCCTCCCCCCAGCAGATGGCAGAAAAGGCGACAACGCATGTTGCCCCACCGCCCTTTTCTCCATCCCACGGAGCTCCCCAAGATACACTTTCCTCCCAGTAGTTATGAAGGATGCGCCTTTCAGCGTTTCCCCACAACTTTGGGAGGAAGGTAGGCAGGGCCTGCCATGTGTCATGTGATAGTGCACAGCAGGCCACGTCCTTGCCGCGAAGCAAGGTGGCAAAATGGGACAAAAATGCCCCATGCGAAGACGTCGGCTTTGGTCAGTACATTGATGGCAGCTACCAAGAAATACCAGCTGATGTAGGTTATAACTCAGAGAAAGGCAATGTGTATTTTTTGCTTCAGAAAACCCTATGAAATTTGTGGGGTCATTGAAAGGTAATAGGTGCCTTGAAGGTGTATTTTTAGTTCAATGTCCAGATTTATAGAGTTGTATCTCATTACTGCTGTGAGAAGACAGATATTCAGAGTTTTAAAAGTCAAACATATTTTTATCTCCAGCCCCACCCCAGTTAGATTATGTGTGGCAATCCCTTTTCTTGCATGGTATCAAAATCCAAATTACAAGCACGGTTCACAAAAGGTATTAATCAAAGCAACAGAATCCCTTCTTACTCCTTTCATGGTTAAGCAAAGCTTGCTCCTTTTTTCATTTTCTAAGTATGGTTAGGCGCCTCAAGCATGCTTGTTAGGATGGAAAAAGTGTGCAAATCCCAGACCAAGGGCTCTGCCAAAAGTCTCTTTAGACAGGCAAGGCAGCCAAAAGTATGCTGAGAGCATGCCAGAGCCATACTGGGTGGCTAAAATTAAATAAACAGTTAATAAAAAGATTTCAAGTCAACCAAGATGAATACAAGCTCACAATCTATCTGCTTTGTCAAAAGGCGGTGGGGTTGAGAGGGATCTGTGCTAGCAGTCAAGGCTTTCTGTGCTCATTCTCTGACACATATTTCAAACAAAACAGTGGTCACAATTCAATTTCACATGTTAAAAGTGGGGAGCAGTCACATGCAAACAAATAGATGCATCTGGCAGCAGCAACAGCTTCCATCTAAAAACCTAAACCCAGGCTGCCCCCTGTTGTCAGCAACTCACAGCTTATGTCCTGAAGCCACAAATAAACATCAGGAAACCAATAACAGCAACCCCAATATTTCCTTTCTAACAAAAGATCGCAACACCACAGGAGGCCATGTCGTCAGATATATCTGGAAGGGAAAAACCTTCCCTGCAATATAAAACATGCTCAGTTCCAAAACAAAAATCTCTGGACATATTACAAATACATTTGAGTATGTGCATCCATGACCTTCATTTTCTAACCATTGTCAGATATGTGGTACAGCTGAAAGATGAACGTCTCCCAGACTCTAACAAAATTACTCCATAAATATCAACCACTGTAACCTTTTGTTCAACACAGTTTTTAGATGCTTGTGATAAAAGCTAGCAGAAATGATTGCAAAGAAATTGCCTTCTAGGAAAATTTAAAATACTCATCAAGTGTATAATTTCCTTCTGTTCAAGAAATAAAAAGTAGCTTGAGGGTGAGAATGTATGTTGGTTATTAAATAAAATCCCCATAAATGTTAGCAAATAGACATGCTGCTGTATGTTGCTGTTTTTTCTGTTAATAGTTCATTGATCATTTTGAACACAACAAAGAACAGAACAAAGAAATAATAAAATATAGGAGAAAGAGACCTATAATTCAGTCTCTGGTCCAAATGTATTTGAAAGTAGGATTTGATATCACAATAGCAATTTCAAGATGTAAAAACACCCCCTCCCCCCCCCAAAAAAACCCTGTTCTATGTCTAATTCAATTCTCTATCCTAAACTAGTCACATACCCAATACCAGTCAATGAGAGATGGTGCCCCAAAAGGGCATGATATTGAAAATGTATCTGTTCTCTATATCAACAAATACAATAGACTATACTTTCAGGGAAGTACACACTGGATTTCAAATTGCATTTATAAGGCAACATTCTCTCCTTGTTGGCTGAAAGATTGTAAGATTTGGCAGGAAAGAAGGCCCACAGCAGTAGCACAGTGCTAGACATGCCACAGCCCTAAGAGATATACCATTAGAGCATTCATAAAATGGCCAGAAATTCTAGGAGTTGAAGTCACAAAATCTAGAAGACCAAAGGGTGATAACTAAAGCCATGTGAACTACCTATGCAAATGCATGCATGTGTCTGCTTACAGATAGGGCTAAAATGGCGACAGATTGGAAATAAACATACAAATGACTTCCCCAAAGTTGCAGGATGTCTAGAAATGTCTAAAATCTTGAAGTGTTATGAAAAGGGCTATGTAATTAAGTTTTCCTTAATGTGATAAAGAGTCCACACAATTGAGGACCAACCTTATCATACGAACAGCTCAAAAGTGCTCTGTAATTGCCTCCAGTGGAATGAAGTTACAGAGCATCATTCACATGCAACATGGAAGTTTAGGAAGCTGTCATGGTGACATTAAGATTGGATCTTATGTGTACCTTGATCCCTGCACTTTCTTTCCTGTATATCTCTGCATATTCAGTGAAAAGTCAAATAGAGATTGTATTGCCTGAGTTGCACACATAGCATGGAGATGGTCAAAGTCTCTGTTAGGAATGGCCATGCAGTCCAGACCTTGTCACTAATTTGCTCAATGCTAATTTAGATTTTTATCTGATGTTCTGATTCCAACATAAAATAGCTTATTCAATAACATGTATAAGTACCCAATAAAGTCATTATGCCAACAAAACAAAACACAGACACACAAATAAAGGCAAGTATATTGGATACAAACATCACTTTTAAATAACTTACATTATTGGGAGAAAGGCAGAATATAAATGAATACAACAAATACATGTTTAAAATCCATGTACAGAAATATTGTACTCCAACTAGTTATAATCGTTCCTTTGTCTCTCCTTGGTGTCTCTAATTCCTCTTTTACTGCTTTTCTACAGGTTCAGGAGCCTTTGCATATCGAGTTCTCTGTAGGCCCCCAAGAATTGCCAGCAATGAAGAGCATGTCAATCTAGTCTCAGTTAGGATTGCCAACCAGAAAAGCAGCTCTACAGGAATTGTTGATTAAAAATGTAGTCTATGTCTAATAATAATAACAACAACAACAACAACAATAATAATAATAATAGTTTATATCCTGCTTTTCTCTCTGAATGGGACCCAAAGTGACTCACAACATTTTAAAAACATTATAAACAAACACATATAACAATAAAACCATCTATAAGAATGACATAAAGACTGACCTCATGTGACACAGGGCTGTGGAATGTGAGTTCCTCCAGGATCAAAATCCCTATTTGAGGTATAGGTAAAGTATAGCAGGTACAGAAGCACTGAATGTAGGTTGATCTGTGAATGGGATCCACCTGGTGTGAAGTTTTTCCCAGTGAATCATTCAAAGGAGAACTAACGGATGAGTGGTGCATTAATCAGAAAGAAACTATTGTTGAAAAAAGCAACATATTGTTGAATACGTATTTTTAAAAAAATTAGAATCATTTTTCAGTAATTCCAATAGGAGACTGTTATTACCTGAGAGTAATAAGTCAGGAGGCGAGGCCAAGTGTCAATTCTTTGTCTGGTGACCTTTCTAGTCTACAATTCAATTTGTGCTTACATCTCTGCCATTGCATCTGGATTGTAATTTGAAATGGTTTTACATTTCTCTTAAATAGTTGATTAGCAATATTCAAAGTTAATTTTAAAGAGCTCTTGCATAAAGCCAACTGGAATTATTCAGGTTAGCAATTTAAGGATTCAAGTGGTAGCTTTCTGGACTGAAGGTCTCGTTTGCTGTATCACTAACAAGTGTGAAGAGATCTAATGAGCCTTTTCTGCACAACATCAAGGTCTTCCATTAATTTTCTCTTGGTTCAGAAAGTCTGTTCTTATTTTTTTAATAAGCTAGGAAAAAAACTAACAAGCTATTGTTTCACAGACCAACTTCTAGAATACCAGTCCCAATTCTTTATGCTCAAGGTTACAGCTGATTTCCCACCTGCCCTAACATCTCCATTACAGCCCTAATTGAAGAAAAGAATTGTTTTAAGGGCATCTAGCTAGTAACATCAGTAAAACTGACATCTGGCTGCACTGTGGTTACATTTTCATCCTAATTAATAGTGATAATTATGAATCTCTGCAATTAAAAACACATTACATGCACTGTGTCTACATTCACGAAGCCAGGTGACAATGCAAACAAGCAACTGGAACAGAAATTATGGGCACATAAAAACCTTTTGCACACATCTATTATCAGTTGGGAGACTGTATACACAGAGAAATACAGGATGTATTCGTGAAAAAGAGATTGGGGTCTGTATACAAAACCAGTTTTTGTTATCCAGCAGATGCTAGGAATCGATCCTGGAAGCCAGGAAACAACCCCCCCCCCCCCCCCCGGGGCCAGGCAACAAGCTAAGCTGCAGAGGAAAGTGTGTGGGATGCCTCCACCTTATAAAGCCACAAAGAGAATGGTCTGAGGTATCCTTTCCACAGACCTCACATTAAACACACTTCTGTCAAGGAGAAGAGCATGCAACTAATCTAAGAACAAGAGTGGGAGTCATGCAACCCTCCAGCTATTACAGCATGAAGTGATGAAGAATAATGCCTTGCAGATGGACATCATTTGGAGGGCCACACAATTACCATCATTGGTTTAAAACATCCTCTGAATTCGCTGACTCCCAGCCCTGCTCACATTTTTCTCAAACACCAGTGTCTTTTCCCTTCGAATGATGTCTTTTTGAGGGTGGGGTGTCAAGAGTCAGACGCCAATTAGCGAACAAAAATAGAGTTTATTCAGCAGATAAGCCAAAAAGTAATGTAAACACAGAAAAAACCTTGAAACACTTAACTATCAGTGCTTCAAGAGCAGTTCAAACAAAAATATAATTCAGCAACACAAGCAGGTAAAAACAAAGCTAAACAAACTTAGTGCAAACTGCACTTTCTGAGTCCAAGCCCTGCCAGCCAGCTCTGTAGTTTTCAAAGGAACAGTTCTCAAAAGAAAACACCAAATTGGTCAGGAAACAAACAAACAAACTAAGAATGCAGTAGACTGCTTCCACAATGTGGATAAAGCCGAAGGCTCCAAAAGGATGGTGAAAAGACGTCGTCCGGGATTCCAAGGTCAGGTCAGGAGATAACAGCGGTGTCCAAAGAGCAAGCCAGGAGTCAAAAGCCGATAGTAGTCATCAATCACAGGGCGAAGGCAGTAGCAAGGTCAAATTCCGATCCAAGGTCTGAAGAGGGTGCAGTCATCCAAAACAGGTCCACGATAAGACACAGCGAGAGCCAAACTAGGTGATAACAGCAGATTCAAATCATAGTCCAAGTCCAGTCTTCATGGAAACACAGAGATCCCAATGGCGCCTCAGCAACACCTTGCCACACGCAAAGTGCAGTGGCCAAACATTCCCATTTTATTCCCCTTCCTCCTGGGTGACCAAACACTCACACCCAAACACCAGGTGTCCCAAATCTACTCAGAGTCTGAGCTCCACACAGCTAGAGCTCGTGGATCTGGAGTACCTAGCAATTCGTCGGAGTCCCAATCATCCTGCCCACACTTAGCCCCATGAACACTTAAAGAACCATTCTCCTTCTCCAAACATCCCAATTGGGATCAGCTCCTGCAGAAACCCCAGGTTCAGAAGTATCCATAGACCCCAAATCCCCAGACATCTCCAGTGGCTGTGCCCATTCAGTGCCCGCTTCCCCAGCCACCACCTGTTCCTCAGCATCCATCTCCCCATCTGAATCTTCCTCAGAAGATCCCCCATATAGCTCTCTAAGTCGCTTCCTGCGCAACTCCTCCAGTGAACCCTCATCACGAGGGTTTTTTCTTCCTCTTCGAATTCCATCCCCATCAACCATAATCCCCGAAGGCGCAGTCACAACATGGGGACACCATCTTTTTTTAAAAAGGAGATGATTCTTACCATCATTAAATTCTTATTAGTTTTAACATTCTTAATAGTATTTACTTAGTTGAAGTATATACATTACAATCCAATATCTATTTCTTCTGAATTACATCCCATGTCATTCAATTGCTACTTTTATCATGGTAATATTTAGATACGATGAAGGGAAATATGTGTTTGCACTAGCATATCCAATATTGCTTTTAGTCTTAAAAAGCACAACATCTGTATAGGTATTATGCACGCTTGGTGCCAGATGTGCACACAGATTTTTTTCCCCCCTTTCAGACAACTAAATGAAGCATAGAAGCCAATAAAAAATCTCCCCATGCAAAATATATCTTAACAGAATTGAAATGCCTTATAACTAAATATTCATAAGCAGGCAATACCATATCCTTTGTCCTTGATTGAAATATGGTATTGGCAGAATTGACATTATGAAAATACAGTTCTTTATAATAAACCAAGGAAGATGAAGATAGAGAACACTTGCTGTAAAATTCTTCAAAACCAAGGGTGAATAGAAAGAGCACATAGGATAAGAGATGGAAGCAAAGGTGGCATCTACAAAGCTGTATAGGTGGAACTACAAGTTTGTCTTATTGCAGGTTAGCCTACTTATCCATCCCGACTCGCTCAGAATTATCTACTCTGATAATACTGGAAGTAGCATTACAGGTTTACAAGGAAATATTTACAAGGTTTGCAAGCATTTCTCATCAATAGGGTTGATTAAAGTTGGGATTCAAAGTCTGGAGGGCCATACAACAATTGCATGCTTGTTATAAATGCTTGAGCCTAGCTTGTGCTCTAACACTAAGTATGCTTTCATATTACACAATCATAGCACTTTGATTCCACTTTAGTTGTCATTTTTCCATTGCATGAATTCCTGGATATCATATATTGTGGTATCATGGGTTACTTAGAGTTCTTGGCTAGAGAGATCTAATGTCTCTCTAACTACAATCCTGAGCATTCCTTAGAATGCAGCCATGGCAGCACAGGAATGATTTGCACAGGAACAGAATCTACAAATATCATTCTCACTGTCAATTTTATTTTATCGTTATTTTGTATTCAATGCCTTTTTATTTAAACTATTTCTATGTTTGCCAGACCTATGAATGATACGAAAATCCGTGGATTCTTAAATGTATATTAATTCATTTTCTCCTAAAACCAGCTTCTATGCAACATTGCAGGAGCAAATAGGGTAGGATACAATTATTTACCTCATCATTGTAGTGTCATAAACTATATCACTGGGGTACTACAAGTAGAGCCAGGGTACTAATATAGCATGGCAGAATGTGCTATCATTCATGCACCAAGAACTACAGCTGTTGACAGATACGTGATTATGGAAACCACAAGGATCCAGAGAAATAAAGTGATGGGACTACATATTTTAATACAGAAGGATAGCTACATTGGGGGACATACTGAAACCTAGTAGATTGTTAGATTAGTACTGAAATGGGAGGCACTTATTTTGGTTCAAAAATTGTATGGGAACTACTGAATGTATGTATACTCAGGATTCAGTTCAGTATATGTAAACAGAATTACAGCCTAGGTAACCAACATAGTTTTGTTGTGTTTGCCCAGAATGTAAGCTCACTGAGATTTACTCCTAAGTGCACATAGAATGACAACCAAAGAACAAGGCTGCACAGTAGCTGACCTTGATCTACCTGCAGTAACTGCCACTTATTCCAAAGAAATAAACTTTTAAATAAAACACATTCTGTATCAGATGCAGGCACTATGATTCTTGAGCTGGCAGGGGAGGGAGGGAGACATTTCTTGCTAGTGTTATTTGAAGGATTGTTTATCTCTCTATGAACCTGATAGAACACTAAGATCATCTGGCACGTCTGGTGGGAACAAGGGAAGAAGGCTTTTTCAGTGGCTGCTCCAAGACTGTGGAACTTCCTCCCAAGAGAGACCAAGATGGCCTCATCCCTGCTGGCCTTCTGCAAGCAGGTCAATGCTTTTTATGTCTACAGACATTTGGGAAAGGGTAAGGGGAGGGCTTTGGAGAGGTTGGGTGGGATTTGAGGGAGAGGTTCAGCTTTTAAATGTAACTTTAATTGTATTTTTATTGGAATTTAATGGTATTTCAACATTTGTATCCATGACACAAATATTTACTTGTTTTTAATGTTGTTATTTATATGTAAATGTATTTGCTTTGTTTTTAGATTTTATTGCATTGTGTCATGTTATTGTTGGCCAACTTGAGTCCCTATGAGGAGAAAGGCAGGATAAAAAATAAATAAAATAAATATGGTGTTTTTTTCACCCATTCCAGGAAGATGTGTATTGTCATGGTTCTGCTCAGCTTCAAGCTATGTTGTTTGGTGGTCTCATTCTGGTTATAGCAGCAAGGATCCAAAGGGCCAAAAGCAAAAATTGAGATGGAAGGTCAGCTTTGGGAGGGAAAGAGTAAAAAGGTCTAGAGGACATAAAACAAATAGTAATCAAATTGTGAAGGAAGCAGACCAGGAAGATGAAACAGGGTGCATAGCTTAACCTGAGAAGATAAATTACTCCAATGGAGAAACTGATACAGATATGAGAGCCTTGTGCAGCCAAACTGGCCTGTGAATATAACTGACATTGTGCCAACTGAACTGTTTCAAAAAAGATTTCCAAGTGTAGAATTGCCCTGCCAGATATACCACATACTAAGTCACTTCTTGGAATTGTTTGTTGTAATTTGTTATAATCTGCTTTGGGTCCTGTTGTGGAAGAAAGGCAGGATATAAATTAAATTAAGCAAAGAAAGAAAGTTACTTTTGGCATTACTGTGGATTCTGCAAGCTGTAGTCAAAAACAGTAATGTTTTCCAGCTCTCTGGGGTACAGGTCCTTTAGTCCTTGAAATGGATGCACAATGAAGCAGGTATGACATTAAGCAGCACCAATTTATCCCAGTCCCACAGCTGTATAAATGTGCTTTATACCTGAGGCATCAATACTACTTGGTAGTACATCTGAAGAAGTGGGCTTATATTCACAAAACCTCTCGCTAAAAAAAGCCTTAGTCTTGAAGGTGCAACTCATTTCTTTTCTCTCTCTCTCTACCCTCCTCTTTATGCTTCCAGAAACTAACACGGCTACATCTAAGCACCAACCTGAATTAAGCAAAAGATCTTTTCCTCCCTTTATAACATGAAACTCTAAGAGCTGTAAGGTTTTGAAAAGGCCAAATAAAGAAAAATGTGAAAGCAATTATGAAAGCAAATCAAGAGAAGGAAGCTCAACAGGGAGAAAAATGTAAATGTCAGAAAGAAATACTACCAATAACTCAGCCCCAGAATCATATGAATAGAAATGCCTGTGGGGAAAGGAGGAAGCTTCTGGAAGAGTATGGGAAGTCACCTGGGATCAAACATGGGACCACACAGTGCTTGTTTTAATACATGAGAGAGAGAGAGAGAGAGAGAGAGAGAGAGAGAGAGAGAGAGAGAGAGAGAGAGAGAGAATGAGAATGTAGTGATTTCAATCATACAGTCCTCTAGGTAACTGCTGTGACCAAGTGGGTGAGCTTCGTCCCATTTATTTACAATGTAATCCCATGCGTATTTACACCAGAAATGTCCACTTTTTTCAACTTCCAGATAAAATATGACCAGAAGACAGGACAGTCAGGAAGGTAGGGCATATACAATGCAGGGCTGCAACTTGATTAGATTAAATAACTTTTAAAAAAAACCAATAATAATAGAACATGGCCATACAGCCCAGAATACATACAACAACCTCAATAATATGAGCTTCAGGCTACGGTAATAGAGTTCTATGGATGCATTTCTAGACTCACAGGTTGGTCAGAAATCCCCATATGAGTTCTTAGAAAACACTTTTCCTTTAGAGCAGTGGTTCTCAACCTGAGGGTCCTCAGATGTTTTGGCTTTCAACTCTCAGAAATCCAAACAGCTGGTAAACTGGCTGGGATTTCTGCGAGTTGTAAACCAAAACACCTGGGGAACCACTGCTTTAGATGGAGAGATGTGAGTTTATAGTTCACCCTTGAGACCTTTCACCTGTGGAAAACGTTTCCATGGTCACTCCCTTTATTACGAGTACCACTTTGATACCATAGGATTATAGCACTTTCATACCACTTTCATTGACATGGTCGCATTCTGTGGAATCTTGGTGTTTGTAGTTTCATTAGGTATTTAGAATCATTTTTGCCTAAGGGCTCTACTGTTTCATGAAACTACAGCTTCCAGAATTCCAAATGATGCAGGTATGTCAATTAAAGGGATACTGAAGTACAATAACAGTGCAGCACAACAAAAATAGCAACTGAGATTAGAATAATAGTAAATGCTTTATTTGTATTCTGCCCTATCTCCTTGAGGGCACACAGGGCAGAATAGAAATCTTGTAGGGGGGTAAAATAACAACTGTAGGAGAAAAAATATAAGAGATGGACCCACTTGATCCAATTATGCACTAAATGGGGAACATATTTAAACCAATGCCTGGACTATTCCTATGACTGTGTATTACTTGTAATGGGAGGGATTTTTTAAAAAAGCGCAATGTGCGTGAGTATGGCATAGTATTTTCAGCACAAGACAATGACTCTGGAGACCACGGTTTGAATCCCCTCAGTCATGGAAACCCACTAGTGATTTTAGGCAAGTCACACTCACTCTCTCAGCCTCACAGGAAGACAAAGGTAAAATCACCTCTGAACAAAACCTCCCAAGAAAACCCCTAGATAGGTTTGCTTTAGGGTCACCATAAGTCGAAAGGCACACAACAATAAAACAAACACCACTCTGAAAAGGGACAATTCAGGAGCTGAAAGTCTGTCTCCATCATCCTTCTGCCCTATTGGATCATGGACAGATCCAACGTTCTAATATCAGAGCTCTCTCTCCTTCATATTCCTCATTCAAAGTAATGCAGCCTTCATTAGTTTGCCTATGGATAAAAAAATATTTCTGAAGCAAAAAGCATATTTACTTTTTTGGGTCATGCAAATATGTGTCATGACACACACTGCTAGAGAAAGGCCTGTATGCGATGGAAAAAAAGAATATCTCTTTCTAAATGGTGCTTGACATTTGCAATTTTTATAAGCACATGTAATTAAAACTTTAAAAATGTGGTCTAATAAAAAGGAATTTCTCCAGATCCCAAACAGATGGCATTAAAGGAAAAATAAGCACACCAAGTTTCCTTTCTCCCTCATTGTTGTGCATAACATGGAAGTAATACTAGTACAAAACAAACAAAAAGCTGGTCTTTCTGTTTGGGTTTGGGTTTTTCTATGCATTTTCTTCATTCATCATGCATTTTCCCATAATAAAAGGAAGTGGGCAGAAGGCGAAGGAACAGAACAGCTTTTTTATCTAAGCAATTTTAATTGTGGCACAGCTGATATAACCTATTCAGGACCCACAATTCTGAATTAAAAAACCCAGGCTATCCATCTATCATCCAGCCATCACTTTATTTGCATCCTGCCTTACTTCCAGGCTCGACCTTGAGGTAGCTTCAGGAGCAGAAGAAGCTAGTTAAACAAGCCACACATATTTTGCAGATGTCATTATTTGACTTCATAAATCGATTTTCATTCTTTAAAAATATGTCCGGTATTAAGCATTTGTTAACTTCTTATGGTTTCTTCAAACCATAACCCATCCGGCTTTGTCCAAACTGTAAAGGAGAACAGAAATAAATGGAAGAAGGAATTGAAGCCATGTGAGACTTTTAAGGCAGCCAGATCAGAGATATTAAGATGGGAGGTCTATGGGGAAAATTAAGACTAAATATATAGGGTAGAAAATAAATAAATAAATAAATAATTGCTCTAGTAATTTACTTGTGCGAAACTTCTATTAAACTCAAAAGGAATTATTAAGAAATATTTATAGAATCAAGATGCATGCCTCTCAGACATTGGAAATGATATCTTTTTGGTCTCCAGCTCTTTAGGGCAGTGTATCTTGATCTTGTATTAAAAACTTAATTTCATTTGTATTTTAAATCTCTATTTATACGATGGGGTTTCCTAGATTTGGGCTGTAGATATAGCCAAGATATAAAGACCTAATACTACAAGAGATGTTCTGTCAACTTCTGGCACATGCAACGTAAGATCTTACAGGACCAATGGAGAAGATCAAGTGAATATGAAGTAGTGGCTATTCCCTGTTTCCTACCACACCTTATTTTGATTTAACATGGCTACCTGGTAAACTCTTTAAAATATGATTAGCTGATTCCTTAAAATATCAGCCATGTGTTATCAGTCATGTCCTCAGGGAAGTCTTATTGAGCTTCTCTGCATCAATATCAGATGATATTGATGATTTAAAACTGCAAGTGATCTATCCAGGATAGATCACTATCACACATAGGCTTATAATAGGTTAGCCTTTGTTTGCTGTTGCATGTCTTCAAGTTGTGTATGACTTGTGGCAACCTTAAGACAAACTTATCATAGGGGTTTCCCTTTGCCTTCTTCTGAGGCTGAACGAGTGTGACTTGCCTAAGGTCATCCAGTGGATTTCCATGGCTGAGAGGAGATTCGAACTCTGGTCTCCAGAGTCATAACGCTGGCCAACACACATTTTGATGCCTCAAATGTTAGAGCTCTAATTTTTCTCTCTAAAGCTAAAACCATGCCAGCTCTCTAGGTTATACTATTTCAGGCTCTTTCTCTTCTATACTCCCAAGTAAGAGATATTTCCTGTAAACTTGTTGAAATTTATATATATGTAGTTTGAATAAAAATTTACATAGATGATCAAACATCCCAAGCCTTATGCCTGTTGAACCAGAGAATGCTTAAACAAAGAAATACTTTTGCTGTCATGAAAGAAGAAATCTAAGAAAATCATGAAGTGCAGAAAACAAATGCAGAAGCCCTTTTACAGAAAAGGCATTTGTCCAATGTGCTTTAAAGTCCAGGTTAAGCGATTGCCAAGCCTGTAAAATTTCAAGTGACAAGATCAATTAACTACAAGAAAGAAGAAACAGAAACAAGATATAGAGCACTATCTCCAGATGGAACCATAAACACCACAGTGCAGCTCCCAATTCACTGATCATTTGAGATCATCTGGGGGGAAGCAAAGTGTTTTCATAGAAGGCAATTCAATCTGATAGGCATGCCAGAATTTCCTTGGACACTTGTCCATCTGTTCTTTGCCTTAAAGTCTCTCCCTGCACAAAGCACGCAAAAGGAGTCCTAACACAAAACAAACCCTGTTCTAAGACTTTCACCTTGGTACAAAAGGCCAGACAGTGACTTTTATATTTTGGAGTACCATTTTTAAAAAACAAAGTTGCTGTGCAAAGTAGCCAAGTTTGAAGAACAGAGAATAATAGCATCTTGCTGTATTTGGCTACCTGTGCAAGAACTGGATGTGCCAAAAAGAGAGAGAGAAAGACTGCTCCTTAATATTCCAGAGTAATGTACTGTAGACTATTCACAGCAAACTAAAAAAATACCAAATACTGATTATTCTCTTCAGGTCTTCTGTACCCCCAAACTCCCAACAGTTTGAATAGAATAGGAAACTGCTCTCAAAGGTCTACAGTTAATCCTCTTTGGAAATGTCCTTGTTTCTTTCTCCTCCTTCACCTTTCATCCTCAAATTATTTAAGTTTCTGCAGTCTGAATCCAAACTACATATAATAGCAGTTTGCACTCAGTTCACTCAGCAACAGGGAGAGAAGGCAGAGTTATATATCACACTACACTCTCATAACACTGTATTCCATTCACAACTATACATTCAAAATTCAGAAATAATTTGGTTTAAATGACAAGAGGTGTGATACAAACCAGCAATAGCAGCGGGATGTATAGGCAGCTAGTATCTGTTTGTGATTGCTTATTGTTGGTGACACAAGAGTTTGTATGGTAATGGGAGACACAACATGAACAAAGAAAGAAAGGAGGCTTTTTCCAAAATTATGAAAGAAGGCAACTCTGGACTGCATTTCTGCAGGGTTTAGAATGCTTAAAAAATGATGGTGCATCTACCATGCATCATTTGTGCCAAGTTAGAATAAATGCTTCTGGACTGAATGTTCCAGCATTCTACATGATTGGCTAACTAGCTAGAGCTGCTGAGACTTGCAGTTCAACATCAGGAGGGCTAATGAGTTAGATAGAACATTATGTATGCAAATTCATGCAATTAGAGGGTCCTAAACAGGTCATTGCACTAATTTCCCCACTCCCAGGTAAGCACTTAAGACAGGAATCTGCATATGGTTTTGGAAAGAGAAAAAAGAATTTCTAAACGTTGAATACATACAGTCTATTCTCCAACTGTCCTAGTTTGGAAAGGACGATCATTATGAATTCGGTCTTTTTCAGCTGTTTTTAAAATATCCCAATATTTTTTCCTCCTATTTTCCCCCTTTGTCCTGAACTTTCCTTTTATTAATTTAAACTGTTGTGGTCTCAATAACTTTGGCCATTTTGACCACACTCTGATGTAATTTGGCCACCTGTGTCCTAGTTTTCATCTCTTAAATGCTGGAGGGTATGAGAACATAAAAAGTCCTGGCTGCACATTTCAGATTCTGTGGTGACTGAACACTTCCTTAAAGCTTCCTTAAAGCTGTGCAGATGCTTTCAGTTTTGAGCATCATGGGTCATCCAGGAAGCCAGCAGAAGTAAAGAATAAGAAATGTGCCATTTTGCAATAGGATGTGTGGCACCAGTGTGTTTCCTCCCACTTTGTACTGCCCCTTAAAAGAGAAGTCCACTCACAGAAGTAATAAAGGGAAATTGATCATTTAAGAGCTATCTTCCTAGCATCACTCAAGAAAGGAATGGCAATCATTAAAATAGGTGGAAGGAAATGAAAGGACTCAGGAAGTTAATGGCTTGATAAGGAAGATATAGATATTTGTTTTTGTGGTACCTCCCCTTAAGTCTGCAGACAGTTTAAATGTTTGCTGATGGTTGTTTATGATTTCAGTGGCTTTATGTTAGCTGTGTGGAGTGCTGTATTTTTAGTGGGAAAGGCAGGTCAATATGTACTAAATAAAATCCATGTAAACAATGGTAGATGCTATTAAGGGCTTCTTTAGACACATAAAGGAGATTATAGGGTTTCCACAAGATTGCTCTTGTGCAAAGAATGTGGCTACTTTCTTGGGTATATTTGTTGGAAGAAGGAGTCCTAATTTTTCCAGGGCAACTAATTGTAGTATGCATGTTCAAAGTCTATGCTTAATTATTAAACTAAAGATAGTGGCACAACTGTTTCTTCATGGCCAATCTTACCTAAGACTGGGACATAAAAGCTTTAAAAGGTGTCAACCTAAAGTCACCAGATGGATAATGTAGAGAGAGGCACATACAAAGTGAATAACAAAGAGCTTTTACAAAATACTTAAATACCTGAAAGGGAAAAAAAAGACCAGGGGGTAGATATAACTGACCATGATGGGATATATGGAGTTGTGACCACAAAAAGAACTGTTTAAATCTCAAGCATGTTGTCTTTAAATCTCCTTTGGGGGTATGGGTAGTTTTAGACTTGCTCAGCATGAACAGCAGCCATGCTACTTGGGTGATTCTGGCTGTTGTGGTCAAAAAAGTGATTTGTCTAAGCTCTAAACTCATCAGTGTTTTGTCTCATTCCAGGAAGCCAGCATAAATAAGAATAGATTTCTCTTTTATCCCAAAATCACTGTCATAGCTATTCTAAGCTAATTGAGGAGTTAGGAGATAACAGTTGCAATGTCTAATTGAAGCTGTTGAAAAAACCTGAGACTTTTGAAATAATAATCATAGTGGGTAACAAAGGCCTCACTTCATCATGAAAGTATGTGTACATCAGCAGTAATATTAAAACGATGTGGCACATGAGAGGACACCACTTTAGGTTGATTTACTGCCACCTGCAGGACACATTGAACATAAATCAGTTACCTGGAGTAAGTACAGTAGAGTCTCATTTATCCAACATAAACGGGCCAGCAGAATGTTGGATAAGCGAATGTCAGGCTCACTTCAAAGGACCAGTCTGAACGCAGATCAAAGATAGCTGCTCTCAAATCCAATCTTTATTGAAGAATACATGACTTTGGAAAAGTCGAGAATGACCTAATGTTTACATACACTCAATTTTATCACTTCTGATGCAACGTAATACCACACGTAAATATCATCATCAAACCCCACCCTCTGGATCACATTACTACCATTCCCACACACTACAACAATTATAATTGTTTATACTTTCAACCCTGAGTTCCCAGGCTCATTTTATCTTCTCCCGCCAGGTGCAGGGTTATTTATGTTATGAAGCCAGATTCAGGGCTTGGAAATTCAGCCCTGGGATTTGGCTCCATGACATGGCGCCCTCGTTTTCTTCGTCCTCCTCTTCGGTTCTTCTTTCATCATAGTCCTGAAACAAATCAAACAACAACTCTATGTGTCCATTTTGTCCAAAGTCCCCATATACTTTTTCAGTAAGCTGCGATGGAATACTGGGTGTATTTTCCCTAAACTTTTTGGCAATGCCAACTGAAAAGTTACTTCATTGATAACACCCTGTATTCTGAATGGTCCAATATATTTGGGGCCCAATTTTCTCGAAGGTAGCCCCAATTTGATGTTTTGGGTACTTAACCACACTAGATCTCCTTTCTCCAATTTATCACCTTCCACCCTCTTTCTGTCTGCGAACGCTTTATACTTTTTGTGTGCTTCCTTTAAGGATGCAGTCACTTGACTCCAGCATTCTAGCATTTGTGTTTTCCATTTCCCTGCCTCTGTTTCCTCATTCTCTGTCCATCTTGGTAACTGGGGCAAAGGCTGTATTTCATACCCGTAAACCACTTCAAAGGGGGTTTTATTTGTTGCTGAATGTATAGTCGAATTAAAAGCTAGTTCGGCAAAAGCCAACCACCTAGACCAGTCATTTTGTCTCATGTTAGAGTACATTCGAAGGAACTGCCCAAGTGTCTGCTGAGTACGTTCTACTGCCCCGTTCGTCATGGGGTGAAAAGCAGAACTTAGACTCCTTTCTGCTCCTAGCATTTCCAAGAATTTTTCCCAAAATTTTGCTGTGAATTGTACTCCTCTGTCACTGACCACTCTACTGGGACATCCATGCAGTTTGTAAATATGGTTTATGTACAATTCAGCCAGTTTCTCGGCCGATGGTAGTTTCGTCAGTGCTATAAAGTGGGCCTGTTTAGAAAACAGGTCTAATACTGTCCAAATATAACGATGTCCTTTGCTAACCGGCAGTTCCCCCACAAAGTCCATAGCTACACATTCCCAAGGCCTGGTAGGTTCCGCTACTGTTTGTAATAATCCCATAGGCTTCCCTCCTCTCGATTTATTTCTGGCACAATCATCACATTGAACAACATGATTCTTTATGTCCTTCCTCATTCCTGGCCACCAACAATGTTTTGCTATTGCCTTTGTTGTTTTTGTAATTCCTGTATGACCAGCGCTCTGGTTATTGTGAAAACGATGCAAAATCTTAATCCTTAATATTGCTGGGATATACAGTTTCTTGTTTACAAACCAAAATCCCCCCTTCTGCTCCCCCTTTTCTGCGTTGGATGCGATCCACTGATCTCCTTCATAAGACTGTTTCAGTGTGTTTCCCCAATTATCTTCTCCGTCGAGTTCAACCATAGCCGTGTTCTCCTTTTGGGTTTGCGCTCTTGTCCTGACAGCTAAGCCCCATTGTTTATCAGAGAATATTGTCCCCTCTTTTGCTGTGGTTATGCCTTCGTGTTGAGGCATGCGTGAAAGAGCATCTGCCAAGACATTCTGCTTCCCTTGAAAAAACTTTAATTGGAAATCGAACCTGCTGAAGTATTGCGCCCATCTAATTTGTTTGGGGGACAATTTTCGAGGAGACTTTAAATACTGGAGGTTCTTATGGTCAGACCAAATTTCAAATGGGATTCCGCTTCCTTCAAGGAAGTGTCGCCAGCATTCTAAGGCTTTTAATATGGCTAATGCCTCTTTTTCCCATATTGGCCAACATTTTTCAGTTTCGCTGAACTTCCGGGACAAATATCCACAGGGTTTTAAGTTCCCATTTTGATCTTTTTGCAATAGTACTGCCCCGTACGCGCAGTCTGAGGCATCGCAATGGATTATGAAAGGGCTCCTGATATCGGGGTGTTTTAGGATGGGTCCTTCTGTGAAGCGTTCTTTTAGGGTTTCAAATGCCTTTTGGCATTCTGGCGTCCAACTCAGTTTGGCGCCAGGAGCCTTTACTTTTGCTGTCTCCCCCTTCCCTTTTGTTTTTAAAAGTTCAGTAAGGGGTGCGGTTATTTGCGCGAAGCCTTTTATGAATGATCTATAAAAATTTGCAAACCCCAGAAATGATTGCAATTGCCTCCTTGTTTGAGGCACTCCCCATTCTTTTACATCTGATACTTTAGCTGGATCCATAGCTAACCCTTCTGGAGATATCCGATACCCCAGAAAGTCAATTTGAGTTTTATTAAATTCACATTTGGACAGTTTTGCGTACAGCTTTGCTTCTCTTAGTCTTTGCAAAACTTCCCGGACCAATTTCACGTGCTTTTCCTTATCTTCACTCACAATCAAGATATCATCAAGAAATATGAATACCCCTCTGTACAACAAGGGGTGTAATATTTCATTTATAAGCTGCATAAAGCAACCGCCTCCGTTTTTTAGTCCGAAAGGCAAAATTTTATATTCAAAATGGCCGAATGCGCAGGAAAATGCAGTTTTCCAAGTATCCTCCGGTTTGATTCTTAATTTATGATATGCTTCAATTAAATCCAGTTTAGTAAATATGCTCCCTTTCTTCAATACGGTAATTAAATCCTTTACTAAGGGCATAGGGTATTTATTGTCCTTAGTAATTGCATTTAAATTTCGATAATCAATGCACAATCTTAGGGAGTTGTCTTTCTTTCTCCTAAATAACACTGGGGCCCCGAGAGGAGAATTGGATGGTTTAATGAAGCCTCGCGCCAGGTTTTTATCAATATACTTCCTCAATTCCTCCTTCTCCTGCACAGACATGGGATATACTTTTGGTTTTGGTAAGTTTGCTCCTGGGGTTATTTCAATTTCTACTTCTATATTCCTTTTGGGAGGTAATTTACTTGCCTCTTTCTGATTGAAAACATCCACAAAGTCTCTGTATTCAGGTGGCAATAGCTGTGGGTCTATTTCACCTGATTCATCTCCCTCGTCTTCCTCTTCTGCAATTTTGCTTATCTCCCATTGCGTCTGCTGTTCTTTAAATGCTAGGCTCTTTCCTCTCCAATCTACGTCAGGATTTGCCTGTTCGAGCCATGGTATCCCTAATATTACGTGGTATGTGGCAATAGGGGCTATCACAAAGGATATTCTTCCTTCCCATTTGCCTATTTTACATGGGACCTCCCGTATTTCCTTTGTAGATACTTCCCCAGCAGCAACTGATCCATCTAGCTGCGAAAATGCAATTGGGGAGTCAAGCACCATCTGCTGGCATTTCAGCGCTCCTGCTAGTTCCGGAGTTATAATGTTCCTAGAACAACCACAATCCACAAATGCTTTGCAGGTGGCCCGATTCTCTAGCCCCGAGATGCAGATTGGCACTACTATCATGCGTTTGTCCCGACTCACCAATTTTTCCGGAGATTCTGGGGCTTGCACCTCCTCCTCCGCACGCCTCCCGGTTGCTGGCTTGGGTTTTGAGGGTTTTGGCGGCTCCCCCTTCCGTGCCCAACATTCTGCTGCTCGATGACCCGTCTTCCCACACACAAAGCATCCCGGTTTAGGTTTGTTGTCGTCTCCTCTGGAGGGAATCCCCGGCCTCCCTCCGGACCTTTCCTGCTTCCTCGTTTCTCCTCGGCCTCTCGCCACCGGTCTTTGCTGGCCACCGCTGCCTCTGAAGCGCTTCACTTGGGCCAGGGTGGATTCAACGCGCCCCGCTAGTTGAATCCATCCCTGGAGCGTTTCGGGGTCATCTCTGTGTGCTGCCCAGCTGAAAACCTCGGGGCGTAGTCCCTCTTTAAATATTTCCACTTTGGTCACTTCAGACCACTCGGGTACCCTTTCCGCGAGGTGGAGGAATTCCTCTGCGTACTCGGGCACCGTTTTGTCCCTCTGCTTTATTCCTTTAAGCTGGTCTCGAGCCCTCAATTGCTCTAGCCGGTCTCTGAACCGGTTTTCCAGTGCGGCGAGGAAGCGGGGCACTGACCTCAGGCATGGGTCGCGTCTGGCATGTAGTTGCACATACCAGCTTGCAGCTCCTCTCTTTAGTGTGTTGCCGATGGCTCGAACCCTGCTTGCTTCGGAGGGGAATGTGTGTGCATTGTCTTCCATGTATCCTCGGATGCTAATTAGAAAAAAGTTCAATTCAGCTGATTCCCCTCCGTATTCTAGTTTGAGATCTTCCCTCCTTGGCATCCATTCTGCGGCCCGTTGATGCTGTCTGGGAGGCATGGGGAAGGGTTGCATCGGGTTACCTTGGACGGCCCCTCTGAACACGCCGCGCCCCACTCCGGTGGTCATTCCGCGCGGCTCCCGAAATTCTGCCGCCGCTGTCGACCCTTCCACCCATCCGCATACGGGCCTCGCTGTAGCCCCCGCATCTCGTCTTCCCTCGTCGTACAGCGCATTCTCCTCCTCTTCCTGGATCTCCTGCTCCTCTCCGCCTTCGTCTGCTAATCCACTGGACCCAATCCCTGGCCCCAGTGGTCTTTCCACCCCGACGCCCATCCGGGGGGTTGGGAGCTCTGTTGGAGATGGCGGCCTCAGAGTTCCCAGAGCTCGCTGGCGCTCCACTTCGCGTGCCATTCTGTCTCGGAACTCCAGCTCCCGCCAATATTCCTCATCTCCCTCGCCCCTCGCCGCCACGGGACTCTGCGTTGATGCTCGCTGGCCTCTCTGGCTCCAATCTCCTTCTTTACTTGGCTCTCTCTCGGCGCCATATCGGATGGGCTCCTTTTGGAGATTCTCTTCCAATAGTGGCACCAACCTCCCCACGGTTTCCGACAGCCTGGATAAGTTTGTTTCCAGGATGGATAACCGCAGGGCCACGGTCTCCGGCATGCTTCCTCCAGATCCCCAACTGGTTTCTGCAGCCGCAGAGACGCCTCTTCCTCCCCTGGGAATCCTCTGGGTCACGCCGTCCGGCCTGGGGTACCCCGTAGAGGAAGCTATGGCTTGCAGCGTCTCTTCTCCCAACGGCCGGGCCCCTTGCAAAGGCCTCCCAGCTCCATTTGGGCTTTGATCTCCTTCTCCACTCATTATCACTTCACTGCGAATTCCGCAGGAGGGTGAGAACGGGGATTCTCGACTTAATTGTCAGGCTCACTTCAAAGGACCAGTCTGAACGCAGATCAAAGATAGCTGCTCTCAAATCCAATCTTTATTGAAGAATACATGACTTTGGAAAAGTCGAGAATGACCTAATGTTTACATACACTCAATTTTATCACTTCTGATGCAACGTAATACCACACGTAAATATCATCATCAAACCCCACCCTCTGGATCACATTACTACCATTCCCACACACTACAACAATTATAATTGTTTATACTTTCAACCCTGAGTTCCCAGGCTCATTTTATCTTCTCCCGCCAGGTGCAGGGTTATTTATGTTATGAAGCCAGATTCAGGGCTTGGAAATTCAGCCCTGGGATTTGGCTCCATGACAAGCGAATATGTTGGATAATAAGGAGGCATTAAGGAAAAGCCTATTAAACATCAAATTAGGTTATGATTTTACAAATGAAGCACCAAAACATCATGTTGGACAACAAATTTGGTAGAAAAAGTAGTTCAATACGCAGTAATGCTATGTAGTAATTACTGTATTTATGAATTTAGCACCAAAATATCACAATATATTGAAAACATTGACTACAAAAATGCGTTGGATAATCCAGAACATTGGATAAGCAAGTGTTGAATAAGTGAGACTCTACTGTATAAAAAATAGTATCTCAAAAAGGGTGTGATTCTACAGGAAAATATGATTTCTTCTAGGTAAAGGTAAAAGTTTTCCCCTGACATTAAGTCTAGTCATGTCCAACTCTGGGGGTTAGTGCTCATCTCCCTTTCTAAGCCGAAGAGCTGTTGTTTGTAGACACCTCCAAGGTCATGCAGTCAGAAAGGTATCCACTGATCTACTCAAAGGTATCTATTGATCTACTCACATGTGCATGTTTTCGAACAGTTAGGTTGGCTAGGGATGTTTAGATATTAATCAGCAACCTTAAAACCATCTCACTCAGGCAGCAGTGCATTTAAATTTCAACATGGCCAGCCATGGTTTTGGATTACTGTTAGCTGGGGCTAATAGCAGGAGCTCACCCCGCTCCCCGCATTCGAACCACTTACCTTTCGGTCGACAAGTTCAACAATTCAGCAGTTTAACCTGCTGCACTACCTAGGGCTCTTTCAAAATGGGCATGATTCAACAGGAAAACATGATTTCTTCTATGGATATTAAAATTATATTCATCTCTCTGGCATTTTCCTTACTTCTTTAAGCCACAAACAGAAGGTGATTTCTCCTCCCTGCCATCCTTTCATCATGAAAGCTATAATTTCAGCTAGAAAAAGATACTTGGTTGCAACTGCATACCCTGGAAATGCAAAAAGAACAGTAAGCAGTATAGGCATGCTATGATTTAAACGACAATTTGTTCTTGATGGTGCACTATATGTGACAATCACACTCTTATCCATTTAAAGGAGAGTTTCATTAAATGATCCAGTAAAAATGAAGGTCATTGTATAATGGGTCGCTAAAAAGTAGCCTATGGGCCACATGCAACTTTTAGAACCATTTTTGTGACCCTCAGAGACTCCAGAGGTCAAAAACTTTGAATAAACAGAAAATGATATTCTGTTTTGAAAAAGGGCTTCTCTGGAGACTTAAAACATGCTGAACTAGAAAAGACAGTGGTGAGGAATGCAGAGAACTGCAGTTCAGTGCCATCAGGAAGTTTCAACGTAGGCAATTTCTAAATAGCAACTTGGGCTGAATCTTGGCCCCCACATACCCACAAACATTTCACAAATGAAGAACTGGGACACATATGATCAAGCAACATGAGTATGTGGTGGTCAACGTGTAGAAAAAAATAATGACAAGAAATCATCTTTAGTAAATTATTTAATAAAGCATTACAAAATATTACAGAGGTTATATCAGGTGCTTGAGTGTGTATGTGTGCAACTGGATGCAAATTATTTGTGTGTAAAGCACAGGTTTCAAGACAGAACACAATGACCGTCCTTCTGTCATAAGCTCTCATGTGACACATATACATGGCAGTGATATGGCTTCCTCACATCTTTCTACAGTATTATAATTGCTTTTCGGACAAAATCTGTGTTGTACATCCATAGTAAGCCAGAGGATACATCTATTTCATCCAAATGTGAAGAAAATTCATTCCTCCTAAATAGCTGTTCACAAACAAATGTAAACATAGAAAAGTTTTATTCCAGATTCTTCTCTGCCCTTTCATGTCCATTGCCTTTCTCTTTGACCAAATATTCCTTGTACGTTCCAGATTCAATGTGTGTGGCTGGTATTAGGACTGCTTCCAGTGGAAGCAGCCATAAGGGAGTTCTTGGCTCTATTCTCTTCTTGTACCTCTTTCATGTTGCTAAGAGGTTGGCTCTTATTATATATCCATTAAATCGTTTATTCACCCTGTTCTTTTCATCCCATAGATAGGCATGTCATCCATATCTTAAATTATGGCCCACTAGCTTAAGCAACTCCTTACTGTCCAGTTTAATCCAATCCTTTAGCCAGCTAAAATTTGCAGCTTTATAGTAGTATCTGAGGTCTGGCAATGCCAGCCCCCCTCTGTTTTTCCCATCAATAAGGTTCTTGTAGGCAATTCTGGCTTTTTTGCCTTTCCAAATAAATTTAACCAGATCTCTCTTAGGTTTCTCTCATTCCTTTTCTTTATCTCTAATTTTGGTAAGCATCTCTAATTGCATATTGTTTGTTCTTTTACACCAAATGGCATGTTGTTGAATTAGAAACTTCTTACCACTGCTTTTCCTTCATCCCAAACTTTCTTTTCCACTATGTCCTCCTTACAATTCTCTTTAATGTAATTTTGTATTCCTAACCTGACCCTTTCCTTCATTTTTTGGAATCAGTATATAATCGTTTAGTCTCCAAGGCTTCCTTTCCCAACATCCCCCTTTTAACTGTGACAGCATTGGATTGTGGTCTGTGAACACTCTGGGAAGGAATACCACCTTCTCTGTTTTGGTTACCAACTCCTTAGTTGCAAAGATAGAATCTATTCTGCACTACAATCCATGTCTATGGAGTAATATGACTATTCCCTTCTATCTACTTTTGTATCCTACATAGGTCATATAATTGCTAGTGTTTTAAATCTCCTAATAGGGTGCCTGGAAGTTTCCCTTCTTTGGAGTTTTTTTCTTTCTTTTATAATTCCTGTCTATCTTTATATCCACTACCACATTCAAGTTCCCTAACCACAACATTTCTTTCTCCCCTACTTCTGCTAGAATGTTGGATAACTTTTTATTTAAAAAATTTATCTGTGTTGGGCGCGTAAACCCCTATCATAGGACTCTTCATCTACAAGTATCAAGTCATTAGAAAGTGTAGCATCGGGATCTCTTGTAACAGAAGTCAGTTCTCTGGACTTTGATACTTCATTGGGTATTTTTGATGACATAGTTACTACTCTGAGAGATTCTAGGAGCATTTGCTGGTATTGAAGTGCAAGAGCTATATCTTACTGTTCAACTTCATCCACATCTTTACTTAGATTTTTGTAAGATTTTCAATCAGTACAACTAACAAGCCATCTATTCCACTCCATAGTGCTGCATACCACACTGGCAGGGCATGTTTCTAGATGCTCAGCCATTTTCTTTCACACTATCATAAATGGACAGCCAAAGCCACTGATTAGACAAGTCACTCTTTCAAGTGGACAAAGAAGACAGTGCTCTTCAGCTTTGCAGGAATGAAATACCACTCCACAAACAACAGAGCAATCAATTAAGTCACAGGAAACACCAGCCTCTGGCCTTATCATACAACACCAACTAACACAGTTGACGCAATGTAGATGTTGATGTTTTTCCATGGTATCAGGTTCAGCTTTTCCTTCAGGCAAAATCAAAGCTGAACCAGGATTTATTTATTTATTTACCACATTTGTACCCTGCCCTTCTCAACCCCAAGGGGGACTCTGAGCAGCCTTACAAATCGGCAACAATTAAATGCCATAAAAACAATATACAATTAAATAAACATTTACAATGAATACAAGAATTAAAATATCTAAACAATTACATCAATCATTAAAATCACACTGTCCAAGATCGTAATCCAGATCCACTCCAGTTGTCATGGCACAAATTCTACATTCATTTCATTTATTGCGGTGCAATTTCCAGCTTCTGCTGACAGTGCAAACATGGTGAAACAAATATTGCCATTTTCCAGAATCCTGCAGTGCTTGAATGTATTCTCCCAAGTTTCTCAGAGTTCCAACTCAAGACCTTCCAACAGACAGCAGAGCAAAGGGATATTTTTGTGAACTCTTCATTTCTGTTATGTGCTGATGAGGATAATCCCATAGACAGTGCCCTGATGAACTTAGTTTGTAGCAAGTGAAATAAGCATAGGACAAACATGGAAAGTGGGAGAGGAAAGGGGAACTGGGCTATTTAAAATAAAGCTCAAAATGTATGATGACACTGGATTATTCAGAACTAACTGTACCTTCAGGTCAGCTGGAGGGTATGCCCTCAAGAAATGCTTGGTTAAATTAATTCTATATTTTCTTTTTACCAACTAAAAGGAAAAGAGAATCAATTAAGCAAGAGATTTCTGAGGGATAAGATTTGTGTTTTTAAAAGGGGAAAAGCTGTTCCCCTTTTCACAAGATTAACCACATGTTGTCAATGGGAATTTGTTAGTCCTTTCTTTTCAAATTGTGAAGAGTGACCAAGATTGCTGATATTTATGGCAGCTGGCACCAGGATGGGTTTCTAAGATACTATTTTTGTTCAGTCAGTATTGCAAGCATAGAATATAAAGACAGTTAGAATAATGGCAGTTTTTCTTCTGGGATATTGATGAGAACCAGGTAGCAAGGTAACAACTTTCCAAATGCTGAAATCCCAGCAGCACTAGCCAGGATATTCAAGGATGAGAAATGTTGGGAACTGCAGTCTAACAACTCCCTCTAGGGGCATACAGCTTGCACACACAAGATATAAATAGTCATGCATTTATTTGTCATGGATGCTGGTGGGGAAAACTCCAGGTGTGAACACAACAATATTATGCTACAATAACTTACAACATTTGGTATTCCTTGGCAGTCCCCCATACAAGCACTAACAGAGTCTGACACTGCATAGTTTATAATAGCAAAATTCTGATATCTTCAGGGTTTTTAGATCCCTTATGCCAATGCAAATTGTTAACTTCAAACAAATCATAGAATCATAGAGTTGGAAAAGACTGCATGGGCCATCTAGTCCAACCCCCTTCTGCCATGCAAGAAAAGCACAATGAAAGCACCCCGATAGATGGCCATTCAGCCTCTGTCTAAAGGCCTCAAAAAAGGGGATTCTACCACACTCTGAGGCAGCGAGTTCTACTGCTGAACAGCTCGTACAGTCAAGAAGCCCTTCCTAATGTTCAAATGGGATCTCTTTTCCTGTAATTTGAACCCATTGCTCCAAGTCCTAGTCTCCAGGACAGCAGAAAACAAGACTGCTCCCTCTTCCTTATGACATCCTTTCACATATTTACACATGGCTGTCACGTCTCCTCTCAACCTTTTTGTCTGCAGGCTAATCATACCCAGTTCTTTAAGACGCTCCTCATAGGAGGAGCGTCTTAAAGGTCTTTAGATCTTTGATCATTTTCATTGCCCTCCTCTGGACATATTCCAGCTTGTCAATCTCTCGCAAATGTGTTATATCTAGAACCTTGTTTGAACATTGGGAGACCAGGGTTTAAATCCCCAAAGAAAACTTGGGGCCTGCTGCACTCTCTCAGCCAAAGAGGAAGGCAATGGCAAACCTCCTCTGAATAAATCTTACCTGTGCCCAGTTGGAGTCAACTTGAAGGAACAGAATAACAACAATAACCACAACCACAACAACAACAACACATTAGCACAGAGACCTAAATGAGAAACCTTTGGCTTTCCAGGTATTGTTGGATTTCAACTTGTAAGCCCAGTCTGCCTAGCCGGTGGTAAGAGAGAAATGGGAACTGTAGTTCAGAACATTTATAAAACCAAAGGTTCGCCAATTTGATTTAGACAATTATCACAGTGCACTGGTGGTGGTGGTGGTGGTGGGGGTGGGGGTGGTGGTGGGTGGGTGGGGGGGGACATAGTGCAGCTCTCCAATGTTGTTCAACTGCAACTGTAACCAACTTAGACCAATACTGTCCAGAGAGTTATGTGATTCCCACTCTTGACAAATTGAGATGGGATGACAAGAAACAGTAATGAATGTGGATCTTGTGTTTCTTCATAGACTCATGGCAAATTTTTAGGAAAGCATTGGTTCTAAATGAGTTAATAATCAAATAAAATCTTTCAATGGATCAATGGTTGCACTTCTTTTTAGAATCAGTAGAGGGCACCTTCTGATCTTATATGCAGGACATGCGGAAATGAATGCAAGGGATTACATAGCTATCTTCATCTTATCCATGTATTGTTCAGATGGTAAATTTTCCTGCCACAAGAGATCTCGGGGTCATTTACCTAGACAATAGGTAACATTATTGGATGATATATATATATTTGAAAAAGAGTGGTTATACCAGCTTTTCAAACCTGGGAACCCTTTTGTGTAACTGAATTATAAAACTTTTGCATATCTAAATTTTCAGTTACATCTCTGAAAGATACACAACAGTTACACATTGGTCTTTGATAGGAATAGTCCTCCCCTTTGGTCTATATTATATATGTTCTAAATTAGATAATAAAAAAGAAATATACTTTTAAGATTTGCTAAACAATGTTTACATTTTGATTCCTTCTGATTTCACGGTTTATATTCTTGCTCATATCCATATTATATCTATTATATCAAAGGCTGGAAGGCCATCTGTCCGGGGTGCTTTGAATGCAATTTTCCTGCTTCTTGGCAAGGGGTTGGACTGAATGGCTTCCAATTCTATGATTCTATAACATATATGTTGCTCTCTCATATTGATACCATATCTAGCGATATATCTGTTGGCTGTGGTAATTCGGGGGGACGGGGGGACTATGCATCTGATGAAGTGAGGTGCCTGCATTTCAATGTTTAACTGATAAGAGCAGGAATAGATGTGGTCAAGCAACATTGCAGTGTGGTCAACATTATTAATAAAAAAGAAAATGCAAGAAGAGATGCAGAGTCTACAGGAAAGAGCAATAAAGTAATTTGTCTTTCTGCTGCCCCATATCCATTTCTATTTTCTCTTTCTTGATTAAATAAGATAGCTAAATACTGATCCTATATCAATCCAGGACTGTTTCAGTACTGTTTACAAGCTACCCATGCAAAATGAGCAAGGCAGCAGCAGTCTACCAACATTGACAGTGATTTTGTCTTAACATTTTCAAGAGTAAGGACAATGTTATTTAAGCTGAAGAAATTTTGTTTACCACAACATATGCAAAAGACTTCTGCAGATGTATTCAGTCTATACTATATCCAGACATAGGTAGTATAACAAGCACCTTGCATACCATGCTAAATGCAAATTGTACTATATTCTTCTTAGAAGTGATGCATTTCACAGGTAAGTTACCCAATTTATCTGAATTTGTTTACAACACAGACTTAAACTACACTTTATTTGAACAATGCTAAGAACTGGGCTATAAATTTGTGAGCATGCTGAACACTGGTTAAGAGACTAATTGTCTCTGTCTAAAGAACAACAATCCACATTGAGAGCCAGTGTTGTATAGTCTGAATTCTGGAATACATCTCTGGGAGATCAGGTTTGAAGTCCCTACTCATACATTTACATCTCCTGTATGACCCTGGGCACAACACACTTTCTCAGTCCCAGAGGAAGGCAATGGCACACCACTGAATAAATCTCATAGAGAAGGTTTTGTGATAAGTTCACCTTACAGTTACTGCAAGTCATAAATGACTTGAAGGCACACAACAAGGACATAGACCTCAGGACACCACAGCTGGGGAAAAGATTTCTTTCTGGTGCTTTTAGGATGGGAAACATACAGCAAGCATTCAGTCAGTTTTGCTTTGTTCACAACTTTCTAGGTTCCCAATTCTTAAACCTGGCCAGATCTCAAGTTGGTATGAAATGTGGAGCACTAGCTGCCAACTCTTTTGTGGTTCCAGCTAGCCCAGCGTTATTGCCTTTTCACTACTGGTACCACCATAATGGTGACAGGAGCCACAGCAATAATGTTGCTACTTGACCCTTGCTAATTGCTAAGTGGTCAACTTTTTAATTCTTCTGGAAATTGTATTAAAGCGGGGACAAAAGGCATTGTTGGTAATAGAATTTTATTTATTCATTTTGGAGTATGCTAGCCACAATTTTAACTATCTAGTGATGAGGAAAAAGCTAGGTCTGGGCACTTTTAGCTGCCATTTTGGACTGGGGTGATGTTAGCAGAGGATCTTTCTGAGGTCCCCGGACGATTTGCAACTGCTTGCCTAGGATGCCAAACTGTATTTGTTGAATGAACACAAATCTACATGTCCAAAAAAGGGGGCAAATCCTTGACATGCTCTAACTATAGACAAGTCCAGCAATGTTTCAAAATATCTTCTCTGTACTGAATCTTTGTCATTTAATCATTAAATTATAAACTTTCCTGTAACACTACAGAATGTTAAGGTCCAAATAAAACCTAACAGAATTCTTTATGGAAGAAATGCAAAATACTCAGTTTGGTAGAGGATGAAGAACTGCCTCTGTTCTCCCGGGATATGATCCTATGGCATTGAGGGCTATGAAATATTTCACACCTGAGACTTAAATCTGTGATCTATCCATTCCTAATGACAGCTTAGCTCTTTCCCTCTGGTGCTGTACATACAAATAAGCTGACAATTAGTGCTTAAATTACACCATTAAAAAGACATGGAAGGAAAGAACACCTCTCGTTTTTGGCTTATTTATTTTAAGAATCTAGGAAATGATAGAAGGAACTAAGTTTTTGTACTAAAAATATGTCAAAACAGTTGATAATTGTTGTTATTGTAGGAAGCATAAATATTTACCTTATGAATAAAAAAGTGAGATGGCATATTCATTTATTCCATCTCTCTTTTAAAAGGGGTGTGAGATTGGGGAAAACATGGAGTATTCTCATCAGTTGCTGCAGCTGTTTCTGATGCATATGACATTTTTCTCCAGGGTTTTGCTGCAAATGAGCAAACTCAGGCCTTTGCCAAAGATTTTCTGTATCTGTGTTATGTAGACAGAGCCTTTTCTCTGCTTTGACTCATGAATCCTAAAAAGAACATTAAACACCACTGTAATAAATTGTGCAACTGACAGAGCACTGTGTGAACATTAACTGCATAGTCATTTTTCTTGCTCTTTTTTAATATAAAAGACATGCTAACCCAGCTAAGTGGGCATGTAAAATATTGCCTTTATCAGTTTTCTAAAATGGGGGTGGGGGCAGGAAGACAGAACACAAGTGTATTAAGGAATGAGTACATCAGCATTTTTCCTGTACCATAAATATAATGAGGGATTGAATAAAAGTGGGGATTTTTTACCCCTGCACTCCATCTTTGAATTAAATCATAGGCAGGAAATCATTTGTGCCCATTAGGATCCAATGGTCTTGCAAGCTTTGACAATACCTATTGGGTGTTTTTTCTTAAGGAAAGAAAGACACACCATCATCTAGTGGAAAGATCTGAAACTGAAAATCAACTCCTGCAGATCTCTGGAGAAAACCTCCCCTCCTTAGGGGTTTGCATTAGATACCAGCTGCTCAAGACTCCTGGAGTCTTCCAAAATCAGCACCTCCAAGCCTGGCTGACCATGCGGCTTCCATTTCGCTGCTTCCATTAATTATTCACCAGCTAACTACAACAGACAAGACTCCCTCCAATGCACTCCCTACTAGCACACACCACAGTACACAGCCTTCCTTTTTCCTTCTGTCAGACAAAGAAAAGTGTCTTAATACAACTACACCAGCAAAAGAAAAGATTTTGTGAATGCCTGTGCGAGGTGGGGAAAATACAGCATTTACTGAATCCAAGGAAGCCTGCAGGGTGAATCTTAGCAACAAAGAATGGAATAAGTGATGAAGTTTTTTTTAAAAAAAGCAACAGATAAAAATGTTTAATTGCTACTATAGATCAGAAAATCCAGGCTAGCAATCAAGCCTGATCAGACATATATTTTAAGAGGGTAGCTTGTCACAGCTGTCAGCAAAAGCTAGATTTACCATTCATATTTTGTGAAGCAAATTGCTATAATACAATTTACTGCTCTGAATGCCTTCAATGATTGTAGTTTTCAAATGCTGAAGATGTTCACACAGGCTCTTGCATTCAAATGCTGTACTGACATGATGCTTGTTTGAAAGCAATTAGTGCTCACTAATTACTATTTTTACTGACTTCTAATTTTTTAAAAGGCAAATATTAGCCTTAAGTGCATTAGCTTGCAATTTGCTTTTAGTAATGACGTGGCAAAAGTAGGGAGGAAATCATTTCCGATGTTAATTTGCAGCTGAAGCAAGTGAAACAAGGTTAAATGGAGACTTCTGAGTGTTGTTGGTCGATGAGAACTGACCATCCTCCCAAATCAGCCACAGTTATGAGTTTGAAACATTGACCTTATCTGTGGGGAAAATTATAGGTATTGATTATTAACTAGCTAGCATTTTGTCTGATTAATAAATAGTGACTTTATGTATAAATATATGTGAAAGAGCTCAATTAGAAAAGGCATGTGAGAAGTTATCATTGATATATGCCTCCAAGCCAACTTCAACTTATGGCAGCCTGTCATCAGATTTTCTTGACAAGGTTTTTAAGTGGGAGATTTGCCACTGTTATCCTCTAAGGCTGAAAATGGAATTGGAACCCAATAGAATTTCCTGGCTGACAGGGAATTCAAAATCCAGTTTCCAAGAGTCCTATCTAACACTCAAACGAATACACCACACTGGCTATTAGGTGCACGACTATGGTATTTTAAGTATTCCATGTGTATTAGTGCTAACAGAACTATAGTTATGATTGGAAAGAACAGGAAGGAACAGTATTCATGTTTACAGAAAAGCAGCGAAATCTTCCCTTTGTTGGCTTTGCAAGGAGTGGTTCTTTAATTTAGAAACACAACAACTCTTGAATGTCAATACCTGGTACAGAGCTGGTTTTAGACCTGTTTTGGCTAGAGGGTTCTGGGAATAGTGATCCAAAACCATGGCTGGCCATGTTAAATTTTAAATGCACTGCTGCCTGAGTGAGATTGTTTTAAGGTTGCTGATTAGTATCTAAACATCCCTAGCCAACCTAACTGTTCGAAAACATGCAAATGTGAGTAGATTAATAGCGGGAAGGTAATGGCACTCCATGCAGTCATGCTGGCCACATGACCTTGGAGGTGTCTTTGGACAACGCCGGCTCTTCGGCTTAGAAATAGAGATGAGCACTAACCCCCAGAGTCGGACACAACTAGACTTAATGTCAGGGGAAAACAGATACCTTTTACCACCATAACTGTAGCTACAATATATCACTGAACTTTTGTTAACATATTGATTATTGTTTTGCTGAACTTTCTATCTTAGCTAGATGACCTCAGTAGGGCTTGCATGTCCACATACTGGATTTGTTGGGAGAAACAATAAGAAAAGAAAGAAGGAATAGCTAACAGAGGGGCATGTCTAATTAGCTTTGATCCTTTTGCTCTATGATTTAAGAAATGCATTTTAATTAATTAATTGTGTTTGTAAATAACTATGAGAAATACAATATATTGAAGATTAGGATTATAATTAGGATCAGAGTACGGGCATAATATAAACTTCTTCTATTTTCTAGCTCCAATTAAAATTACAACCTCTTCTCATCCACTGCCTTCCAAATGAGGGTTAGTTTTAAGATGTACAGGAATTTTCAAAAACAGACTTTTTGGATAGTTGATTTTGCTTGTTCTAACAATGAAATTTCTGATGAAGTCCTAGCCTAGGCAAAAGTCAAATTCTCATATCTACATGTACAAATATGAAAATTTCACAACTAACTAATTCTGCTTATCTGTACTCCTAGCGTGCAAAACAGTCTAATTTTCAAAGATTTTGCCATTGCAGACTGTTGCATGCACTGTACACTCTTATAACATAAGCTGCTTCTGAATACAGAGTTACTGTCTTGATTTGTGATTCTCCAAGTGAATTGTCATTTTTAAATTACCATCAGAGAATCTAGAGCCAGGGATTGGCACTGGATTTGGCACTTCAATTACGTTTGGTATTTCAATTATATAAGAAATGATATGTAGGTTTGAATATTAATAAGAAAGCATTAATCTGAAAATTTCTATGAAGCCATAGCTTCGTTTTTTGTAAGTTTCTCAAAGGGAGCACAGAAATGAATAGAACCAAAAGCAATAAACTTAACTATATTAAAGCTTTAGACACAAACTGCCCAAAAAATATAATGCAATTGGTACTGTGGAAAATGACCAACCTGAAAAAGACTGAAATAAACACACTGATGTTATGAACTGAAACAAGATTTAAAATGAAATTTAAGGATCAAAAGAGGACATTTTCAGACCTGTAAGTTTCTTGGAACATTCTCAAGTGTAAACCTATTATGAAATATCAAAGTCAGAATCATTCATGCCATTGTATTTTCAATTTCTATGTAAGATTGCAAAAGCTGAAAATTGAAGAAAGCTGAAAGAAGGAAAATCAACAAATTTGAAATGCATTGCTGGGTAAGAGTTCGATGAATACCTTGGACAGAAACAAATGATTAAGACAAAGATCAAATCAAGTGTGCACTGTCCCAAGAAGTCAAGATGATGAAACTGAGGCTCTCATAGTTTGGAAATATCATAAGATGATGTGACTCACTGGAAAAGAAGATAATGCTTAGTAAAGAGGTAGACCATACTACTGTTTGACTGTTCGTTTGTTTGTTTCTATAACCTACAAGGGCTCCTAATGTGATGGACATATAAAGGCAGTTAAAATGGTACAAGGATACAAATATTTTAAAAGACATTACAATACTCTCTAAAAAGTTTTTAAAGCAATTGAAAAGCAGACCTAAAATACAAAGTTAAAATAGTCAAATCAGAGCAATATCAAGCATTAACAGCCACTTGGTACACAACTATTTTGTCCGATTGCCAGAAGCTTAAAAGAGAAGGAACCAGTTTAACAATCATGGCTAAGGAGTAGCATAGTCAAGGTGCTGCCACTAAAAAGCCCTGAGGATTTCAAAGTCAGATTCATATGGAAGGAGGTGGCCTTGCAGATATCTTGGCTTTAAGCCATTTAGAGATTTGTAGATCAAGTCTAATACCATGAATTGAGCTCAGAAGAAATTAGAAGCCAGTGCAGTTCATGTAAGAACAGTGTTATGTACCCTACTGTCTACTGCTGCATTTTGTACTAGATGGAGCTTCTGGATGTTTGTTTTTTTTTCAAGGACAGCTACACATAGAGAGCACTGCAGTAGTTCAAGTAGTCTGAGCCATTCAAGGAAGCCAGAGCCCAGAATTTGCAGGATCTGAGCAGGACGTCAAATGACCAGGTACTCTCATTCATAGGGCTGCCATGATAGCAAATTTCAACAAACTTCTTTGACTTAAATCCAAATGCTAGTTCTAACTGGAAGTGGACCATTTGCATCAATAGGATTTATATATTAGCTTAATCTTTCAGTGGTTGATTCAATGTGTCTACTCTAGTTGGGATGAGCAATTGCTTACCCACCAACATTTCACAGATAATAACTGGGATATGGAGAACCAAGCAATGCCAGAGTGTGGTCAAGATGGCAAAAGTTATTAATGAGGAAAAACACACCAGCTAGGAAGGATTGCAGCAGTTTGTTTTTGCCTGAGTTCACTGGGAAGGGCAAGATTTTTCCTCTTCTCTTTACTCCTGCTGTTGAGCTAAATCAGTATGAACTGGATTTGCATTTTGAACTCAGTTTGCAATAGCTGAAATAAGCCGATGCCAAAGAAAGAATGTGACAGAATGACAAAGGAACTGGGATATTTTAATAGCAGTTGAAAATGTGGGATAACAGAGGATTAATTGGGAATATCCCCACAAATTTGGGGAAATTGGATGGTATATAATTGGATTTAGATCCTAATTTCTAGCTTGAACTCAGATCTGACTTGCAAATTGAGTGCCATATTTGAGGGCCCAAAGCTGAGCCAAGAGCATAAACATTTCTGTCCCAATCTTGTAGCTAATGGAAATAAGATATCTAGAATAGCATGCCTGTTCAGTATGTTCTAAGTAAAAATGTAACTTGTATCTTGTCTGAATCATACTGAAGTTAGAAACATCTGATCTTCCAATCTAAATTATTTCTTAGCTGAAACAGTCTGTGAAGATTAGTTTCCACTACAATGTGGTACAGCCTAGACACCAGGTGGTATACAGCTCTGATCAATATAAGGTGTCCAATTGTAGCAAAATAAAATGACCTACTGGAAGAAATGGTTCCCATGGGCACCACAAATCCCAAAGACATCTCTCTTCTTCTGGCATGTTCTGCATTCTAAGCCCTTGTGATCATTTCTAGAGCCACAGACCTGTCCTTTCATGCACAGATTAAATGATGGGTTTTTTTTTAAGGTAAGCTCCTATGTAACCTCATGAGTAAGCACTTGATGCATGGACTGAATGAGACACTCAATTCCCTTGCAGAAGCTGACTCGAACATTATGTGTACTGTAGGTTATAGACATGTGGCATCACTCTTTTACCATTCTCGGAACTAAATAAACAGAGCACTTTAAAAATACCAAATTCATACCAAGTACTTTGATTATGTAAATGCACGTATCACAATTTTGCAAATGGTGTAAGAATGTAACAAATATAGAACCATTTGAAACCTACATAGGGAATCTGTAGTGTTATAACGATGATGCATTGAGGAACGTATTTAGCAGCATTCCCATATCAAAACCTTCTCTCAGTGAGAAATGGCCATGTTGGGTAGGAGGCTGGACTCCCTGGACTCTCATTGACACACAGTCCCCCCTCCCCCTCCTGATGGTCCATCAAGCGCCTGGGGATACAAGTGACTATTCCACACCTTTTCATGCCAGTCTTCCCTGTTTTAGTCTTTGCAGCAGCTTCCCCATCATTACCAGAAATTGAATCTTAGAAAAGAGTATCAGCCCATGGTCTTGAGATACTAGGAGAACCAGCTTGTCTCACCTGTCCACCCTTTTCATTTCAAATGTCTATCTTATAATAATAAGACTTAGTGCCATGTTGTTTGTCCTACTACAAACAGAAGTGGCAGGAGAAGACATAGCTTGAATTGCTCCACTTTCTACCAAGACAAGTGGCAGAGACCATCACACCATCTTTCTCTTTTTCCTGTGATTTTTTGGACAATGTCATACTGCTGAATCCCAAATCTTTGATAATGAAAAGTTTAAAAACACAAAGTGGTGCAAGCAAAAACTACAACTTCGTCTGTTGTTGTCAGTGATACTATATGGCACTAGCTATGCTTGCTGTGGGACAATGGGAGAGTTGTAGGTTATCTATATATATAAAAGAGTGATGGCATCAGGGCAGCGGACAAAACAACAAAACTACAGGCCCCCCAACCTCGAAATTTGACAACACAACCCATCATCCACGCCTCTAGGTTGATACAACAAAAAGAAAAGAAAAATAAAGTCCTAATTAGAGGAAGAGGAATAATTGTTTTTATCCAATTGCTGCCAGTTAGAAGTCTAAGCTCTGCCCACTTGGTCTCCTAGCAACCGACTCAGCCCAGGGGACAGGCAGAGTTAGGCTTCACTTAGGCCTCTTCCACAAATTATCTAAAGCCCCAGCTTCTGCCAACCCAGAAGTTCGAAAACATGCAAATGAGAGTAGATGAATAGGTACTGCTCTGGCGGGAAGGTAACTGCGCTCCATGCAGTCATGCTGGCCACATGACCTTGAAGGAGTCTACGGACAACGCCGGCTCTTCGGCTTAGAAATGGAGATGAGCACCAACCCCCAGACACAACTGGACTTAATGTCAGGGGAAAACCTTTACCCTTTACCTTAACTACCACCAATTCCTCAATACTTTATTTCCCATACCACTAGACTTCGCCACAGCAACGCGTGGCCGGGCACAGCTAGTTACCTATAAAGCTCTAAACGGTTCAGGACCTGCCTATCTTCGTGACCGCATCGTCCCCTATGAACCTACGCGCTCTCTGAGATCTTCCGGGGAGGCCCTCCTCTCGCTTCCGCCTTCCTCACAGTTACGTTTGGTGGGGACGAGAGAGAGGGCCTTCTCGGCTATGATCCCTCGGCTCTGGAACTCCCTCCCCAGGGAGATTAGGTTGGCACTCTCCCTACCATCCTTTAAGAAACAATTGAAAACCTGGATGTTTGGGCTGGCCTTTGGAGAGACAGCCATTGGATGACCAGCCTCATTATAATTCTATTCTGAATGTTATTAGGTTCCTTTCACTGGGATATTTTAATCTAATGATTTTATCTTATATTGCTGCTATAGTCCCCCCACCTTTGAAGTTGACTGAATCGCATTGGTGGTTGTTTGATATTACTATTGATATTATTATTGTTGTTTAAATCTTTGTTTTAACTTGTTTTATCATCTTCTTGTGTTTTAAACTGTGTGTATTGTTAATGTATTTGTGCTGTTACTTTTGTAACATTGTGAGCCGCCCCAAGTCCCCACGGGGAGATGGTGGCGGGGTATAAATAAAGTATTATTATTATTATTATTATTATTATTATTATTATTATTGTACAAGCTCTGCATTCAGCAACCTTATATCACAACAGAATATTAGCTAGCACAGAGAGCAGGATGTGCCTTTTAACAACAACAAAACATTGCCGTCTGAGTGGAATGAAAATGGGCTTTACTGCAAAATAAGTGATACTTTGACGTCTGGATTCCACACAATAACTGAGTAGCAACTGCTCATTTACAGTGTAATAAACCATCTCAATCATCTGAAGAACTCTTAACGTAAAAACATCCCAGGCTGTTGATTTTTGTTTGTTTGTTTTTTGTCATTTCTCTGATAACAGCTCCTCCCCTTCCCTGTCCCTTTACATATGATAGAAATTAACCATAAAATGTGACTGGAATGGAAATGCAGCATCTGCATATTACCCTCAATTGCTTTCTCACAAACACATACAATTTCCTTGTGTCATTGTTTGCAGGAATAACCTCTGCATGAATTGTTTATTATTTGGTTCAAAAAATAATCCTCTTGCAATTGTCAAAGGATTTTTGTTGATCAAATATATGCCCTTTCAAGCAAATGCAAAACAATGTTTTTCCTCTCTTCTTCTAAACTAAGATACACAACATAATTTCAACTTTCTTCCTTAAGAATAAGGAATTGAATATTTATCAAGCAAAAATGGAATTAAACTTCTTTTTCTTTACATTTGTGTCATGACCCATGCACTTGCAACAAAGAGAAATAAACAAAGAGCCCTAATCATAACAATTTATACTTCTCAGGCATCTTCTATCCTGGAGTTTCATATTGCTTAAATATTAATGATGATCATGCATAACAGATCGATGAACTAGGAGTATTTTATTCTATTGCTGAAGAAAGAACACCCAGAGGAAACATAAAAAAAAAAAAACGGATTTAGAATAGTCCACACAGAAATATATGATCAAAGTTCCAAAATTAAGAAACTGGAAACAAATGTTTTCAATTTTCAGTTTTATTTCATATAGCAAAACTATTTTTTGCTGTCGAAATGTACATCAATCCAAAGAAAGCATGGTTTGTGTGAGTTTTCACTTGCTATCTTTCCTTAAACATTGGAGGTTTATATTCTATATATCAATATCATCCACAGTTAAGGAGGGAAGTGTGTCTGCTTTCAGTGCTGAATACATAAAATGGCAAAATATATTTTGTTATATAAGGTACCAAGTTTAGTCACAAGAAACTTCACTTTAAAAGGTTTATTGCTATATGGAAAAGAAGATTTCTCTCACAATAAGAAAGTTGTTATGCTGGTCTATATAGATAAATAATATGAGGTGGCATGAATCCTCAATATACCAAGCATCCCATAGTGTTTATTTGCAGAACCTTACATGATGACAGGCAAGTTCACACAACTGCATTGAAACAACATATCAAAGTAGTAGGAGTTGGGATCTTTACTGCAGACACATGCCATGGTATCCTTCTGGGTCACCAATTTGGAGTACTCCTAATCAGTTGGAAAGCAGGTAATAGACATTCAACCTGGATGGAGGTCACACTTCTCCAGATCTGTAGCTTGGGTATATGCCTGGATTGAGCCTTTGGCTTGGCCAGGAATTAATTTATACAGCTGAGTCTTCTGCACCATCTGAATGTGTTCCTTATCAGATTTGGCCACCGTGACACATGGGTTAGTTACATCCTATCTGGATTACTGCAATGCCTGGTATATGGAGTTGCCTTTGGAGAGTATTCAGAAACTTCAGCTGGTCCAAATATTTGTAGTGAGATTGTTAGGTAGAGCTGACTACAGGAAACACACAACTCCACTCTATTATTTGAAGGCCTGTCTTCTCCTATGTAAACCTGCCCATGTTTAGAGATCTTTTGAGAAGGGCCTTGTCACTGTCCCACCACCCACACAGCTACATTGGGTGGAAACATGAGCGAGGACCTTCTTGGTGGTTTTGGAGCATCCTTCCCACTGAGGCTAGACTCTTTATTATATCTTTCTATGAGCAGATTAAAACGTTTCATCCTGATAGGCCTCTAAGAATTGAATTTTTTAAAAGGGAGACTGGGCTTGTGTGTAGTGTTCTGGATTTAGAGTTGTTGTTGTTTATAACTGGTTTTAATTAAACTTTCCCATGCTGTTAATTTGTATCTATGTTTGTTTAAACTACCATAAAATAAAATGCCTTGAGTCCTGAACCCAGAAGAGAGTGGGATACAAATAAATAAAATAACAATGGGTTCTAACTGCATGTCACCTAATGTTGTAAATTTCTTGACAACTAATTAAATTTGTGGAGTGTTATAGCATATGATTTTGGAGTGCTCAAAGGCCTTCTTTCAGGCTCTATAAAGATTTCTTGTCTGTGCCTTGTTATAGCACCCTTTATTTTTACCTTCATTAGATATGTGTTTGTTTAACATTAGGTTTGCCAGAGGCAAGCCACTGAAATGTTTATATCCTTCCTGGTTTAAGTCTTTTTTATTTGGTTTGAAACCAGTGGTGACAGCAGCAACAGAGCACATAGACACTTTCTCAAAGCTCTTTCTTGAGGTTAGGTCACAAGGGATGGCTGAACCAGTGACCTCACTTAATGTGGTTCGTGTGTGGGAAGGAAGACTCAAATGTAAGCAAAACAGAGGAATCCATTACTAATTTACAATAAGTGAAAAATGCTAATTCTCCAGACTGCGGTAAGCCCTTCTTGCCTGCCTGCATCACTGCATTTTAAATGTCAATGGGGAACGAAACCAAGTTCATGAATTACCAGGCACTGCGATCAAAGGAGCTTGCTGCCACCACTGAAATGTGATTTATTAATAAGGGATAAAGAGAATGCAAATAAACTAATTATAAAATAGGATTTGCAATAGGGGAAATTCCCAAAGTAAAAATTTTAAGTGATGTTCGAATGATTATAATTATAATTAAGAACACACAGACAAATAAAACTGGCATGATAGCCAACCTCAGTATGGTTAACATTTTAAGCCTGGGTCCGCCCACATCCTTGACTTACCAGCCCCCAATGAGACAGGTATTAAGGGCTAAAGCTAGGAGGACAATGCTGATTAGCCATTTCTGAAGGCAGGGGTTAAACTCACTCAAAGTAACATGGAAGGAATACTAATTAAGGCTCAGCTAATCTGAAATTATTCTTTTCTATTGTAAATATGCCCCTTCTTTTCAAGCATTCTATTCATACATGATATATCAACTCACAAAATATTTTGTCTGTGTATAAGTTCTTTTTTTTTTTTTTTTTACATTTCTCACATAATCAGACTGCTGTGCATTGGCAATAGGGGGAGAAACTAGAATGTAAAATACTAATCATGCTTAACTTCAGTTTCCCTCTTGGCTAATGAAATAATGCACCCAAGAGTACAAATAAACAATACCCAACAATCTAGAATCATTAACCAAAATCTATCCCACCCTTCACCTCTTCATACACACAAAGAGAGTTAACCTTTTCCCTTCAACATTAATTTTCCCCTTGTGGGGAAATCGCTTTCATGGGAGATGGGGCAGGTATACTGTTAGAAGCATGGCATTATACCTAATATTTAGAATGTTTCCAATAACAATACACAAGGCCACTTCTGAGGTTGGGAAGGACTAGTTCTTATAAGCTACCCTCTGTATCCATAGATTCTGCATCCATTGATTCAATGACGGACAGCTTGAAAATATCACCCACCCACCCACTCACCCCCATCTAAAAAAGCAAAACCTTGATTGCCGTTTTATATAAGGGACACTATTTTTACTATGCCACTGCATATATGGTAGTGAGATCTGAACTTCCATGGATTTTGGTATCCACATTTGTTATGTTATTGTTTAAAAAATATTATTGATTTTGACTTAATGGAACCTTGAGATCTTCTGGTATAAGGAATAATAATAATAATAATAATAATAATAATAATAATAATAATAATAACGCTAACTTTATTTTTGAATCCTTCTTCCATCTCTCCAAGGGGACTTGGAGTGGCTTACATGGGGACGAGCCCAGTCAACATCATAGAATATAATCACATTAAAATACATACACAGTATCATAAAACAGAATAAAACAACAACAATTATAAACAACATAGAGTTCTGATAGAATAAAAACAATCTCAAACCAACAACCAATGCGTCTGTAATAAAGTCCATTTCTAGGCACGGATGGGCAGGTTGGCGCAACTCACTTTTGAAATATCTTCATACAGTTGATAGAATGATAGAAGCAGCAGATGCACAAGTAAATCTCAAAACCTTGAGACATCCCAACAATTCAACATTTTGTATAGCATTGTACATCACAGAGTGAGTTAATTGTACTGTTGCTTGTAATTTTTTTTATTTACAACCCATCTGTGCTCTGAAACTATTTTATAGAAAACAATATTCAGAGCTAAATCCAATATTAGCCTTACCTGGAGGTGGCTCATTAAAATGAGGAGGACTTATTAGACATAACTAACTTTAACTCTCACTGACTTCAGTAAGTCTACTCTAGGTAAGACTAACACTTTAGCTAGGAGTATAGACTTTCAGATGCAAATGTTTTGGGCACTGTTCAAAGGGCTACCTATGTTCAGGTTATGCCTACAATTATGACTCATCCCAGAATCATTCAGGATGAGAAATATCTTGAAGAAAATAGATGAGGGTCAAAGACAATATATGAAATGGGGAAGATCTTCACTTGGAGAGTGTCTTATTGTAATTCACACTTTTCCCATGCTTGGGCCAAGGATTTCAATATATATGTGACTGGCAAATGAAACAAACACATCAAAACTTACACAGACATAAAAATAGACTGATTCATGTATTTATCACCACTGGGTAAATTTTACTAGTGTGACTAATTGTTGGTTATAAAAGCAAAAAAATATAAAATATAAGCTCAAAATCTTGAAATATAAAATGCCACCCTCTTTATTTTCCTTCAGCTACATCAGGTACTAATGTTAGAAAATCTAATTTTCTGGATTAAAACTCACAGACTTTATTTATTTATTTAGGGTGAATCACAATGTATATATATATATATGGCAAATATTCAATGCCATTAAGACAAACAACACAGAGACAGACACAGAGGCTATTTAACTTTCCAGCTTCTGGCTTTGTGAAGGTATGCTCGATTCTGGCCACAGGAGGAGCAGCTGCTTCATCATCCACTGTGACAACAAGTCCTTTTGATGGAGTACATCCTCATCCAGCATGCATGCTGCTGGATGTTTTTATGGTGTTTTAAATTAGTTAAATTAGCCTCCCTGCATAAGTGGTCCCTAAATTTTCCTACTTGACAGATACAGAAACTTGTGGATTTTGGAGTAAGAAATTTTGGTGTAAGAAAGACTAAGTTGTGGAGAGAGGGGGGGTAGTGAGTAGAGGATGTAAGACTTCTCAGCCTGAGGGGATGGCAGTCATAAAGTAGGACTATGTAGACAATGAACAGAATTTCTTGGCAGAGTTTCCAGTTCAGTTTTACATCTCTGTCAAAATCTGCTTACTTTGCAAACCCCCACCCTCTATCCAGAGGCTAACAGTTTCTGGCATTAGCAGCACCCTGCAGCGACAACATGTCCATTTGCCCTCTAGCTTAAAGGTAGCTTGACTTCCGTGAGCCCAGAAAAAGGTGATTAACCTCAGGCAAAAGAGAGTGGCTCACCGAACACATTTCAAATCACATCACGAACAAGAAAAGAAATGCCTGCGGTGGGGGCCATTTTGGATGTCCTTCAAGCTACTGATCAAATTTCATCGAAGAACAGATGTATATTTTCTTTCTGACTCTGGCTACCCATTAGGAATGTAAATCTTTGCATTCTTCATTTTTATATTCAAGGAGAAATAGTGGGAGAGAACAAAGGTTTCTGCATTGTTTTCTGAGTTTGTGAATTATGCTCCACAAAAACACACAGATTTCCTGCACAAAACCTCTTTTTACATAGTTTCCTGCAAAGAAAACAGAAAAACCTAATGATTTTTGCAAATGAGAAGTGTGTAGAACAGGGGTCCCCAAACTAAGGCCCGGGGGCCGGATGCGGCCCTCCAATGTCATTTACCTGGCCCCCGCCCTCAATTTTATAATATAATATTTTTATATCAGTTTTAATAATATAATATATTGTATATACATATAATATTGATAATAATATTATAATGTTATACAATATAATACTAATAATAATACCATATAATAATATTAATTATATGTTATAAAAAGGTTTCCCTTGACATTAAGTCCAGTCATGTCTGACTCTGGGGGTTGGTGCTCATCTCCATTTCTAAGCCGAAGAGCCGGCGTTGTCCGTAGACACCTCCAAGGTCATGTGGCCGGCATGACTGCATGGAGCGCTGTTACCTTCCCGCCGGAGCGGTACCTATTGATCTACTCACATTTGCATGTTTTCGAACTGCTAGGTTGGCAGGAGCTGGGGCTAACAGCGGGCGCTCACTCCACTCCGGGATTTGAACCTGGGACCTTTTGGTCCACAAGTTCAGCAGCTCAGTTCTTTATCACACTGTGTCAGCAGGGCCCCCCATTATATGTTATATATTACATATAATATTACAGTATAGTGGTATAGTTCAATATAGTAATATATAATGCTAATATTGTGCTATGCTAATAATATATTGTATGTACATACAGCTGCTCTGAGTCCCCTTCGGGGTGAGAAGTGCGGGATATAAATGTAATAAATAAATGTAGTAAATGAATAAATAAATAATTTTAGACTTAGGCTCCCCCAAAGTCTGAAATGACTTGAAGGCACACAACAACAACAACAATCCTACTTAACTTGACTATCTCATTGGCCAGAAGCAGGCCCACACTTCCCATTGAAATCCTGATAGGTTTATGTTGGTTACAATTGTTTTCATTTTAAAATATTATATTGTTCTTTCATTTTTGTTGGGGTTTTCCCCACTACAAATAAGACATGTGCAGTGTGCATAGGAATTTGTTTGTATTTTTTTTTTTCAAATGATAATTCGGCCCCTCAACAGTCTTAAGGATTGTGGACCGGCCCTCTGCTTAAAAAGTTTGGGGACCCCTGGTGTAGAAGCTTGAGATTATACTATTCTTCTTAGGGGAGTTTTCCATGCATCAGGAAACCCATTATTCTTGTGGGAAATAAATAGTGATAAATATTCTTTTCATCCTAACCATGCCTGCAGACACTTTGCAAACTCCTCTTTTTACTCAAGTTGTCCCACAAGGTCACCTATCCAACACCACTGAGAGTGGTGGTCCAGGGCCTAGAGCTAGTACACAACCCATCAACTACTTGTCCCCAGTGAATTTTCCAGGAAACAATGAAACAACTGCAGCCCATGGGCACAAATATTGTAGGTCACTGGCAAGCTGGTGAGAAAATGCTGGTTCCCACATCAGACAGCTTGGGAAGCACTGATCTACAAAACACTAAAGACTGTAATTAGTGACTTTCTCTTTCATCTCATGTGTGATTTTATGTGATGTCCTTGCTTTTTGTTATTCTGTCTAACAAGTCACTTTCAAAAGTAAAATTCCACTTTATAACACATAGCACACACATTACAACCCAAACTTACTTTTTAAATAATAGATTATATCTGAAATGTTGGGGCTTGTAGTTTCATGAGTTATTTAGAACAACCCTTACCAAAGTACAAATCAGAGAATTTCAAAGAAGGCAGCTTTGGCAGTGACAGTAGAATTAAACTGCCATAATTGCACAGTGTGGGTACAGTTTGTTATGATGTAAGTTTGTATAAACTCAACCATCAGAAAACAAATATGTCACTATCTCAACCATCCAAGTGGACAATTTTGGGTTTTGGAG